>NC_092259.1:16311906-16686906 GCF_036320965.1 Panulirus ornatus
CAATTGCATTTTTTCCCTGCAAAAATCGTCCAAATGCCTCTCTCTTCTCTTTCACTAATAATCTTACTTCATCCCATCTTATGCCACAAGCATCTTTTGGGCAATCCATCACTGATTCCCTGAATACATCCCATTCCTCCCCCACTTTCCTTACTTCCATTCTGTCTCTCCTGGTACTTTCTCACACAGGTCTCCTTCCCAAGCTCACTTACTCTCACCACCATCTGGTGGGTTTTCTTTTCTGAAAACCCATACAAATCTTCACCTTAGCCTCCACAAGATAATGATCAGACATCCCTCCAGTTGCACCTCTCAGCACATTAACATCCAAAAGTCTCTCTTTCGCACGCCTGTCAATTAACACGTAATCCAATAACGCTCTCTGGCCATCTCTCCTACTTACATAAGTATACTTATGTATATCTCGCTTTTTAAACCAGGTATTCCCAGTCATCAGTCCTTTTTCAGCACATAAATCTACAAACTCTTCACCATTTCCATTTACAACACTGAACACCCCATGTATACCAATTATTCCCTCAATTGCCACATTACTCACCTTTGCATTCAAATCACCCATCACTATAACCCGGTCTCGTGCATCAAAACCACTAACACACTCATTCAGCTGCTCCCAAAACACTTGCTTCTCATGATCTTTCTTCTCATGCCCAGGTGCATATGCACCAATAATCACCCACCTCTCTCCATCAACTTTCAATTTTACCCATATTAATCGAGAATTTACTCTCTTACACTCTTACACATACTCCCACAACTCCTGTTTCAGGAGTATTGCTAGTCCTTCCTTTGCTCTTGTCCTCTCACTAACCCCTGACTTTACTCCCCAGACATTCCCAAACCTTGAGCTTCGTTTCACTCAGAGCCAAAACATCCAGGTTCCTTTCCTCAAACATACTACCTATCTCTCCTTTTTTCACATCTTGGTTACATCCACACACTCTGAGCCTTCGAGGAGGATGAGCACTCCCCGCGACTCCTTCTGTTTCCCATTTTAGAAAGTTAATACAAGGAGGGGAGGATTTCTGGCCCCCCCGCTCCCGTCCCCTCTAATCGCTTTCATCCCTATCCCCAGGGATACACATACACACACATACATATGAAAAATGTAAGAAACAATTTAGAAAACTGAAACTTCTAGCTTGAAATGAATGTAAAAATGAATGTCTCATAATGGTTCAACCTCTGGCTATGGAAAAAAGGAAATGTATAATTTATTTATGATTTGGTAAACAGAGAAGAGGTAGTGAAAGCTTTGCGGAAAATGAAAGCCGGCAAGGCAGCAGGTTTGGATGGTATTGCAGTGGAGGTGCCTGAGGACTGGCGGAATGCGTGCATAGTGCATAGTGTACAAAGGCAAAGGGGATAAGAGTGAGTGCTCAAATTACAGAGGTTTGTTGAGTATTCCTGAAAAATTATATGGGAGGGTATTGAGTGAGAGGGTAAAGGCATGTACAAAGCATCAGATTGGGGAAGAGCAGTGTGGTTTAGGAAGTGGTAGAGGATGTGTGGATCAGGTGTATGCTTTGAAGAATATATGTGAGAAATACTTAGAAAAGCAAATGGATTTGTATGTAGCATTTATGGATCTGGAGAAGGCATATGATATTCTCTGTGGAAGGTATTAAGAATATATGGTGTGGGATGAAAGTTGTTAGAAGCAGTGAAAAGTTTTTATCGAGGATGTAAGGCATGTGTATGTGTAGGAAGAGAGGAAAGTGATTGGTTCTCAGTGAATGTAGGTTTGCGGCAGGGGTGTGTGATGTCTCCATGGTTGTTTAATTTGTTTATGGATGGGATTGATAGGGAGGTAAATACAAGTTTTGGAAAGAGGTGCAAGTATGAAGTCTGGTGGCTGATTCGTGAGAAACTGCAGAAGCTGGTGACTGAGTTTGGTAAAGTGTGTGGAAGAAGAAAGTTAAGTAAATGTGAATAAGAGCAAGGGTTGAGGGTCGTCAATTGGGAGGTGAGTTTGAATGGAGAAAAATTGGAGGAAGTGAAGTGTTTTAGATATCTAGGAGTGGATGGAACCATGGGGGAGGGGGCGAAAATTCTGGGGGCCTTGAAGAATGTGTGGAAGTCGAGAACATTATCTCGGAAAGCAAAAATGGGTATGTTTGAAGGAATAGTGGTTCCAACAATGTTGTATGGTTGTGAGGCGTGGGCTATGGATAGAGTTGTGCGCAGGAGGATGGATGTGCTGGAAATGAGATGTTTGAGGATAATGTGTGGTGTGAGGTGGTGTGAGATGTATGGAAATAAAAAGAGCGTGGTTGAGAGAGCAGAAGAGGGTGTTTTGAAGTGGTTTGGGCACACGGAGAGAATGAGTGAGGAAAGATTGACCAAGAGGATATATGTGTCGGAGGTGGAGGGAAAGATGGAGTGAAAAAGATTTTGTGTGATCGGGGCCTGAACATGCAGGAGGGTGAAAGGAGGGAAGGAATAGAGTGAATTGGGTTTACGTGCTGTCAGTGGATTGAATCAAGGCATGTGAAGCGTCTGGGGTGGGCCATGGAAAGCTGTGTAGGTATGTATATTTGCGTGTGTATGTATATATGTATGTATGTGGGGTGTTGGGCCATTTCTTTCGTCTGTTTCCATGCGCTACTTCGCAAACGCGGGAGACAGCGACAAAGTATAATAAAAGAGAGAGAGAGAGAGAGAGAGAGAGAGAGAGAGAGAGAGAGAGAGAGAGAGAGAGAGAGAGAGAGAGAGAGAGAGAGAGAGAGAGAGAGAGAGAGAGAGAGAGAGAGAGAGAGAGAGAGAGAGAGAGAGAGAGAGAGAGAGAGAGAGAGAGAGAGAGAGAGAGAGAGAGAGAGAGAGAGAGAGAGAGAGAGAGAGAGAGAGAGAGAGAGAGAGAGAGAGAGAGAGAGAGAGAGAGAGAGAGAGAGAGAGAGAGAGAGAGAGAGAGAGAGAGAGAGAGAGAGAGAGAGAGAGAGAGAGAGAGAGAGAGAGAGAGAGAGAGAGAGAGAGAGAGGACGTGTCATTGAGAGCTCGAGCCATATAACTTTTGCGTACAGACGGTAAAGTACCCTTTTTGCTACCAAACATTTTTATCTCATTTTAACAAAAAACAAAAAAAAATCTAGGAAATATTACTATACAAAAGCCAAGAAACATGAAAACTACAGCGAAAGAAGTCATTTTAGCTGATCGATGAAACAACCAAACAAAATGTGAAGGCCAGAAAGACCCAAAAAATGAAATGCAATTAGTCAAAAAAGCCGTCTCAACTTTATTTCAAGAAAACAACAAAAATGACATCCAAAAATTCTTTTTGGCTTCAAAACGGAGCGTTTTTTTTTACTTCAATAAAAATCTATTAAAACATTATTGAGATCATTAACATTATTGACGTAAACAAATAATCAATACAAAAGTCAGAAAATAGTATTGAAATACATCATTTAAATAGTCAAAGAACTTGCGTGTAAACTTTTTTCCTATCCAAAGAACATTTGGTTTGGCTTCAAAGACTTCATGAAATAATTACAAAAGCCGTAAGATATGCTAAAAACACCCAAACCATTAAAAATGCCGAACCCAACAAGAGCACACAGATTACCTGATTTTGCTTTCAGGAAAATAAGTCGTTTCAGAGCATGTATACAGAATTTGCTCGTGTCCACCGGCGGTGGACCGGGAAAGTTTTTTTTTGTTTTAGGCGCTGTGACGCTGGAAGCCATTCACCGGAAAACACGAGGAAGGGGAATGGAAGGCCAGCATGTACCAGAACACCTTCTTCCTCTCTAGATGATATCTAAAGTATCTAATGCCATGACATTTCTTTTGCTTCAAGAACGACAGTGACATCTAAAACCTCGAAATGTTGATATCTTCAAGACAGCATCCATTTTGCAATCAAAACGACAGCCAAAGAAACCTACAAAACATCAAAACATCAAAAGTCTAACATGTGTATACATTTTGAAATTAATGAATTATGAAACAAGACGTCTATTGCGAGACAAGTTTTAACCTTTCAACAAAAACCAATAAAAAATATCATTAAAAAAGCCAGTAAAATGGCGTAAAATGGCAAAAATATAGTATAGAAATCATTAAAACAGAAAAAGACCCTCAAAATTGACACCAAGGCGTCAAAATATCAGATAAATGTCTATTGAAAGTGATTTGGTAGAGGTAGTAAAAGCTTTGCGGAAGATGAAACGCGGCAAGGCAGCAGGTTTGTGTATTGCAGTGAAATCTATCAAAAAAGGGGTGACTGTATTTAATGTATGTATTTAATGTATATAATTCAAGCTTGCTCCAATTTCAGAGTTGGAATTTGATTATTGAAGGCAAAAAAGATATCAGATTGGGGAAGAGCAGTATGGGCTTAGAAGTGTTTGAAGAATGTATGTGAGAAATACTTAGAAAAGCAGATGTAGCATATGCATAGCATAGAAATCATTAAAACAGAAAAAGACCCTCCAAATTCACTAAGGCGTCAAAATATCAAGTGTGATAGAGTTAATAGAAGTTGATTAAGAATATATGGTGTGAGGCAAGTGTGTATACTGAATAGTTTTTTATCAAGAATAACAGGCAAAGTATGAAGCAAACAGCAAGCAAAACAGAACGATTGTTTTGACATGCAATTTCTACTATCAAAACGACAACCAAACAAGAAAATGGCACGAAAAACGAGACAACCAAATAGCCAAAATAGTTTCAATAAATCTAAAAAACAACTTAAAAAACGACATCCTAATTTAAGATCAAGTATACAGAATTTGCACAATAAAGCAACATATGTTGAAATTATTAAAACCATCAGCTCGTGTCGACCTGCGGTGGACCGAGAGAGTTTTCTTTTAGGCGCTTTGACGCTGGAAGCCATTCGCCGGACAACACGAGGAATGGGAAGGGAAGGCCAGCATCTTTTAATCTAATGAAAACAAAACCCCGATGCCATCAAAACATTAACAGCCAATTGACATCATTTGAAATGCCATGACAGAATTTGTGCATGAATTTGCACAAATTCTATGCCTTTTGTCCAATGAAATATTTAAGAAACAAAATAAAACAATCAAAAACCAAAGAAACCAAAATCTATCGACATGAATATATGATAAATCGACATAAATCGACAAAAAATCATCAAAAGAACAAAAGACCCATAACAAAAGTCAAAGATCATGTGCATACATTTTGAAATCAATAAATTATGAAACAAAACCAAACAAAACATCCACTGGAAAAGTCACGATAAATAAAGCAAACACTTCCCAATTTTTCTACCATCATTCCGCTTACCTTATTTTAACAAAAATATCAATAAAAGACCTAAGAAATCATTAAAAAAAGCCAGCCAACAAAGAACATCATTACCAAAAACAGGTTTTGCCAAATGCTAAGAATGCCAAATGCTAAGAAACAAACTCACAGAAACGGCAGTAAGTTGACATCCAAATAACAAAACACCCAGATCCTTTTTTCTAACTTCATTGCAACGCAAACTTTTGACATCATTAAAACATGTCAGCATCAATAAAACACCCAAACTTATTTTTAGCTTTCTTGCAAAAATAAAACTACAGCTAAGAGAATTGTTTCAATGTCATTAAAATCCAAACAACGCAACACAATCTATAAAACATGAGTTATCATTAAAAAAACGAAAATGATAAAAGTAGAGCGTAATGCTGACAAAAAAAACAGATCCCAAAATTGACACGTTTCAAAAGCCTTTGAATGTGCTCATATGGCTAATATTTTAAGATTAACCATCAAAATGATATCAAAAAGATGTCTATTGATATAAAAAGATTTCAATAAATTTCAACAAAATATCCAAGAAAAATGTGTTGCCATTGATAAAATATCCATAACTCAATTTGTTCATGTCATTAGGACTGCAAAGGCCATCCACATTAACATCATTAACAAGCTATGAAATATTACAGAAGCCAAGAAATTGATAGCCAAAAAATTATTCTAACATTTCAACAAATCAGAAATTTTTTTTTTCTAAAAGGGAAACAGGAGTCCCGCGGAAAGTGCCTCGGGAAAGGAATGTCTTGGGAGTCATTGAGTTGTGGGAACATGTGATAGAGTGTAAGAAACTAAATTCTAGATTGATTTGGCAAAAACTGAAAGTTTATATACATAAACATTATGAAAAGAAACATTATGAAAGGGAAGTGTTTTGGTAGCGGCTGAATGAGTGTTAGTGGTTTGATGCACAAGACGGGTGGTTTGTGCTGAAAAAGGACTGGTGATTGGGAATACCTGATTTAAAAAGATTTCTAGAGAGCGTTATTGCATTACGTGTTAATTGATAGGCTCGGAAAAGAAATATTGGGGTGAAGAGAGTACAGAATGGAAAAAGGGGAGTGGTGGAGGAATGGGATGTATTTATTGAAGGTTTGCGCAAAAGATGAGAAGCGTGGGAGTGGTTGGATGAAGGAATGAAAGAGAAGAGAGAGGCATTTGGACGACTTTTGCAGGGAAAAACTGCAAATGTATAAAAGAAAGAGGCAGGAGGTTTTCACCTCCTGCCTCCTGCAAACTTTAGGAAGAATAAAAAGATAATTTGGGAGGTAAATAAAGGGAACTTGATTAACAAGTAGTGGTGATGTGAGGAGACGGAGTGACTATTTTGAAGGTTTGTTAAATGTGTTTGATGATAGAATGGCAGATATAGGGTGTTTTGGTCGAGGTGGTGTGGAAAGTGAGAGGGTTAGGGAAAATGATTTGGTAAACAAAGAAGCTTTGCGAAAGATGAAAGCCGGCAAGAAATAGTCCAGCAGTGTATGTAAGAAAAGTAAATGGATTTGTCATTTATGGATCTGGTGAACTCATATGATAGAGTTCATAGAAGGTATGGGAGGTATAGGTGTGAGAGGCACGTGTAGGAGGAGAGGAAAATGAGGTATGTAGGTGAATGTAGGTTTGCGGCAGATGTGTGTGATGTCTCCATGATTGTTTGATTTGTTTATGGATTCTTAGAGAGGTATGTGCAAGAGTTTTGGAATGAGAGAGCTTGGGAGTTGTTCGCTGATTTATGTGGCAGATTTATGTGAGAAACTACAGAAGCTGATGACAGTTTCGTAAAACGTGTGAAAGAAGAAAGTTAAGAGTAAATATGAATAATATGAATAAGAGCAAGTCAATCAGGAGGTAAGTTTTTAGATATCTAGGAGCTTTGAAGCATATTTGGAAGTCGAAAACATTATATCGGAAAGCAAGGCGTGGGATATGGATATAGTTGTGCGCAGGAGGGTGGATGATTGAGTTGAAATCTTGATTTTATGATTTTATAATTTTATGATTTTCACTTAATGATTCAAATATGCAGACATCAACAGAAACAAAGCCAATGAAAGTAAAAGTTTTAACATCAATAAAACAACTAAAATACATGTTTTGACATCATTAACCATTTAAAATCTATTTTATAAAAATGACAAAAGAAAAGCAAAAAATATAAGACTAAAAATGCTAGCAAAATGCCCGGAAAATTCATTATTTGAGCCTAATTTCAAGAAAAACATTAATTTTCACATCACAGCATCACCTTTGACATTAGTGTCTGATATGCGTGCAAGAAAAAAAAACAAATCAAATATATTTTATCCTAAATGTAACAGATAAAACATCTAAACAACCTTTTGTTAAAATATACTAAACATACACATAAAACATCAAAACAGAGATCATGTGAAACAGGCCATTTTCCCACATGACAACAGAAAACATTTATTACATCGATGACAACACATATTTTTAGATTTTTGGTTTTACAAAGAAAAGCCAAAGACCAATGAGGTTAACGCGTTTTTTGGGTGTTTCGTTTGTTTCGATGTTTTATTGTCAAAAAAATTCTTTCTGTCGTATAAAGGATCTTTAGCTGTCACTTTGATTGGGAAAAGGGTGTATTAGCGTCTGCACGCATTCTACGGCTTGTTTTTGCTTTTGTTTCTTGCATTCCTTCAATTCCTTCAAAAACATTGTGCCGTCAATTCAAAAATTATTTCATTTCTGTTTTCAGCTCAAATTGTTTTGATAGCCAAATTGGCAATGCTTTTTTCTCCAATTTTTTCTTCAATTTATGGTTGCTTTGTGAAGTTATTGTTCATCTATAACTCTATACGAATCTGTAATTTTGTAATGTTTTGTGGTTATTTTTCATGAATAGATTATCTTTTGCAAGGCTATTTTGTGTATTTTTGCAGTTTTGCAGTTACTAATGAAATACAAAATATTATAGGTTGTTTTCTGCATCTATTGTTGCTTCTAAGGTTGTTTTGAGCTATTTTCATTAGTAACTGTTTTTTACATATGTTGACATAGAACTGTTGCGTACAATTCTATCTAAAATGTGTTTTTACCTCAATAAATCAAATAAATTGTGTAGACATTGATAGACATTAAAATGACATTTTGCTGTAAAAACTACTGCTAAATAGTGACAAAGATTTGTTTAGACCAATAAAAAAGCATGATGATGTTTTTGTTTTCAGCAAAATAACCAACTTTCAAGATATCGTTATGGTACGAAAACAAGCATGTGATATCAAATAAACAACTAGAGAAACAAGTTTTCTAAAGTTCATTGTAACCAATTAACATTCAATTCCTGCTATCAAATCGACAACCAAACAAGTTGTTTTAACCTTATTTTAACATAACATCTAAGAAAATGGCACGAAATGGCACGAAAAATATAACATTTGAAAACTAAACCCACTAAACAGGTGTCCTCAAAACATTAACAGCCAATTGACATCATTTGCTGTGAGGACAAAAAAAAAAAATTATCAATAAATTATCTAAACAGAATTTGTAACTACGGACGCTAAATCCCCTTTTTCTTGCTATCGAAATACATCAAAACAGAATTTGCACAAATTCTATGCCAAAGAAATATCTAATAAACAAAATAAAACCTCGAAATATTGATATCTTCAAGACAGCATCCATTTCACAATCAAAACGACAGCCAAAGAAACCTACAAAATGTATCTACATGAATAAAATATTCAAAAACAGAAAATATCATAAATCTACATAAATCGACAGAGAAACATCAAAAGAACAAGACCTATAACAAAAGAACAAGTGCATGCATTTTGAAATCAATAAATCATGAAACAAAACGTCAAACAAAAATATTAAAACGATATTGAGATCATTGAGGTCACGATTGTTGACATCAATAAAACAAATAAAGAACCAACACTACCCAATTTTTCTAACCTCATTACAACAAAAAACGCTCACTGATATGCGTGTTGAAGTCATCAAATAAGCCAGGTATGAAAATATAGCAAATTAATTGTAGAGAAATCATTAAAACAGGAAAAGATCCTCCAAATTTACACTATTACCAAAAACAGGTAAAGTTGTTTTGCCATCAACAAAATGAATAATTGACATCACGACAAATGCCAAGAAACAAACTCACGGAAAACAACCAGATCCTCTTTTTTTCGGGAGAAGGGGAGTTAATCAAAAAAGATATCAAAAGCAGTTTTTTTTTTCATTGACATCATTAAAACTAGGAAATGCATTGACATTATCCAAACATTAATAAAATGTATAAAAAAACATTTTTTAGCTTTCTTGCAACAATAAATTGTTTAGATTTCAATAATAGGTCATTAAAATAGTCATGATATGCTTACAGACGAACCACCATCTTCAAAACAACGGAACACCATCAGAATAACTATATATCTCTATTCCTTGAGTAAGACAAAAAATGTTATCATGAAAATTGTACTCACATGAGCTAAAACATCAAAATTTCTTGTGATATCTAGTGAAATAAAAAGATTTCAATAAAAAGATTTATATTAGCATCAACAAAATATCCACGAAAAATGTGTTGCCATCGATAAAATATTCATAACTCAATTTGTTCATGTCATTAGGACTGCAAAGGCACTCCACATTGATATCATTATAGAAACTATGAATGCGTGCAGACGATTAAAAATGCTGTTTGCAAACGAATGTTCTAATTAATACATATATTGAAATCATTTTATAGGGGCCAAGAAATTGATAGCCAAAAATTTATTCTAACATTTCAACAAAGAAATTATTTTTCACATATGTGTTGAAGAAAAACAATACTTTGTATTTTGACTTTCTACAAATACGGAAAATGCTTCCGGAAAGGAACCTGGATTTTTTGGCTCTGAGTGAAACGAAGGGGAAAAATGGTTTCGGAATGTCTTAGGGGTCAGTTAATGTTGTGGGACTATGTGATAGTGTAAGAAAGTAAATTGATATGGTTAAAACTGAAAGTTGATGGAGTGAAATGGGCATGAGAAAAAAGATTATGAGAGGCAAGTGTTTTGGGAGCGGCTGAATGTGTGTTAGTGGCTTCGATACACAAGACGGGTTGAGTAATGTGAGTAATGTGATTAATGTGATCGGGAAAAAGGTGAGAACAAAGGAGGTAAGGAGAGTGGGGGAGGAATGGGATGTATTTAGTGATGGCTTGCGCTAAAGATGCTTGTGACATGAGAAGCGTGGGAGGTGGGTTGATTGGAAAAGTAAGATTATTAGTGAGAAATGAGAGGCATTTGGACGACATTTGCAGGGAAAAAATGCACATAGATGGGAGACGTATAAAAGAAAGAGGCAAACTTTACAGATGAATAAAAAAGTTTGCAATAAAGGGAGCAAATGGAAACTAGTGTAGGGGGCTACTTGATAACTAGTGGTGATGTGAGGAGATGGAGAGAGTATTATGAGGGTTTGTTAAATGTTTGATGATAGTTGGTGTGCAAAGTAAGGTCAGGAAAAATGATTTGGTAAACAAAGGTAGTGAAAGCTTTGCGATAGAGGAAAGCCGGCAAGGCAGCAGGTTTGGAATTTATAAAAAAAAAAGTGGGTGATTGTATTGTTAACTGGTTGTATAGTGCAAAGGGAATAAGAGTGAGTGCTCCGATTAGAGGTAAAAGTTTGTTGAGCATTCCTATTAAATTATATGGTAGGTTATTAATTGAGAGATGAAGGCATCAGGTTGGGGAAGAGCAGTGTGGTTTCAGAAGTGGTACAGGAACAGGTGTTTGCTTTGAAGAATGTATGAGAAATACTTAGAAAAGGAAATGGATCTGCTGAAATACGATATAGGCAAATTGTTAGAAACAGTGAAGGGGTTTTTATTGAGGATGTACGTGTCGGAGGAGAGGAAAGTGATTGGTTCTCAGTGAATGTAGGTTTGCGGCAGATGTGTGTGATGTCTCCATGGTTGTTTAATATGTTTATGGATTGTTGTTAGGGAGGTATGTGCAAGAGTTTTGGAATGAGAGAGCTGATTCATGTGAGAAACTGCAGAAGCTGGTGACAGTCTTAAAGTGTGTGAAAGAAGAAAGTTAACAGTAAATTTGAATGGAGAAAAATTGTTTTAGATATCTGAGAGTGGATCTGTCTGCGGATGGTACAATGGAAAATTCTGGAAGTCGAGAACATTTTATCAGAAAGCAAAAATGGGTGTTTGAAGGAACAGTGGTTCCAACACTGTTGTATGATTGCGAGGCGTGGGATATGGATAGAGTTGTGCACAGGAGGATGGATGTACTAGAAATGAGGTGCTTTGATCGTGTAAGAGATGTGCGGAAATAAAAAGTGTTTTGAAATAGTTTGGTTACATGGAGAGAATGAGTGAGGAAAGATTGACCAAGAGGTCAAGAGAGGTGGAGGGAACGGGAGTAAGTGGGACACCAAATTGGAGGTGGAAAGACGGAGTGAAAGATTTTGAGTAATCTGAGCCTGACCATTCAGGAGGGTGAAAGACGTGCAAGGAATAGAGTGAATTGGAACGACGTGCTGTCAATGGATTGAACCAGGTCATGTGAAGCGTCTGGGGTAAACCATGTAAAGGTCTGTGGGGCCTAGTTGTGGAAGGGGAGCTGTGATTTTGATGAATGATTTCAAGACAGCTAGACACTATATGAACGAATGTGGCCTTTGCTTTCTTTTCCTAGCGCTACCTCGCACAAATGAGGGATGAGGGGGTTGTAATTCTATGGTTGGTGAGGTGGCGATGGGAATAAATAGGGCAGACTATGAGTTATGGACATGTGTATATATGTGTGTGTGTGTACATTGAGGTGTACATATATGTATATTTGCGTGTGGGTGCGTTGGGCCACTTTCGTCTGTTAACCTGCGCTACCTCGCTAACGAAGGAGAAAGCGACGAAGCAAAATAAAAAAAATAAAGATAAATGTTTCATTTCTTTTTTTTACAATAAGGTTGTTTTTATATGAAAAGCATCTTCTAATAATGGTAATCCAAAATTCATTGAATATGTTTTTACAGGCATAAACAAAACGATGGTTTTGACATTCAATTTCTGCTATCAAAACAACCAAATAAGTTGTTTTAACCATATTTCAACATAACATCTAAGAAAATGGCACGAAAAACAGAAAACAAAACAACTAAAATAGTCAAAAGCTCATTTTAACAAATCCAGAAAGCTAAAAAAAAATCGAAACAAATCAAAACATATCAAAACATTCAAATGCAGTCAACGAACCCCGTTTTTGCTATGAAACGACATCCAAACCGTTTCAGAGCATGTACTTTAATATCAAACATACAGAATTTGCACAATAAAGTAACGAAATTATTAAAATCATCAGCTCGTGTCCGCCTGCGGTGGACCGAGAAAGTTTTCTTCTGTTTTAGACGACGTGACGCTGGAAGCCATTCGCCGGAAATAACGAGGAAAGGCCAGCATGTACCAACACCATGTCTTCCTCTCAAGATGACATCTAAAGCAATCTTTTATTCTTATTTCAACACCTAATGAAATAATACCCATACAATAGGTGTTCTCAAAACATCAACACAGCCAATTGACATCATTTGCAATGCCATATTTTTTTTTGCTGTGAGAACGAAAAAAAACAACGAAAAAAGGATTTGTTCATACAGACGCATAAATTGCTATCAAATTACATCCAAACACAGAATTTGCACAAATTCTATGCCTTTTGACTAATGAATTATCTCAGAAAGAAAATAAAACCACGAATTATTGATATCTTCAAGACAGCACCCATTTTACAATCAAAATGACAGGCAAAGAGACCTATAAAATGTATCTACACAAATCAAACATTCAAGAACAAAAGAAAATATCATAAACCGACATATATCGACAGAAAAAATCAAAAGAACAAAAGACCCATAACAAAAGTAAAAAAACATAGATGCATTTTGAAATCAATAAATTATGAAGAAAAATTTAAAAGAAAACATCCATTGGAAAAGTCTTTTTGCTATCAAATTGATATTGAGATCATTGAGGTCACGATTGTTGACATCAATAAAGCTTACCGACGCGAGACAAGTTTTAACGTTATCTCAACAAAAACCTCAACACCATAGAAACACGTGTTGCAAAGTAACAAAGAATATGCTGTGCGTAAAATGGCGAAAATATAGCTAATTAATTATGTAAAAATCATTAAAACAGGAAAAGGGCCTCCAAATTGACACGATTATCAAAAACAGGTATTGTTTTGCAATCAACAAACTCATAGACACGCGTTTTCGTATCAGTAAGTTGACATCCAAACAACAAAACACCCAGAACCTCTTTTTTGGGGGAGGAGGGGGAAATCAAAAATGACATCGAAAGCAGCTTTTTCTAACTTTATTGCAACGCAAACAACTTTTATCATGAAAACTAAGAAATGTGTGAGCACAAATTCTTTTGATATCAAACAATAAAACACCCAAAGGAATAAAGATTATAGCCTGAAAACATTTTCAGCTCTCTTGCGAAACAAAACTACACAATAGTCATTTCAATGACATTAAAATAGTCGATTTGCTTACAAAACAACGTAACACCATCCATAAAAACCATCCGAAAAACAGAATTTAAAGGTAACAAAAAAAAAAAAAGGGGGTGACTATTGTTGACTGGTTGGTAAGGTTACCTAATGTATGTATGACATGGTGAGGTGCCTGAGGATTGGCGGAATGCCAAATCCAAATGTACAAAGGCAAAGGGGATAAGAGTGAGTGCTCAAATTACAGAGGTATAAGTTTGTTGAGTATTCCTGGTAAATTATATGGTAGGGTATTGATTGAGAGGGTCAAAGCATCAGATTGGGGAAGAGCAGTGTGGTTTCAGAAGTGGTAGAGGATGTGTGGATCAGGTGTTTGCTTTGAAGAATGTATGTGAGAAATACTTAGAAAAGCAAATGGATTTGTATGTAGCATTTATGGATTTGGAGAAGGCATATGATAGAGTTGATAGAGATGCTCTGTGGAAGGTATTAAGAATGGGAGGAAAGTTGTTAGAAGCAGTGAAAAGTTTTTATCGAGGATGTAAGGCATGTGTACGTGTAGGAAGAGAGGAAAGTGATTGGTTCTCAGCGGCAAGGGTGTGTGATGTCTCCATGGTTGTTTAATTTATGGATGGGGTTGTTAGGGAGGTAAATGCAAGAGTTTTGGAAAGAGGGGCAAGTATGAAGTCTGTTGGGGATGAGAGAGCTTGGGAAGTGAGTCAGTTGTTGTTCGCTGATGATACAGCGCTGGTGGTTGATTCATGAGAAACTGCAGAAGCTGGTGACTGAGTTTGGTAAAGTGTGTAGAAGAAGAAAGTTAAGAGTAAATGTGAATAAGAACAAGGTTATTAGGTACAGTAGGGTTGAAGGTCAAGTCAATTGGGAGGTGAGTTTGAATTGAGAAAAACTGGAAGTGAAGTGTTTTAGATATCTGGGAGTGGATCTTGCAGCGGATGGAACCATGGAAGCGGAAGTGGATCATATGGTGGGGGAGGGGGCGAAAATTCTGGGGGCCTTGAAGAATGTGTGGAAGTCGAGAACATTATCTCGGAAAGCAAAAATGTGTATGGTTGCGAGGCGGTGGCTATGGATAGAGTTGTGCGCATGAGGATGGATGTGCTGGAAATGAGATGTTTGTGGTGTGGTGTGAGGTGGTTTGATCCAGTGAGTAACGTAAAAGAGCGTGGTTGAGAGCAGAAGAGGGTGTTTTGAAATGGTTTGGGCACATGGAGAGATTGAGTGAGGAAAGATTGACCAAGAGGATATATGTGTCGGTGAAGGGAACGAGAAGAGGGAGACCAAATTGGAGGTGGAAAGATGGAGTGAAAAAGATTTTGTGTGAACATGCAGGAGGGCAAGGAATAGAGTGAATTGGAGCGTTGACGTGCTGTCAGTGGATTGAATCAAGGCATGGAAAGCTGTGTAGGTATGTATATTTGCGTGTATGTATATACATGTGTATGGGGGGGGATTGGGCCATTTCTTTCGTCTGTTTCCTTGCGCTACCTCGCAAACGCGGGAGACAGCGACAAAGTATAATAAAAATAATATAAAAAAATAAAATGATAAAAATAGCGTAATGTTAGGAAAAATTACATATCTCTATGCTTTGAATGACAAAAAAATGTTATCAATATTGACAATCTTCAAAAGTTGTTTCTATCTAAGGAACACTAATAAAACATCTAAAAGCCTTGGAATGTGCTCATGTGATATCAAAATCAGAAATTTGTCCATTGAAATAAAATATCCATAACTCATTTGTACGTCACTAGGACTTCAAAGGCTACCCACATTAACAATCATTATAGAAACTATAACGCTTAAACGCTTAAAAATGCTGTTTGTAATCAAATGTTCTGATTAAAACGTATATTGAAATCATTTTAAAGAAGCAAGAAATCGATAGCCAAAAAATTATTCTAATATTTCAACAAAGCAGATATTTTTTTTACATTTAACATTTGTGTTCTTTAATCAACATATGTTTCATGTCCCTGGGGATAGAGTATCCTTGAGGATAGGGAAGAAAAAATTCTTCCTAGGCATTTCTCCTTGTATTTTGACTTTTTAAAAGGGGAGTGTTTGAGGAAAGAAACCTGGATGTTTTGGCTCTGAACTGTTTGGGAATTGTCTTGGAAGTAAGGTCAGGGGTCGCTGAGAGTTTTGAGTATGTAAGAAAGTAAAATCTAGATTGATATGACTAAAACTGAAAGTTGGAGAGAAATTGGAGATTATGCATATGCACCCAGGCATGAGAAGAAAGATTATGTTTTCCGAGCAGCTAAATGAGTGTGTTAGTGGTGTGATTTGAATGCAAAGGTGAGTAATGTGGTGTACATAGGGTGTAGATTTATGCGCTGAAAAGTATACGTATGTCAGTAGGGTCGATGGCCAGAGACAGTTATTGGATTACGTATAAATTGATAGGCGCGGATAATAGAGGCTTTTGGATGTTAATATTTTGAGAGGTGAACTGAAGTCAAAGGTGAAGATTTGTAAGGATTTTCAGAAAAGAAGAGAGAATGTTGGGTTGAAGAGTGGTGAGAGACAGTACAGAATGGAAATAGTTGAGAACAAAGGAGGTAAAGAGAGTGAGGGAGGAATGGGATGGCTTGCGCAAAAGATGCTTGTGACTTGTGAAGCATGGGAGGTGGGTTGATTAGAAAGGGTGGTCAGTGGTTGGAGGAAGTGAGAAAGTAAGAAGTGAGAAAAAAGAGGAAAAAATGGAAATGAGTGGATGTATAAAAGAAAGAGGCAGGAGAAAAACAGGGCAAATTTTAGGGAGAATAAAAAGATAATTTGGAAGGAAAATAACGGAGGCTATTAGGGAGTTGATAACAAGTAGTGGTGTGTGAGGAGACGGAGTGAGTATTTTGAAGGTTTGCTAAATGTATTTGATGATAAAGTGCCATACATAGGGTGTTTTGGTCGAAGTGGTGTGAAAAGTGAGAGGGTTAGGGAAAACAGAGAAGAGGTAGTTAAAGCTTTTCGGAAGGTCAAAGCCGGCAAGGCAGCAGCTTTGGATGGTATTGCAGTGGAATTTATTAAAAAAGCGGGTGACTGTATTGTTAACTAGTTGGTAAGGGTATTCATGTTGAGGTACAAAGGCAAAGGGGATAAGAGTGAGTGCCCTAATTACAGAGGTATAAGTTCGTTGAGTATTCCTGGTAAATTATATGGTAGGGTGTTGATTGAGAGGGAGAAGGCATGTACAGGGAATCAGATTGGAGAAGAGCTGTGTGTTTTCAGAAGTGGTATTGCTTTGAAGAATGTATGTGAGAAATATTTAGAAAAGGAAATGGATTTGTATATAGTATTTATGGATAGAGTTTATAGAAGGTTCATGGAAGGTTGCTGGAAGGTATTAAGAATATATGATGTGGGAGGCAAGTTGTTAGAAACAGTGAAAAGGTTTTATGAAGGATGTAAGGCATGTGTACGTGTAAGAGGAGAGAAAAGTGATTGATTTTATCTATTTTATCTATCTTAAATCTACTTTATCTATTTTAATTATTATATCTATAAAAATGACAAAATCAGAAAATCAAAAAACATAGCATTGAAAATGTTAGCAAAATGCTCGGAAAATGTACTATTTGAGTCTAATTTCACGAAATACATTAATTTTCATATAACAGCATCACAACATTTGACATCATTGTCATTGACATTTATAGAATTTATGCTTGACATGCGTACAAAAGCTAAAAAACACTTTGAAATCAAATATATTTTATCCTAAATGTAACAGAAACAGAACATTTGTTTAGTACATAAAGAAAACATCAAAAAAGAGATCATGTGAAACGCCATTTTCCCGCATAACGACAAAAGGAAAACATCTAGTACATCGATGTTGACAGATATCTCAGATTTTTGGTTTTATAAACAAAATATTCAAGAAATATGTGTTGAAATCGATGTAAAATCCAAACAATACATGTAGACGTCATTAGAAAACCCAAAGACCATCGAAGTTAACGCGTTTTTTTGTGTTTCGTCTGTTTTACAGTCAAAAATTTTCTTTTTCTGTTGTATTGATTGGAAAAAAGGGTGTATTAGCGTTTGCACTCATGTCGTACACAAATTCTAAGGCTTTAATGTTACCAAATGTTTTTGCTTTTGTTTCTTGCATATTTCATGGATGAGAAAAAGAATGTTTTCCTTCAAATACTTCAAATGAATTGTGTCGTCAATTCGGCACATGGTTTTAAGAAGTTTTATTGTCAAAATAAATGTTATTTCTGTTTTCAGCTTATTGTTTTGATAGCCAAATGGGCGGTTCAGCTTCTTATAGCTTTTGTATTGCTTTTTTAGATAAAGTTTCGAAATTTTGTTATATTTTCATTTCAGTTGGCTATTCTAATTTTAGTTTTATTACTTTCTGTAATGTTGTTGCCTTCTAAGGCTGTTTTGTTGACCATAAAAAGGTTAATTTTGTTCAGTCATTGTTCGCAAATAACTTTGGTCACTAAATTTGGTCACTAATGAATAATTGCTTCATTTTATTTCATTTTCTTTTATTTTATTGTTTATTTTATTTCTTTTTTTTGTCTTCAAAAATGTTCTGTAAGGTTCTGCACAATTATTTTGTAACTTTCTCCGAGATTATTTTGTACGGTTACTAAGAAATAACCTTAAAGATATCTGCTCAAACTCTTAACTATTAACTGCAAAAAAAAAACTATCCACGAAACAGTCTTGCAAAAAATAACCTATTGATGAAAAATAACCACAAAACAACCACAAATAACCACAAATTCTATGAGGTTGTTTTATGCGCTAATTTTCATCATTTTGTTTTTTGAGATTATCTTTCATCAGTCTTTTCAGATATTGATAATTGTTTTCTTTGTGCACTCTTTATCATTAATTTTGTGTAAGAACGTTGTCAATTGTTCAAAAACTTTATGTACTTTTGTGTTATTATTGTGATATTGATATTTTGTGATATTTTTTGCTAGGTTGTTTTTGTACATCATTAATTTGTTTCATTAAGGATGTTTTATGCAGTCATTTATAATTTCTGTAATGTTGTGGTTATTTTTCATCAAAAGATTATTTTTTGCAAGGCTGTTTCGTTGATTTTTGCATTTATTATTCACCAAAAACATTAAGAGTTTATAAGGTTATTTTATTGTTATTCTTTATTAACTTATAGTAATAGTTATTTTTTTGTGCAGTTATTGATCATGAAATACATAATACATAACTTTCAGTAAGTTCTAACGTTCTAAATGTAACTGTTAATAACTTCCTGCAAATCCATCAATAGCTTGTTTTCAGCTGTTATTTTTCATTAGTAATTTTGTTATTAACAACATATGTTGACATAGAATTGTTACGAACATTTCTATCAAAACGTTATCAAAAAATGTTTTTATTCAAAAAAAAAAAAATTTCATTAGAAATATCAGAAAAAGAACTGTATGGCAACGATAACATGTGCTTTGATATCATTAAGAAATACTTTATCAATAAATCAACAAAACAAAATGTGTAAACATCAACAAAACAAAGTAATCATTAGAAAAGCCAAAGAATTTTAGCGTGAAGACGTTAAAATGCCATTTTCCTGTAAAAACTACAGCTAAACACCGACAAAAAAGAGATTGGTTTAGACATCAATAAAAGCCAACGACAGCCTAGGAAGTTGTTTTGACTATATTTCAACAAAAAGAAAACATTTATTGTGATATTGATATATTTAAAAAAGTAGCATCCCTGGACCATAAAAGCCATGAGATATATGTATATCAAACCAACATCCTAAGAAATCGTTTTGACTATATTTCAACAAAATATTTAGTAATAGACAATCCAAAAACGAGTAAATATAATCAAAACAGACTTCCTTTCTATAAATATATTAGTCATCAGTTACCACGGTGCAACAAAAACACATTTGTTTTGTTTAGTGGAAAACTAATATATGCATTCAAATACATGATCGCTATTAACAAAACAGCAGCCATACATTTGACATCTAAGAAACACCAAACACCAAAAAAAACGAATTTTTCTTTTTTTCTGTAAAAACGACAAAATCAAGAAATTTGTCTTGATTGATATAAATTGATATAAAGTATCGAAACAACATATCTTCAAAACACCCATTGGCATATCAAAACGAGAGCAAAAGAGTTATTTTCAACAGAAAACGTTTGTTGTGACTAATGAAACATTAAATAACGTGTTGACATTTACACCAATAATCTCATTGTAGCAAACGCAATTGACTGATAAAAATATGTCAATGCCAAAACAAAAAAACTGCTTATTTTTTACAATATAATAAGTGTAGACCCTCTAAAATTGATATCATCACAAAGGAAAAAAAAGACCGTTTTGTTTCTAATTTGTTCTGTTTTTTCATTGCGATGAGTGGAAAAAACCTACGTTTCATTTAATTTTGATAGCAAAAAGGTGTCCTAGCTCGTGCTCCATAGCATACCGTCTGTTCTCTCATGTTTTTTTTTGGTTTTTGATGCTTCCTTCCTTTACTACTTCGCTTATGTATCATTATCAAAGCATATTTTGTTTTTCTTGCAGTCGTTTTATGATATAATGATATAAAAGATGTTGATATTAACACCTGTTCTTTGGATATTTTATTGGTTTTCGATGTCGTTTTCATAAGATTATGTGGTTAAGATGTTTTATTTGTGTAAGTATGATGTAAAATTAGTGTTTACAGACGTGTATCTGTTTTAATATGAGCATTTGGATGTTACATTAAATGTTAAAAAAAATTCTGATTTGTTGAATGAGATTAATCATTTTTTTTGCTATCAATTTCTTAACAAAATGTCGATATGAAGGTCTGAATCTTTTAATGATGTCAATATACAGTTTCAATATACAATATACAATTTCAAATGACATATAAAGCAAAATATATAATGTTTCGCATATATTTTTTTGATAAAACATCTTTGGCTTCAGTTTTGATAGAAAAAAAAAAGCGTTTTAGAGCCTGTACGCACAAATTCTATGGCTTCTAATGTCAGTGGAAGTGTTTTGTTTCGTCCACACTTAATGTTTTCTTTTTGCTACAAAAATTGTGTTTTGTAATGGATTTTCTTAAGGATGTCATAGAGAGTATCTTTAACCATTTCAAGGACGTTTCATTCAAATAATGTTTTATTCAATGACGTTTCAATTTTTTTTTTTTTTTTTTGCTTTGTCGCTTTCTCCCGCGTTTGCGAGGTAGCGCAAAGAAACACATCCACACACGCAAATATACATAATTACACAGCTTTCCATGGTTTACCACGGACGCGTCACATACCTTGATTCAAATCACTGACAGCACGGCATGTTCAGGTCCCGATCGCTCAAAATCTTTTTCACTCCATCTTTCCACCTCTAATTTGGTCTAATTTTTCCTCGTTCCCTCCAACTCCGACACATATATCCTCTTGGTCAATCCTTCCTCACTCATTCTCTCAATGTACACAAACCATTTTAAAACACCCTCCTCTGCTCTCTTAACCACGCTCTTTTTATTTCCACACATCTTTCTTACACTTACGTTACTCGATCAAACTACCTCAAACATCTCATTTAGAGCACATCCATCCTCCTGCGCACAACTCTATCCACAGCCCATGCCTTGTAATCATCCACTATTCCTTAAAAAAAAAAAAAAAAAAAACCATTTTTGCTTTCCGAGATAATGTTCTCGACTTCAAGGCTCCCAGGATTTTCGCTCCCTCCCCACCATATGATTCACTTCCGCTTCCATGGTTCCATCCGCTGCCAGATCCACTCCCAGATATCTAAAACACTTTACTTCCTCCAGTTTTTCTCCATTCAAACTTACCTCCCAATTGACTTGACCCTCAACCCTTATTCACATTTTCTCTTAACTTTCTTCTTTTACACACACTCGGTCACCAGCTTCTGCAGTTTCTCACATGAATCAGCCACCAGCACTATCATCAGCGAACAACTGACACTTCCCGAGCTCTCTCATCCACAACATCTCGCATTCACCTCCCCAACAACCCCATCCATAAACATACAACCATGGAGATATCACACATCCCTGCCGCGAACCTACATTCAATGAGAACCAATTACTTTCCTCTCTCCTACACGTACACATACCTTACATCCTCGATAAAAAACTTCACTGCAACTAACAACTTGCCTCCCACACCATATGTTTTTAATACCTTCCACAGAGCATCTCTATCAATTCTATCATATGCCTTCTCCAGATCCATAAATGCTACATACAAATCCATTTGCTTTTCTAAGTATTTCTCACATATATTCTTCAAAGCAAACACCTGATCCACACATCCTCCACCACTTCTGATACCACACTGCTCTTCCCCAATCTGATGCTCTTTACATGTCTTCACCCTCTCAATCAACACCCTCCCATATAATTACCTCAGTAATTTGAGCAAATTCATCCCCTTTGCCTTTGTACAATGGCACTATGGCACCTCACAATGAGTCATACATACATTAAATATGTTTTATTCATATAAAGAGATTTGTTGCAATGAACTTTGCTTTGTAATCAACACTAGAATAGATATTTCAACATAACATCTAAGAAAATGGCACGAAAAACAGAAAACAAAACAACTAAAATAGTCAAAAGCTCATTTTAACAAATCCAGAAAGCTAAAAAAAAATCGAAACTGTTTTGATGTTCATATCAAAACATTCAAATGCAGTCAACGAACCCCATTTTTGCTATGAAACGACATCCAAACCGTTTCAGAGCATGTACTTTATTATCAAACATACAGAATTTGCACAATAAAGAGATCATGTGAAACGCCATTTTCCCGCATAACGACAAAAGGAAAACATCTAGTACATCGATGTTGACAGATATCTCAGATTTTTGGTTTTTATAAACAAAATATTCAAGAAATATGTGTTGAAATCGATGTAAAATCCAAACAATATATGTAGACCATTAGAAAACCCAAAGACCATCGAAGTTAACGCGTTTTTTTGTGTTTCGTCTGTTTTGATGTTTTACAGTCAAAAATTTTTTTTCTGTTGTATTGATTGGAAAAAAGGGTGTATTAGCGTTTGCACTCATGTCGTACACAAATTCTAAGGCTTCTGTTTTTATTTTATTAATGTTACCAAATGTTTTTACTTTTGTTTCTTGCATATTTCATGGATGAGAAAAAGAATGTTTTCCTTCAAATACTTCAAATGAATTGTGTCGTCAATTCGGCACATGGTTTTAAGAAGTTTTATTGTCAAAATAAATGTTATTTCTGTTTTCAGCTTATTGTTTTGATAGCCAAATGGGCGGTTCAGCTTCTTATACCTTTTGTATTGCTTTTTTAGATAAAGTTTCGAAATTTTGTTATATTTTCATTTCAGTTGGCTATTCTAATTTTAGTTTTATTACTTTCTGTAATGTTGTTGCCTTCTAAGGCTGTTTTGTTGACCATAAAAAGGTTAATTTTGTTCAGTCATTGTTCGCAAATAACTTTGGTCACTAAATCTGGTCACTAATGAATATTTGCTTCATTTTATTTCATATTCTTTTATTTTATTGTTTATTTTATTTCTTTTTTTTGTCTTCAAAAATTTTCTGTAAGGTTTTGCAAAATTATTTTGTAACTTTTTCCGAGATTATTTTGTACGGTTACTAAGAAATAACCTTAAAGATATCTGCTCAAACTCTTAACTTATTAACTGCAAAAAAAAACTATCCACGAAACGAAATCAAAAGATTATTTTTTTGCAAGGCTGTTTCGTTGATTTTTGCATTTATTATTCACCAAAAACATTAAGAGTTTGTAAGGTTATTTTTTTGTTATTATTCTTTATTAACTTATAGTAATAGTTATTTTTTTGTGCAGTTATTGATCATGAAATACATAATACATAACTTTCAGTAAGTTCTAACGTTCTAAATGTAACTAACTGTTAATAACTTCCTGCAAATTCATCAATAGCTTGTTTTCAGCTGTTATTTTTCATTAGTAATTTTGTTATTAACAACATATGTTGACATAGAATTGTTACGAACATTTCTATCAAAACTTTATCAAAAAATGTTTTTATTCAAAAAAAAAAAAAAAATAAAAAAAAAAAAAAATTTCATTAGAAATATCAGAAAAAGAACTGTATGGCAACGATAACATGTGCTTTGATATCATTAAGAAATACTTTATCAAAAAATGTTTTTATTCAAAAAAAAAAAAATTTCATTAGAAATATCAGAAAAAGAACTGTATGGCAACGATAACATGTGCTTTGATATCATTAAGAAATACTTTATATCAATAAATCAACCAAACAAAATGTGTAAACATCAACAAAACAAAGTAATCATTAGAAAAGCCAAAGAATTTCAGCGTGAAGACGTTAAAATGCCATTTTTCTGTAAAAACGACAAAATCAAGAAATTTGTCTTGATTGATATAAATTGATATAAAGTATCGAAACAACATATCCTCAAAACACCCATTGGCATATCAAAACGAGAGCAAAAGAGTTATTTTCAACAGAAAACGTTTGTTGTGACTAATGAAACATTAAATAACGTGTTGACATTTACATCAATAATCTCATTGTAGCAAACGCAAACCATTTTTTATCAAAAAATATGTCAATGCCAAAACAAAAAAAACTGCTTATTTTTTACAATATAATAAGTGTAGACCCTCTAAAATTGATATCATCACAAAGGAAAAAAAAGACCGTTTTGTTTCTAATTTGTTCTGTTTATTCATTGCGATGAGTGGAAAAAACCTACGTTTCATTTAATTTTGATAGCAAAAAGGTGTCCTAGCTCGTGCTCCATAGCATACCGTCTGTTCTCATGTTTTTTTTTAGTTTTTGATGCTTCCTTCCTTTACTACTTCGCTTATGTATTATTATCAAAGCATATTTTGTTTTTCTTGCAGTCGTTTTATGATATAATGATATAAAAGATGTTGATATTAACACCTGTTCTTTGGATATTTTATTGGTTTTCGATGTCGTTTTCATAAGATTATGTGGTTAAGATGTTTTATTTGTGTAAGTATGATGTTTTTGACAGTAAAATTAGTGTTTACAGACGTGTATCTGTTTTAATATGAGCATTTGGATGTTACATTAAATGTTAAAAAAAATTCTGATTTGTTGAATGAGATTAATCATTTTTTTTCTATCAATTTCTTAACAAAATGTCGATATGAAGGTCTGAATCTTTTAATGATGTCAATATACAATTTCAATATACAATACACAATTTCAAATAACATATAAAGCAAAATATATAATGTTTCGCATATATTTTTTTGATAAAACATCTTTGGCTTCAGTTTTATAGAAAAAAAAAAAAAAAACACTTTGAAATCAAATATATTTTATCCTAAATGTAACAGAAACAGAACATTTGTTTAGTACATAAAGAAAACATCAAAAAAGAGATCATGTGAAACGCCATTTTCCCGCATAACGACAAAAGGAAAACATCTAGTACATCGATGTTGACAGATATCTCAGATTTTTGGTTTTATAAACAAAATATTCAAGAAATATGTGTTGAAATCGATGTAAAATCCAAACAATACATGTAGACGTCATTAGAAAACCCAAAGACCATCGAAGTTAACGCGTTTTTTTGTGTTTCGTCTGTTTTGATGTTTTACAGTCAAAAATTTTTTTTCTGTTGTATTGATTGGAAAAAAGGGTGTATTAGCGTTTGCACTCATGTCGTACACAAATTCTAAGGCTTCTGTTTTTATTTTATTAATGTTACCAAATGTTTTTACTTTTGTTTCTTGCATATTTCATGGATGAGAAAAAGAATGTTTTCCTTCAAATACTTCAAATGAATTGTGTCGTCAATTCGGCACATGGTTTTAAGAAGTTTTATTGTCAAAATAAATGTTATTTCTGTTTTCAGCTTATTGTTTTGATAGCCAAATGGGCGGTTCAGCTTCTTATAGCTTTTGTATTGCTTTTTTAGATAAAGTTTCGAAATTTTGTTATATTTTCATTTCAGTTGGCTATTCTAATTTTAGTTTTATTACTTTCTGTAATGTTGTTGCCTTCTAAGGCTGTTTTGTTGACCATAAAAAGGTTAATTTTGTTCATTGTTCGCAAATAACTTTGGTCACTAAATCTGGTCACTAATGAATATTTGCTTCATTTTATTTCATATTCTTTTATTTTATTGTTTATTTTATTTCTTTTTTTTGTCTTCAAAAATTTTCTGTAAGGTTTTGCAAAATTATTTTGTAACTTTTTCCGAGATTATTTTGTACGGTTACTAAGAAATAACCTTAAAGATATCTGCTCAAACTCTTAACTTATTAACTCCAAAAAAAAACTATCCACGAAACGAAATCAAAAGATTATTTTTTGCAAGGCTGTTTCGTTGATTTTTGCATTTATTATTCACCAAAAACATTAAGAGTTTGTAAGGTTATTTTTTTGTTATTATTCTTTATTAACTTATAGTAATAGTTATTTTTCATCAATAAGATAGTTTTGTGCAGTTATTGATCATGAAATACATAATACATAACTTTCAGTAAGTTCTAACGTTCTAAATGTAACTAACTGTTAATAACTTCCTGCAAATTCATCAATAGCTTGTTTTCAGCTGTTATTTTTCATTAGTAATTTTGTTATTAACAACATATGTTGACATAGAATTGTTACGAACATTTCTATCAAAACTTTATCAAAAAATGTTTTTATTCAAAAAAAAAAAAATTTCATTAGAAATATCAGAAAAAGAACTGTATGGCAACGATAACATGTGCTTTGATATCATTAAGAAATACTTTATATCAATAAATCAACCAAACAAAATGTGTAAACATCAACAAAACAAAGTAATCATTAGAAAAGCCAAAGAATTTCAGCGTGAAGACGTTAAAATGCCATTTTTCTGTAAAAACTACAGCTAAACACCGACAAAAAAGAGATTGGTTTAGACATCAATAAAAGCCAACGACAGCCTAGGAAGTTGTTTTGACTATATTTTAACAAAAAGAAAACATTTATTGTGATATTGATATATTTAAAAAATGTAGCATCCCTGGACCATAAAAGCCATGAGATATATGTATATCAAACCAACATCCTAAGAAATCGTTTTGACTATATTTCAACAAAATATTTAGTAACTAGACAATCCAAAAACTGAGTAAATATAATCAAAACAGACTTCCTTTCTATAAATATATTAGTCATCAGTTACCACGGTGTAACAAAAACACATTTGTTTTGTTTAGTGGAAATCTAATATATGCATTCAAATACATGATCGCTATAAACAAAACAGCAGCCATACATTTGACATCTAAGAAACACCAAACAGCTTGGAAAAAAAAACGAATTTTTCTTTTTTTCTGTAAAAACGACAAAATCAAGAAATTTGTCTTGATTGATATAAATTGATATAAAGTATCGAAACAACATATCTTCAAAACACCCATTGCCATATCAAAACGAGAGCAAAAGAGTTATTTTCAACAGAAAACGTTTGTTGTGACTAATGAAACATTAAATAACGTGTTGACATTTACATCAATAATCTCATTGTAGCAAACGCAAACCATTTTTTATCAAAAAATATGTCAATGCCAAAACAAAAAAACTGCTTATTTTTTACAATATAATAAGTGTAGACCCTCTAAAATTGATATCACAAAGGAAAAAACAGACCGTTTTGTTTCTAATTTGTTCTGTTTATTCATTGCGATGAGTGGAAAAAAACCTACGTTTCATTTAATTTTGATAGCAAAAAGGTGTCCTAGCTCGTGCTCCATAGCATACCGTCTGTTCTCATGTTTTTTTTTAGTTTTTGATGCTTCCTTCCTTTACTACTTCGCTTATGTATTATTATCAAAGCATATTTTGTTTTTCTTGCAGTCGTTTTATGATATAATGATATAAAAGATGTTGATATTAACACCTGTTCTTTGGATATTTTATTGGTTTTCGATGTCGTTTTCATAAGATTATGTGGTTAAGATGTTTTATTTGTGTAAGTATGATGTTTTTGACAGTAAAATTAGTGTTTACAGACGTGTATCTGTTTTAATATGAGCATTTGGATGTTACATTAAATGTTAAAAAGAATTCTGATTTGTTGAATGAGATTAATCATTTTTTTTCTATCAATTTCTTAACAAAATGTCGATATGAAGGTCTGAATCTTTTAATGATGTCAATATACAATTTCAATATACAATACACAATTTCAAATAACATATAAAGCAAAATATATAATGTTTCGCATATATTTTTTTGATAAAACATCTTTGGCTTCAGTTTTATAGAAAAAAAAAAAAAAGCGTTTTATAGCCTGTACGCACAAATTCTATGGCTTCTAATGTCAGTGGAAGTGTTTTGTTTCGTCCACACTTAATGTTTTCTTTTTGCTACAAAAACTGTGTTTTGTAATGGATTTTCTTAAGGACGTTTCATTCAAATAATGTTTTATTCAATGACGTTTCAATTTTGTTTTTTTTTTTTGCTTTGTCGCTTTCTCCCGCGTTTGCGAGGTAGCGCAAAGAAACACATCCACACACGCAAATATACATAATTACACAGCTTTCCATGGTTTACCACGGACGCGTCACATGCCTTGATTCAAATCACTGACAGCACGGCATGTTCAGGTCCCGATCGCTCAAAATTTTTCCTCGTTCCCTCCAACTCCGACACATATATCCTCTTGGTCAATCCTTCCTCACCCATTCTCTCAATGTACACACAATGTACACATGCTCTCTTAACCACGCTCTTTTTATTTCCACACATCTCTCTTACCCTTACGTTACTCGATCAAACTACCTCAAACATCTCATTTAGAGCACATCCATCCTCCTGCGCACAATATCCACAGCCCACGCCTTGTAATCATACAACATTGTTGGAACCACTATTCCTTAAAAAAAAAAAAAAAAAAACATTTTTGCTTTCCGAGATAATGTTCTCGACTTCAAGGCTCCCAGGATTTTCGCCCCCTCCCCCACCATATGATTCACTTCCGCTTCCATGGTTCCATCCGCTGCCAGATCCACTCCCAGATATCTAAAACACTTTACTTCCTCCAGTTTTTCTTCATTCAAACTTACCTCCCAATTGACTTGACCCTCAACCCTACCTTGCTCTTATTCACATTTTCTCTTAACTTTCTTCTTTTACACACACTCGGTCACCAGCTTCTGCAGTTTCTCACATGAATCAGCCACCAGCACTATCATCAGCGAACAACTGACACTTCCCGAGCTCTCTCATCCACAACATCTCGCATTCACCTCCCCAACAACCCCATCCATAAACACAACCATGGAGATATCACACATCCCTGCCGTGAACCTACATTCAATGAGAACCAATTACTTTCCTCTCTCCTACACGTACACATACCTTACATCCTCGATAAAAAACCACTGCAACTAACAACTTGCCTCCCACACCATATATTTTTAATACCTTCCACAGAGCATCTCTATCAATTCTATCATATGCCTTCTCCAGATCCATAAATGCTACATACAAATCCATTTGCTTTTCTAAGTATTTCTCACATATATTCTTCAAAGCAAACACCTGATCCACACATCCTCTACCACTTCTGATACCACACTGCTCTTCCCCAATCTGATGCTCTTTACATGTCTTCACCCTCTCAATCAACACCCTCCCATATAATTACCTCAGTAATTTGAGCAAATTCATCCCCTTTGCCTTTGTACAATGGCACTATGGCACCTCACAATGAGTCATACATACATTAAATATGTTTTATTCATATAAAGAGATTTGTTGCAATGAACTTTGCTTTGTAATCAACACTAGAATAGATATCTCGTGCAGGTTATGTAACTGTAATGATGTTATAGCTACACTTTCGATGTTTATTTTTTTTTTTTTTTTTTGCCGAAATAAGGTTCAAACAACTTATTTGGGTGTCCTTTAGATAGCCTTTTTATGCAAGAGTCCTCTAGATGTCGTTTCAATAACGTTTTAATGTTTTATTCATATAAAGGTATAACAAAAAAAAAACTGCTTTCGATGTTCCGTGTTTGTAACAAAATGTGTTCTTTGATATACAATCAAAGAACACATTTTGTTACAAAGAAAATTTTGGGGTCAGGTCGCTTTTAATGATGGAAACATGTTAAGTTTTTTTTTAGTAAACTTAGATAAATGGTATCTTAGTGACCATATGAACGTCACAGCGCTGTATCATCAGCGAACAACCAACACTTCCCAAGCTCTCATGCACATCTCGCATTCACCTCCGATCCATAAACAAACAACCGTGGAGACCACTGTTCCATTGTTCTTTTCTTTTGTTCTAATGTTCTAATGTTTTCTAGGTTTCATGATATATTATTTTAGTTTTTAGAGCAAAAACGAGTGTTTTTGTGTTGTAGTTAGGTTAGAAAATGGCATTTTAGCGCCTTTATGCATAAATTCTATGGCGTCTTTGTTTCATTTGGTTGTCATTTGTTGCCACAAAGCTAGAATAACATGTGTCTATGTGGAAAAAGTGCTTATTTAGCTCACATTTTGACGTTTAGATGCTTCGATTCTATGTCAACATATGATATTTGGATTCTTATTTTATATAGATGTTAAAATTATTGATTAACAATTTCAAAAATTTTATCCATCAAAAAATTGTTGCAAAAAATTGTGTTTAATGGTTTTTATAAAAAGAATTAGGTATTTGGTTACAAAGAAATTGAAATAACCTATTTTTTTCATACTAAAACGCTTTTGTAATAATAAAAACACGTTAAAACCTTTTTATAGATGTTTTATGGTAATTAGAAACCTTTTATTGAAACTTCAATTTCTTAGCATAAATTTTGTTTCGATGTTTTCTCAATATCAACACATTTCGTCATTTTAGGTTAGTTTAGGTTTTAGGTTGGGTTACGTTAGGTTGTTAGGTTAGGCTTGGTTAGGTTAGGTTTTAAGTTAGGTTTTAGGTTAGATTAGGTTAGGTTTGTTTTTAGGTTAGGTTAGCTTAGGATGTTAGGTTTTAGGTTATGTTAGGTTTTAGGTTATGTTAGGTTTTAGGTTAGGTTAGGTTAGATTTTAGATTATGTTAGGTTAGGTTAGGTTAGGTTAGGTTTTAGGTTAGGTTAGGTTAGATTTTAGATTATGTTAGGTTAGGTTAGGTTAGGTTAGGTTTTAGGTTAGGTTAGGTTAGGTTAGGTTAGTTTTTAGGTTAGGTTAAAATAGGTTATGTTAGTTTTAAGTTTTAGTTTAGGTTATGTTAGGTTAGGTTAGGTTACGTTGTTAGGTTAGTTTAGGTTAGGTTAAGTTGTTAGGTTAGGTAAGGTTAGGTTAGGTTAGGTTAGATTAGGTTAGATTAGCTTAGGTTAGGTTAGGTTAGTTTTTAGGTTAGGTTAGGTTACGTTGTTAGGTTAGTTTAGGTTAGGTTAAGTTGTTAGGTTAGGCTAAGTTTTAGGTTAGATTAGGTTAGGTTAGGTTAGATTAGCTTAGGTTAGGTTAGGTTAGTTTTTAGGCTAGGTTAGGTTAGGATGTTAGGTTAGGTTAGGTTAGGTTAGGTTAGGTTAGGTTAGGTTAGGTTAGGTTAGATTTGGTTAGGTTAGGTTAGTTTTTAGGTTGGGTTTTTAGGTTAGTTTTTAGGTTGGGTTAAGTTAGTTTTTGGTTAGGTTAAGTTATTATTAAGTTAGGTTAGGTTATAGGTTAGGTTATGTTTGACGTTAGTTTAGGTTAGGTTAGGTTTGGTTAGGTGAGGTTATAGGTCAGGTTATGTTTTACGTTAGGTTAGGTTAGTTTAGGTTTGGTTAGGTTGTTTTAGGTTAGGTTAGGTTAGGTTCGGTTAGGTTAAGTTAAGTTAGGATAGGTTGACATTTACGTGTTTTTAGGTCTTTGTTTTCTTTGTTTTGACAATAAATCATTTAGCTTCATTGTCAAAACAAATGTTCTGTTTTTTCAATGCTTTCATAAAAGACAGAAGTATTTCTATGAAAACGACATTGTAATGATATCAATGTTACATGATATACACATTTATTTCTCTTATTCATATGAATGTATATTTCTTGTATAATTATTATTATCAAAACATAATTGTTTTTGTTGCAGTTTACTTTTTTATGGGTTGGGTTTTAGTGTCAACATATGACTCATTTTTATTGGTCAATTGTTTTTGTTACGAGGTTAAAACAACTGCTTTCGTTGTCATTTTCTTACCAAAAAGAATCTTTTAGCTCCTGTGAGATTCAATAGATTTTGCATTATCACTATGAAGGTTTTAATATTACTACGTTCTTGGATGTTCTATTAATGTCAACACAATTGTTTCATTTGTCACAACAAAAAGTTGTTGAAAACAACTTTTTTTGCTGTCGTTTCAATATATAGCTTTTGTAATGATGCCAATGAGGATGGTATTAGGCTTTGAAAATATGTATGTTTATTCAGCTTTATTGATGTCGACAAATTACTGATTTTGTCGTTTTTACAGCAAAAAAAAAAATGTTTTAACGTGCGTACACAATTTCTCTAAATTTGTAATGATGTAAGGGTTCGTTAGCTATTTTGTTGGTCTTCTATGTTGTTTGGTGTTTCTTAGATGTTTTTATTGATGTTTTTGTTGAAATGGTGTTAAAACAACTTTTTTAGCTGTCGTTTTGATAAGAAAAAGGAAGTACACGCGTAATATTAACATATTACACATATTACACTGTTGATTTAGTGATGTTCACACATGTTTCTTAGATTTTTACTGTCAAAATAAGTGCTCTGAGCTTGTTGTATCGATGTCGTTTTAAGATTTTGCAATGATTTTAATGGGAAGGGTGTTTGGATATTTCAATGATTATTTTTTTCAGATTTTGATATCAAAATAATTGCCTGTTTTGTGTTACAATGTCATTTTGATAAAAAGATTTAGCTGAGTTCCGTAAGATCATATTCTATGATGTTTCTAAAGATATTGTTTAGATATGAAAACATTTTTATTAATGTTTTACCGTCTGTAGTGATATGTTTGGTTCAACTTTTGGTGTATGTATTATTGGTATCAAAGTGAGTTTTTTTCGTGTAAATTTTTTTTTTTTCGAAGTAATAGTCTTTTTTATAATGTCAATGACTGATTTAATGATGTTTGTTAGATTTTTATTGGTTTTAATTCAAATGCTCTGTTACTTTATGATGTTACTTTATTGAAAATTAGTTAAGGATGTTTCCTTGAGAGCAAAAAAAAATGTTTGTTAAAATCAGTTAAAACAACTTTGGTGATTTATATGTTTCTTGACTTTTGTCAATATATGTTTGGATGCTTTATTGATATCAAAAAGACAGATTTTCAATGATGTCAAAACAAATGCTCTGTTTTTGTTGCAACGAGTTTGACAATTGTTTTCGTTGTCTTTTAGCTCCTTTCTAACATTACAAAAGCCATAGAATTTGTGCGCTAAAACACGACAACTAAAGATATTCTAACCTCAATGTAACAAAAAACATTTTGTACAAAAACTTCTTTGTTGATTACACAGGTTGTTTTATGGATTGATGTTTCGTGCAGATGTTATGTTAGCTTTTGTAACTGTAATGATTATAATAATTATTCCTTTTTTGCTGAAATAATGTTAAAACAACTTATTTGGGTGTCGTTTTGATAGCCTTTTTATGCTATTCATATAATGCTATTTATATAATGTCTTATTCAATGACATTTCAATGTTTAAAAAAAAAGAAAAAACTGCTTTCGATGTTTCGTGTCAAAGGACCTCTTTTTGATACACAAAGAAATTGAAATAACTTCTTTGCCTTTTGGGGTCGTCTTTTAATGTTGATTTTTATTAAAGTTATCAAGCTTAGATAAATGGTATTTTAGCGACCATATTAACAAGTCCTAAGGCTGTTTTAATGATGTTTTGCAGGTTTGATATTGGTCATATTGATGTTTATTTCTGTTTTTACAGCAAAACGAGTGTTTTAGTATCGGATTTGTAATGATGTCTTTTCGTTGAAAAATAGTCCTAGGATGTTTTGAAGATGTTTCGATGTTTTGTCACCATTTTCTTTAAAGCTACTGCTTCTGAGCTATAGCTTTAAGGAAAATGACATTTTAGCGCCTGTACGCATAAATTCTATGGCGTCTTTGTTTTTGGATACCTACACATATCATTTGGTTGTCTTATTGATATGAGTATATATTTCATGAATCTATTATTGATATCAAAGCATGTTTTGTAATTGTTGCCACAAAGCAAGAATAACTTAGATATTAAATCTATGTAGAAAAAGTGTTTTTGTATAAATGATAAAAAAAACTTGTTTGGTTCACGTTTTGTGATGGCTGTTTGAATTATTGATTAACAATGTAAGGATGACACGTTTTTAGACGTTTTATTCATGTCAAAAGAATTGTTGCAACGAGGTTCAAAAAATTGCTTTCAATGACGTCTATATAAAAAAAAAACATTCTAGGGTTTTTGACTGCCAATGTTGTTTGCTTACAAAGAAATCAATATAATTTCTTAGCTTGTTCGTTTCGTACTAACACGCTTTTGTAATAATGAAAACGTTAAAAATTTTAGTTTTAGGATTGTTTTATAAAAGTCAGAAGAAATCTTTCATTGAAATTTCAATTTCTTAGCATACATTTTGTTTAAACGTTTTCTCGTTTCTTAGAAGTCCTAATTTTGTCATTTTACGGCAAAAACGTTACGTTAGGTTAGGTTAGGTTTTAGGTTTGATTAGGTTAGGTTAGGTTAGGTTAGGTTAGGTAAGGTTAGATTTTAGATTATATTATGTTAGGTTAGGTTAGGTTTTTGTTTAGATTATGTTAGGTTAGGTTTTAGGTTAGGTTAGGTCAGGTTAGGTTAGGTTAGGTGTTAGGTTAGTTTAAGTTAGGTTAGGTTATGTTAGGTTTTAGGATAGGTACTGTTAGGTTACATTAGGTTAGGTTAGTAAAAACTAAGCTAACCTAAGGTTAGGTTAGGTTAGTTTTAAGTTTTAGTTTAGGTTAGGTTAGGTTAGGTTAGGTTAGGTTGGGTTACGTTGTTAGGTTACTTTAGGTTGTTAGGTTAGGTTAGGATAGGATAGGTTAGCTTAGGTTAGGTTGTTAGGTTAGGTTAGGTTAGGTTAGGTTAGGTTAGGTTAGTTTTTAGGTTAGGTTAGGTTAGGTTAGGTTAGGTTAGATTAGTTTGTTAGGTTAGGTTAGTTTTTAGGTTAGGTTAGTTTTTAGGTTAGGTTAGGTTAGGTTAGGTTAGATTAGGTTAGGTTTTAGGTTTTATGATAGATTAGGTTAGGTTAGATTAGGTTTGGTTAGGTTAGGTTGTTTTAGGTTAGGTTAGTTTAAGTTTTATGTTTAGGTTAGATTAGGTTAGGTTAGGTTAGGTTAGTTTTTAGGTTAGGTTAAGTTAGGTTAGGTTAGTTTAGGTTTTATGTTTAGGTTAGATTAGGTTAGGTTAGGTTGGGTTAGTTTTAGATTAGGCTAGTTTAGGTTTTAGATTAGGTTAGGTTAGGTTAGGTTGGTAGGTTGGTAGGTTAGGTTAGGTTAGATTAGTTTGTTAGGTTAGGTCGGTGACTGTTTTGTTGACGTTCACGTGTTTTTAGGTCTTTATATTTGTTTTCTTTGTTTTGACAATAAATCATTTAGCTTCATTGTCAAAACAAATGTTCTGTTTTTTCAGTTGTTTTCATAAAAAGTATCAAAAAAAACAAAAACAAAACAGATTCTTTATTTCAATGTATAGGCATCATTATGTATACACATATTTACTTGTTGCAATAATTATTATTATCAAAACATAAGCACTATTTTTGTTGCAATAAAGTTGTTTTCTTATTTAAATCGTGATTTGGCGTCTGTAGAAATATTAAAACCTTCATAGTGATAAAGCAATATCTATTGAATCTCAGGAGCTAAAAGATTATTTTTGGTAAGCAAATTACAACGAAAGCAGTTGTTTTAACCGTTGTAACAAAAACAATTGACCAATAAAAATGAGTCATATGTCTCATTTTTATTGGTCAATTGTTTTTGTTACGAGGTTAAAACAACTGCTTTCGTTGTAATTTGCTTACCAAAAATAATCTTTTAGCTCCTGAGATTCAATAGATATTGCTTTATCACTATGAAGGTTTTAATATTTCTACGTTCTTGGATATTCTATTGATGTCAACACTATTAATTGTTTCATCTATGTCACAACAAAAAATTGTTGAAAACTTATTTTGCTGTCGTTTTGATATGCATACCTCTTATAGCTTTTGTAATGATGCCAATGAGGATGGTCCAAGGCTTTGAAAATATGTTGCCTCGATGTTTTCTTGTCAACACGTTTATTTAGCTTAAGACAAATTCCTGATTTTGTTTTTACAGAAAAAGAAAAAATGTTTTAACGTGCGTATACAATTTCTCTTAATTTGTTACAGCTTCTGATCTGTAGCTTTAAAGAAAATGGCATTTTAGCGCCTATACGCATAAATTCTATGGCGTCTTTGTTTTCGGATGTCTACACATTTCATTTGGTTGTCATTGATATGAGTCTATGTTCTGTAATTGTTGCCACAAAGCTAGAATAATGTGGAAAAAGTGTTTTTGTATAAATGAGGATAAAACAACTTCTTTGGCTCACGTTTTGACGTTTTGATGCATTGATTCTATGGCTCTTGTGATGGCTGTTTTAATTATGTCAACATATGATATTTGATTGCTTCAGTTTATTATAGATGTGAAAATTATTGATTAACAATGTAAGGATGACACGTTTTTAGACGTTTTATTCATGTCAAAAGAATTGTTGCAATGAGGCTCAAAAAATTGCTTTCAGTGACGTCTTTATAAAAAAAAAAAATATTCTTGGCTTTTTGACTGCCAGTGTTGTTTAGTTACAAAGAAATTGAAATAACTTCTTAGCTTGTTCGTTTGTAAAAATGAAAACACGTTAAAAATGTTAGTTTTCTAGATGTTTTATAAAAGTCAGAAGAAATCTTTCACTGAAATTTCAATTTCTTAGCATACATTTTGTCTAGACGTTTTCTCGATATCAACACGTTTCTTAGAAGTCTCATTGATGCCCTAATTTTGTCATTTAACGGCAAAAAAGAGTTCTTTGGAATTGTAATGATGTTGTTAGCATGGGTTAGGTTAGTTAGGTTAGGTTAGGTTAGGTTAGGTTAGGTTAGGTTAGGTTAGGCTAGGTTAGGTTAGGTTAGGATTTAGGTTAGGTTAGGTTTGGTTTTAGGTTAGGTTAGGTTAGGTTAGGTTAGGTTTTAGGTTAGGTTAGGTTAGGTTAGGTTAGGTTTTAGGTTAGGTTAGGTTAGGTTAAGCTAGGTTAGGTTTTAGGTTAGGTTAGGTTAGGGTAGGTTAGGATAGGTTAGGTTAGGTTTTAGGTTAGGTTAGGTTAGATTTTAGATTATGTTAGGTTAGATTAGGTTTTAGGTTAGGTTATGTTAGGTTAGGTTTTACGTTAGGTTAGGTCAGGTATGGTTAAGTTAGGTTTTAGGTTAGTTTAAGTTAGGTTAGGTTTTAGGATAGGTTAGGTTAGGTTAGGTTAGGTTAGGTTAGGTTAGGTTAGGTTAGGTTAGGTTAGGTTAGGTTAGGTTAGGTTAGGTTAGGTTAGGTTAGGTTAGGTTAGGTTAGGTTAGGTTAGGTTAGGTTAGGTTAGGTTAGGTTAGGTTAGGTTAGGTTAGGTTAGGTTAGGTTAGGTTAGGTTAGGTTAGGTTAGGTTAGGTTAGGTTAGGTTAGGTTAGGTTAGGTTAGGTTAGGTTAGGTTAGGTTAGGTTAGGTTAGGTTAGGTTAGGTTAGGTTAGGTTAGGTTAGGTTAGGTTAGGTTAGGTTAGGTTAGGTTAGGTTAGGTTAGGTTAGGTTAGGTTAGGTTAGGTTAGGTTAGGTTAGGTTAGGTTAGGTTAGGTTAGGTTAGGTTAGGTTAGGTTAGGTTAGGTTAGGTTAGGTTAGGTTAGGTTAGGTTAGGTTAGGTTAGGTTAGGTTAGGTTAGGTTAGGTTAGGTTAGGTTAGGTTAGTTTAGGTTAGTTAGGTTAGTTAGGTTAGTTTTAGGTTAGGTTAAGTTAGGTTAGGTTAGTTTAGGTTAGGTTAATTTAGGTTTTATGTTTAGGTTAGATTAGGTTAGGTTAGTTTTTAGGTTAGGTTAGTTAGTTAGGTTGTTTTAGGTTAGGTTAGTTTAGGTTTTAGGTTAGGTTAGGTTGGTAGGTTGGTAGGTTAGGTTAGTTTAGATTAGTTTGTTAGGTCGGTGACTGTTTTGTTGACGTTCACGTGTTTTTAGGTCTTTATATTTGTTTTCTTTGTTTTGACAATAAATCATTTAGCTTCATTGTCAAAACAAATGTTCTGTTTTTTCAGTTGTTTTCATACATATTTACTTGTTGCAATAATTATTATTATATCAAAACATAAGCACTGTTTTTGTTGCAATAAAGTTGTTTTCTTATTCAAATCGTGATTTGGGCGTCTGTATGCATATATTCATTGACTTTGGCTGTTTTAATGTCAACATATAACTCATTTTCATTGGTCAATTGTTTTTGTTACAACGAAGTTAAAACAACTGCTTTCTTTGTCATTTTCTTACCAAAAATAATCTTTTAGCTCCTGAGATTCAATAGATATTGCTTTATCCTATGAAGGTTTAATATTTCTACGTTCTTGGATGTTCTATTGATGTCAACACTTATTAATTGTTTCATCTATGTCACAACAAAAAATTGTTGAAAACTTTTTTGCTGTCGTTTTGATATGCATACTTCTTATAGCTTTTGTAATGATGCCAATGAGATGGTCCAAGGCTTTGAAAATATGTTTCGATGTTTTCTTGACAAAACGTTTATTCAGCTTGTCAAGACAAATTCCTGATTTTGTCGTTTTTACAGCAAAAGAAAAAATGTTTTAACGTGCGTATACAATTTCTCTTAATTTGTTACAGCTTCTGATCTGTAGCTTTAAAGAAAATGGCATTGTAGCGCCTATACGCATAAATTCTATGGCGTCTTTGTTTTCGGATGTCTACACATTTCATTTGGTTGTCACTGATATGAGTCTATATTCGTGCATCTATCAAAGCATGTTCTGTAATTGTTGCCACAAAGCTAGAATAACTTAGATATTATATCTATGTGGAAAAAGTGTTTTTGTATAAATGAGGATAAAACAACTTCTTTGGCTCACGTTTTGACGTTTTGACGCATCGATTCTATGGCTCTTGTGATGGCTGTTTTAATTATGTCAACATATGATATGTGATTGCTTCAGTTTATTATAGATGTGAAAATTATTGATTAACAATGTAAGGATGACACGTTTTTAGACGTTTTATTCATGTCAAAAGAATTGTTGCAATGAGGCTCAAAAAATTGCTTTCAGTGACGTCTTTATAAAAAAAAAAATATTCTTGGCTTTTTGACTGCCAGTGTTGTTTGGTTACAAAGAAATTGAAATAACTTCTTAGCTTGTTCGTTTGTAAAATGAAAACACGTTAAAAATGTTAGTTTTCTAGATGTTTTATAAAAGTCAGAAGAAATCTTTCACTGAAATTTCAATTTCTTAGCATACAATTTGTCTAGACGTTTTCTCGATATCAACACGTTTCTTAGAAAAGTCTCATATGATGCCCTAATTTTGTCATTTAACGGCAAAAAAGAGTTCTTTGGAATTGTAATGATGTTGTTAGCATGGGTTAGGTTAGGTTAGGTTAGGTTAGGTTAGGTTAGGTTAGGATTAGGTTAGGTTAGGTTGATTTGGGTTTAGGTTAGGTTAGGTTAGATTAGTTGTTAGCTTAGGTTAGGTTTTAGGTTAGGTTTTAGGTTAGGTTAGGTTAGGTTAGGTTAGGCTAGGTTAGGTTATAGATTAGGTTAGGTTTTAGGTTAGGTTAGCTTAGATTAGTTAGGTTAGGCTAGGTTAGGTTAGGTTAGGATTCAGGTTAGGTTAGGTTTGGTTTTAGGTTAGGTTAGGTTAGGTTAGATTAGTTTGTTAGCTTAGGTTAGGTTTTAGGTTAGGTTAGGCTAGGTTAGGTTAGGTTAGGTTAGGTTAGGTTAGGTTAGGTTAGGTTAGGTTAGGTTAGGTTAGGTTAGGTTAGGTTAGGTTAGGTTAGGTTAGGTTAGGTTAGGTTAGGTTAGGTTAGGTTAGGTTAGGTTAGGTTAGGTTAGGTTAGGTTAGGTTAGGTTAGGTTAGGTTAGGTTAGGTTAGGTTAGGTTAGGTTAGGTTAGGTTAGGTTAGGTTAGGTTAGGTTAGGTTAGGTTAGGTTAGGTTAGGTTAGGTTAGGTTAGGTTAGGTTAGGTTAGGTTAGGTTAGGTTAGGTTAGGTTAGGTTAGGTTAGGTTAGGTTAGGTTAGGTTAGGTTAGGTTAGGTTAGGTTAGGTTAGGTTAGGTTAGGTTAGGTTAGGTTAGGTTAGGTTAGGTTAGGTTAGGTTAGGTTAGGTTAGGTTAGGTTAGGTTAGGTTAGGTTAGGTTAGGTTAGGTTAGGTTAGGTTAGGTTAGGTTAGGTTAGGTTAGGTTAGGTTAGGTTAGGTTAGGTTAGGTTAGGTTAGGTTAGGTTAGGTTAGGTTAGGTTAGGTTAGGTTAGGTTAGGTTAGGTTAGGTTAGGTTAGGTTAGGTTAGGTTAGGTTAGGTTAGGTTAGGTTAGGTTAGGTTAGGTTAGGTTAGGTTAGGTTAGGTTAGGTTAGGTTAGGTTAGGTTAGGTTAGGTTAGGTTAGGTTAGGTTAGGTTAGGTTAGGTTAGGTTAGGTTAGGTTAGGTTAGGTTAGGTTAGGTTAGGTTAGGTTAGGTTAGGTTAGGTTAGGTTAGGTTAGGTTAGGTTAGGTTAGGTTAGGTTAGGTTAGGTTAGGTTAGGTTAGGTTAGGTTAGGTTAGGTTAGGTTAGGTTAGGTTAGGTTAGGTTAGGTTAGGTTAGGTTAGGTTAGGTTAGGTTAGGTTAGGTTAGGTTAGGTTAGGTTAGGTTAGGTTAGGTTAGGTTAGGTTAGGTTAGGTTAGGTTAGGTTAGGTTAGGTTAGGTTAGGTTAGGTTAGGTTAGGTTTTAGGTTAGGTTAGGGTAGGTTAGGTTTTAGGGTAGGTTAGGTTAGGGTAGGTTAGGTTAGTTTTTAGATTAGGTTAGGTTTTAGGTTAGTTTAAGTTAGGTTAGGTTAGGTTAGGTTTTAGGATAGATTAGGTTAGGTTAGTTTTTAGGTTAGGTTAGGTTAGTTTTTAGGTTAGGTTAAGTTAGGTTAACTTAGGTTAGTTTTAAGTTTTAGTTTAGGTCAGGTTAGGTTAGGTTAGGTTAGGTTTTAGGTTAGGTTAGGTTACGTTGTTAGGTTAGTTTAGGTTGTTAGGTTAGATTAGGTTAAGTTGTTAAGTTAGGTTAGGTTAGGTTAGGTTGTTAGGTTAGGTTAGGTTAGTTTAGATTAGTTTGTTAGGTTAGGTTAGTTTTTAGGTTAGGTTAGGTTAAGTTTTAGGTTAGGTTAGGTTAGGTTAGGTTAGGTTAGGTTAGGTTAGGTTAGGTTAGGTTAGATTAGGTTAGGTTAGGTTAGGTTAGTTTTTAGGTTAGGTTAAGTTAGGTTAGGTTAGGTTAGGTTATGTTTTAGGTTAGGTTAGGTTAGGTTAGGTTTTAGGTTAGGTTAGGTTAGGTTAGGTTAGATTAGTTTGTTAGGTTAGGTTAGGTTAGGTTAGGTTAGGTTAGGTTAGGTTAGGTAAGGTTGTTAGGTTAGGTTAGGTTAGGTTAGATTAGTTTGTTAGCTTAGGTTATGTTAGGTTAGGTTTTAGGTTAGGTTAGGTTAGGTTTTAGGTTAGGCTAGGTTAGGTTAGGTTAGGTTTTAGATTAGGCGTCTTTGTTTTTGGATGCCTACACATATCATTTGGTTGTCTTATTGATATGAGTATATATTTCGTGAATCTATTATTGATATCAAAGCATGTTCTGTAATTGTTGCCACAAAGCTAGAATAACTTAGATATTATATCTATGTGGAAAAAGTGTTTTTGTATAAATGATAAAACAACTTGTTTGGCTCACGTTTTGACGTTTTGACGCATCGATTCTATGGCTTTTGTGATGATGGCTGTTTGAATTATGTCAACATAGTTTATAGATGTGAAAATTATTGATTAACAACGTAAGGATGACACGTTTTTAGACGTTTTATTCATGTCAAAAGAATTGTTGCAATGAGGTTCAAAAAATTGCTTTCAATGACGTCTATATAAAAAAAAAAAAACATTCTAGGGTTTTTGACTGCCAATGTTGTTTGGTTACAAAGAAATCGATATAATTTCTTAGCTTGTTCGTTTCATACTAACACGCTTTTGTAATAATGAAAACATTAAAAATTTTAGTTTTAGGATTGTTTTATAAAAGTCAGAAGGAATCTTTCATTGAAATTTCAATTTCTTAGCATAAATTTTGTTTAAACGTTTTCTCGATATCAACACGTTTCTTAGAAGTTTAATATTGATGTCCTAATTTTGTCATTTTACGGCAAAAATGAGTTCTTTGGAATTGTAATGATGTTAGCATGGGTTACGTTCCGTTAGGTTAGGTTAGGTTTTAGGTTTGATTAGGTTAGGCTTGCTTAGGCTTTAGGTTAGAGTAGGGTAGGTTAGGTTAGGTTAGGTTAGGTTTTAGGTTAGGTTAGGTTAGGTTTTTGCTTAGATTATGTTAGGTTAGGTTTTAGGTTAGGTTAGGTTAGGTCAGGTTAGGTTAGGTTAGGTTAATTTAAGTTAGGTTAGGTTATGTTAGGTTTTAGGATAGGTACGGTTAGGTTAGATTAGGTTAGGTTAGTAAAAACTAAGCTAACCTAACCTAAAAGGTTAGGTTAGGTTAGTTTTAAGTTTTAGTTTAGGTTAGGTTAGGTTAGGTTAGGTTTTAGGTTAGGTTAGGTTGGGTTACGTTGTTAGGTTACTTTAGGTTGTTAGGTTAGGTTAGGTTAGGTTAGGTTAAGTTGTTAGGTTAGGTTAGGTTAGGTTAGGTTAGGTTAGGTTAGGTTAGATTAGTTTGTTAGGTTAGGTTAGGTTAGTTTTTAGGTTAGGTTAGGTTTTAGGTTAGGTTACGTTAGGCTAGATTAGGTTAGGTTAGGTTAGGTTAGTTTTTAGGTTAGGTTACGTTAGGTTAGGTTAAGTTAGGTTAGTTTAGGTTAGGTTAGGTTTTAGGTTAGGTTAGGTTAGGTTAGACTAAGTTTTAGGTTAGGTCAGGTTAGGTTGTTAGGTTAGGTTAGATTAGTTTGTTAGCTTAGGTTAGGTTAGGTTAGTTTTTAGGTTAGGTTTTAGGTTAGTTTAGGGTAGGTTAGGCTAGGTTAGATTAGGTTAGGTTTTAGGTTAGTTTAAGTTAGGTTAGGTTTTAGGATAGATTAGGTTAGGTTAGATTAGGTTTGGTTAGGTTAGGTTAGTTTTTAGGTTAGGTTAGGTTAGGTTAAGTTAGGTTAGGTTAAGTTTTAGGTTAGGTTAGTTTAGGTTTTATGTTTAGGTTAGATTAGGTTAGGTTGGGTTAGTTTTTAGGTTAGGTTAAGTTAGGTTAGGTTAAGTTTTAGGTTAGGTTAATTTAGGTTTTATGTTTAGGTTAGATTAGGTTAGGTTAGTTTTTAGGTTAGGTTAAGTTAGGTTAGGTTGTTTTAGGTTAGGTTAGTTTAGGTTTTAGGTTAGGTTAGGTTGGTAGGTTGGTAGGTTAGGTTAGGTTAGATTAGTTTGTTAGGTCGGTGACTGTTTTGTTGACGTTCACGTGTTTTTAGGTCTTTATATTTGTTTTCTTTGTTTTGACAATAAATCATTTAGCTTCATTGTCAAAACAAATGTTCTGTTTTTTCAGTTGTTTTCATACATATTTACTTGTTGCAATAATTATTATTAATATCAAAACATAAGCACTGTTTTTGTTGCAATAAAGTTGTTTTCTTATTCAAATCGTGATTTGGCGTCTGTATGCATATATTCATTGACTTTGGCTGTTTTAATGTCAACATATGACTCATTTTTATTGGTCAATTGTTTTTGTTACAACGAGGTTAAAACAACTGCTTTCGTTGTAATTTGCTTACCAAAAATAATCTTTTAGCTCCTGAGATTCAATAGATATTGCTTTATCTCTATGAAGGTTTAATATTTCTACGTTCTTGGATGTTCTATTGATGTCAACACTTTATTAATTGTTTCATCTATGTCACAACAAAAAAATTGTTGAAAACTTCTTTTGCTGTCGTTTTGATATGCATACTTCTTATAGCTTTTGTAATGATGCCAATGAAGATGGTCCAAGGCTTTGAAAATATGTTGTCTCGATGTTTTCTTGTCAACACGTTTATTTAGCTTGTCAAGACAAATTCCTGATTTTGTCGTTTTTACAGCAAAAGAAAAAATGTTTTAACGTGCGTATACAATTTCTCTTAATTTGTTACAGCTTCTGATCTGTAGCTTTAAAGAAAATGGCATTGTAGCGCCTATACGCATAAATTCTATGGCGTCTTTGTTTTCGGATGTCTACACATTTCATTTGGTTGTCACTGATATGAGTCTATATTTCGTGCATCTATCAAAGCATGTTCTGTAATTGTTGCCACAAAGCTAGAATAACTTAGATATTATATCTATGTGGAAAAAGTGTTTTTGTATAAATGAGGATAAAACAACTTCTTTGGCTCACGTTTTGACGTTTTGACGCATCGATTCTATGGCTCTTGTGATGGCTGTTTTAATTATGTCAACATATGATATGTGATTGCTTCAGTTTATTATTGATTAACAATGTAAGGATGACACGTTTTTAGACGTTTTATTCATGTCAAAAGAATTGTTGCAATGAGGCTCAAAAAAATTGCTTTCAGTGACGTCTTTATAAAAAAAAAAATATTCTTGGCTTTTTGACTGCCAGTGTTGTTTGGTTACAAAGAAATTGAAATAACTTCTTAGCTTGTTCGTTTGTAATAATGAAAACACGTTAAAAATGTTAGTTTTCTAGATGTTTTATAAAAGTCAGAAGAAATCTTTCACTGAAATTTCAATTTCTTAGCATACAATTTGTCTAGACGTTTTCTCGATATCAACACGTTTCTTAGAAAAGTCTCATATTGATGCCCTAATTTTGTCATTTAACGGCAAAAAAGAGTTCTTTGGAATTGTAATGATGTTGTTAGCATGGGTTAGGTTAGGTTAGGTTAGGTTAGGTTAGGTTAGGTTAGGATTCAGGTTAGGTTAGGTTTGATTTTGGGTTTAGGTTAGGTTAGGTTAGATTAGTTTGTTAGCTTAGGTTAGGTTTTAGGTTAGGTTTTAGGTTAGGTTAGGTTAGGTTAGGTTAGGCTAGGTTAGGTTATAGATTAGGTTAGGTTTTAGGTTAGGTTAGCTTAGATTAGGTTAGGTTAGGCTAGGTTAGGTTAGGTTAGGATTCAGGTTAGGTTAGGTTTGGTTTTAGGTTAGGTTAGGTTAGGTTAGATTAGTTTGTTAGCTTAGGTTAGGTTTTAGGTTAGGTTAGGCTAGGTTAGGTTTTAGGTTAGGTTAGGTTAGGTTAGGTTAGGCTAGGTTAGGTTAGGATTCAGGTTAGGTTAGGTTTGGTTTTAGGTTAGTTTAGGTTAGATTAGTTTGTTAGCTTAGGTTAGGTTTTAGGTTAGGTTAGGTTAGGTTAGGCTAGGTTAGGTTTTAGGTTAGGTTAGGTTAGGTTAGGATAGGTTAGGTTAGGTTTTAGGTTAGGTTAGGTTAGATTTTAGATTATTTTAGGTTATGTTAGGTTAGATTAGGTTTTAGGTTAGGTTATGTTAGGTTAGGTTTTTAGGTTAGGTTAGGTTAGGTTTTAGGTTAGTTTAAGTTAGGTTAGGTTAGGTTAGGTTTTAGGATAGATTAGGTTAGGTTAGTTTTTAGGTTAGGTTAGGTTAGTTTTTAGGTTAGGTTAAGTTAGGTTAGTTTTAAGTTTTAGTTTAGGTCAGGTTAGGTTAGGTTAGGTTAGGTTTAGGTTAGGTTAGGTTAGGTTAGGTTATATTGTTAGTTTAGGTTGTTAGGTTAGGTTAGGTTAAGTTGTTAGGTTAGGTTAGGTTAGGTTAGGTTAGGTTAGGTTAGGTTAGGTTAGGTTGTTAGGTTATGTTAGGTTAGATTAGTTTGTTAGGTTAGGTTAGGTTAGTTTTTAGGTTAGGTTAGGTTAGGTTAAGTTTTAGGTTAGATTAGGTTAGGTTTTAGGTTAGGTTAGGTTAGATTAGGTTAGGTTAGGTTAGGTTAGGTTAGATTAGGTTAAGTTAGGTTAGGTTAGGTTATGTTAGGTTAGGTTTAGGTTAGGTTAGGTTAGGTTAGGTTAGGTTTAGGTTAGGTTGTTAGGTTAGGTTAGGTTTGTTAGGTTAGGTTAGGTTAGGTTAGGTTGTTAGGTTAGGTTAGGTTAGGTTAGGTTAGGTTAGATTAGTTTGTTAGCTTAGGTTAGGTTTTAGGTTAGGTTAGGGTAGGTTAGGTTTTAGGGTAGGTTAGGTTTTAGGTTAGGTTAGGTTATGGTAGCTTAGGATAGGTTAGGTTAGGTTATATTTTAGATTATGTTAGGTTATGTTAGGTTAGATTAGGTTTTAGGTTAGGTTATGTTAGGTTAGGTTTAGGTTAGGTTAGGTTAGGTTAGGTTAGGTTAGGTTAGGTTAGGTTAGGTTAGGTTAGGTTAGGTTAGGTTAGGTTAGGTTAGGTTAGGTTAGGTTAGGTTAGGTTAGGTTAGGTTAGGTTAGGTTAGGTTAGGTTAGGTTAGGTTAGGTTAGGTTAGGTTAGGTTAGGTTAGGTTAGGTTAGGTTAGGTTAGGTTAGGTTAGGTTAGGTTAGGTTAGGTTAGGTTAGGTTAGGTTAGGTTAGGTTAGGTTAGGTTAGGTTAGGTTAGGTTAGGTTAGGTTAGGTTAGGTTAGGTTAGGTTAGGTTAGGTTAGGTTAGGTTAGGTTAGGTTAGGTTAGGTTAGGTTAGGTTAGGTTAGGTTAGGTTAGGTTAGGTTAGGTTAGGTTAGGTTAGGTTAGGTTAGGTTAGGTTAGGTTAGGTTAGGTTAGGTTAGGTTAGGTTAGGTTAGGTTAGGTTAGGTTAGGTTAGGTTAGGTTAGGTTAGGTTAGGTTAGGTTAGGTTAGGTTAGGTTAGGTTAGGTTAGGTTAGGTTAGGTTAGGTTAGGTTAGGTTAGGTTAGGTTAGGTTAGGTTAGGTTAGGTTAGGTTAGGTTAGGTTAGGTTAGGTTAGGTTAGGTTAGGTTAGGTTAGGTTAGGTTAGGTTAGGTTAGGTTAGGTTAGGTTAGGTTAGGTTAGGTTAGGTTAGGTTAGGTTAGGTTAGGTTAGGTTAGGTTAGGTTAGGTTAGGTTAGGTTAGGTTAGGTTAGGTTAGGTTAGGTTAGGTTAGGTTAGGTTAGGTTAGGTTAGGTTAGGTTAGGTTAGGTTAGGTTAGGTTAGGTTAGGTTAGGTTAGGTTAGGTTAGGTTAGGTTAGGTTAGGTTAGGTTAGGTTAGGTTAGGTTAGGTTAGGTTAGGTTAGGTTAGGTTAGGTTAGGTTAGGTTAGGTTAGGTTAGGTTAGGTTAGGTTAGGTTAGGTTAGGTTAGGTTAGGTTAGGTTAGGTTAGGTTAGGTTAGGTTAGGTTAGGTTAGGTTAGGTTAGGTTAGGTTAGGTTAGGTTAGGTTAGGTTAGGTTAGGTTAGGTTAGGTTAGGTTAGGTTAGGTTAGGTTAGGTTAGGTTAGGTTAGGTTAGGTTAGGTTAGGTTAGGTTAGGTTAGGTTAGGTTAGGTTAGGTTAGGTTAGGTTAGGTTAGGTTAGGTTAGGTTAGGTTAGGTTAGGTTAGGTTAGGTTAGGTTAGGTTAGGTTAGGTTAGGTTAGGTTAGGTTAGGTTAGGTTAGGTTAGGTTAGGTTAGGTTAGGTTAGGTTAGGTTAGGTTAGGTTAGGTTAGGTTAGGTTAGGTTAGGTTAGGTTAGGTTAGGTTAGGTTAGGTTAGGTTAGGTTAGGTTAGGTTAGGTTAGGTTAGGTTAGGTTAGATTAGGTTAGGTTAGGTTAGGTTAGTTTAGGTTAGGTTAGGTTAGGTTAGGTTAGGTTAGGTTAGGTTAGGTTAGGTTAGGTTAGGTTAGGTTAGGTTAGGTTAGGTTAGGTTAGGTTAGGTTAGGTTAGGTTAGGTTAGGTTAATTTAGGTTAGGTTAAGTTTTAGGTTAGGTAAGTTTAGTTTTTATGTTAGGTTAGGTTAGGTTAGGTTAGATTAGGTTAGGTTAGGTTAGTTTTTAGGTTAGGTTAAGTTAGGTTAGGTTGTTTTAGGTTAGGTTAGGTTTTAGGTTAGGTTAGGTTGGTAGGTTGGTAGGTTAGGTTAGGTTAGATTAGTTTGTTAGGTTCGGTCGGTGACTGTTTTGTTGACCACGTGTTTTTAGGTTTTTATATTTGTTTTCTTTGTTTTGACAATAAATCATTTAGCTTCATTGTCAAAACAAATGTTCTGTTTTTTTCAATGTTGTTTTCATAAAAAGACAGAAGTGTTTTTATGAAAACGACATTGTAACAAAAACAAAACAGGTTCTTTTTTTCTTTGTAATGATATCAATGTATAGGCATCATTATGTATACACATATTTACTTGTCTTATTCATATCAATGTACATTTTGTGTATAATTATTATCGATATCAAAACATAAGCACTGTTTTTGTTGCAATAAAGTTGTTTTCTTATTAAAATCGTGATTTGGCGTCTGTATGCATATATTCATTGACTTGTTATGGGTAGGGTCTTTGGCTGTTTTAATGTCAACATATGACTCATTTTTATCGGTCAATTGTTTTTGTTACAACGAGGTTAAAACGATTGCTTTCGTTGTCATTTTCTTACAAAAAATAATCTTTTAGCTCCTGTGAGATTCAATAGATATTGCATTATCACTATGAAGGTTTTAATATTACTACGTTCTTGGATGTTCTATTGATGTTAACAATTTATTGTTTCACTTGTCACAACAAAAAGTTGTTGAAAACTTTTTTGCTGTCGTTTTGATATGCATAATTCTTATAGCTTTTGTAATGATGCCAATGAGGATGGTACTAGGCTTTGAAAATATGTTGTCTCGATGTTTTCTTGTCAACACGCTTATTTAGCTGATTTTGTCGTTTTTACAGCAAGAAAAAATGTTTTAACGTGCGTATACAATTTCTCTTAATTTGTTACAGCTTCTGATCTGTAGCTTTAAAGAAAATGGCATTTTAGCGTCTTTGTTTTTGGGTGTCTACACATTTCATTTGGTTGTCTTATTGGTATGAGTATATATTTCGTGTATCTATTATTGATATCAAAGCATGTTCTGTAATTGTTGCCACAACGCTAGAATAACTTAGATATTATATCTATGTGGAAAAAGTGTTTTTGTATAAATGAGGATAAAACAACTTGTTTGGCTCACGTTTTGACGTTTTGACGCATCGATTCTATGGCTTTTGTGATGATGGCTGTTTTAATTATGTCAACATATGATATTTGATTGCTTCAGTTTTTTATAGATGTGAAAATTATTGATTAACAATGTAAGGATGACACGTTTTTAGACGTTTTATTCATGTCAAAAGAATTATTGCAATGAGGTTAAAAAAAATTGCTTTCAATGACGTCTTTATAAAAAAAAAAAAATTCTAGGGTTTTTGACTACCAATGTTGTTTGGTTATAACTTCTTAGAAATAACTTCTTGTTTGTAATAATGAAAACACGTTAAAAAGTTTTCTAGATGTTTTATGAAAGTCAGAAGAAATCTTTCATTTAAATTTCAATTTCTTAGCATAAATTTTGTTTAGACGTTTTCTCGATATCAACACGTTTCTTAGAAAAGTCTCATATTGATGTCCTAATTTTGTCATTTTACGGCAAAAATGAGTTACGTTAGGTTAGGTTATGTTAGGTTAGGTTAGGATTTAGGTTAGGTTAGGTTAGGTTAGGTAGGTTAGGTTAGGTTAGGTTAGCTTAGGTTAGGTTAGGTTAGGTTAGGTTTTAGGTTAGGTTAGGTTTTACGTTAGGTTAGGTTAGGTTAGGTTTTACGTTAGGTTAGGTTAGGTTTTACGTTACGTTAGGTTAAGTTAGTTTAGGTTTTAGGATAGGTTAGGTTAGGTTAGGTTTGGTTAGGCTAGGTTAGGTTTTAGGTTAGGTTAGGTTTTAGGTTAGGTTAGGTTAGGTTAGGTTAGGTTAGGATAGGTTACGTTTTAGGTTAGATTAGGGTAGGGTAGGGTAGGGTAGGGTAGGTTAGGTTAGGTTTTAGGTTAGGTTAGGTTTCAGGTTAGGTTAGGTTAGCTTAGTTTAGGTAAGGTTTTACGTTAGGTAAGGTTAGGTTAGCGAGTTTAGATGTTTAAAAAACTGCATTCAATATCGTTTCCATGGTAAAAGCGGTGTTTTGTGATGATGCTAATGGGGAGGGTTTCGATGTTTTAATAATGTCATCATACGTTGTTTCGATGTTTTATTGATGTCAACATGTTTTTTAGATGATTTATTGATGTCAAAGTTAATTTTTTCGTTTTGTTGAAATGATAAAACAACTTCTTAGGCTATTTTGATGCCAAAAGAAGGGTTTTCTAGTGCATGTTCTTTTGATTTTGTATTATGTCAACTGTTTTTTCTAATGATGTTAATGGTTGTTTTAATGATGACACCACATGATATCTGAATGTTATTGACGTTAACATATCCTTAGATTTATTATAGGTCAGAAGGAGTTCTTTTTTTTTTTAAATTAAGTAGCTTATTTAGTTAGAAAAATTGACGCTTTAGCGCAAATTCTATAGTGGTTTTAATTATGTCCTTATGTCTTATTGATATCAAAACATGTTCTGTTGTTTTCATAATGCTTCCGTTGTCTTTTGTAAAATCATGTTCTACGGTTTTTCTAATGTTACTTTATTGCTTTTGTAATGATGTCAATGAAGATGGTCTTTGGTTGTTTTAAAGAAGTGAAAAATGGGTTAAGGATGTTTCCTTGAGCAAAAAAATGTTTTTGTTGAAATGAGTTAAAACAACTTTGGTTGTACTTTGGTGATTTACGGTCTATATGCATATGTTTCTTGACTTTTGTAATGGCTGTTTCAATGTCAACATATGTTTGGATACTTTACTGATATCAAAACGACAGATTTTCATTGATGTCAAAACAAATGCTCTGTTTTTGTTGCAGCGAGGTTAAGACAAATGTTTTCGTTATCTTTTAGCTCCTGTGGATGTTGCAATATTGATGGGAAGATTCTCTGTTTTAATATTTCCATATTTTTGGATCTCCTAATGATGTCAAAACGTTTTTAAATGTTTTGTTGATGTTACATCAAATGTTCTCTTTTCGTTAGAATATAGTCAAAACAACTTCTTTGGCAGTCGTTTTGATATGCATATGCTTTTGTTGTTTCGATGTTCTGTTGATGTTTTAGATGTCAAAGCAAATGTTCTCTGTTTGTCGTAATAAACAATTTGTTTAATCGTAGTTTTTATAGCAAAATGGCATTTTAGCGTCCGTAGACACAAATTCTATGGCTTTTGTAATGTCAATGGTAGTGACTTCGTTTTGTTTATTTCACATTATATTTGGTTTTATATATATTGTTGCCATAAAGTTAAAAGGGTGTTTTAGCGTCTGTACGCATAAGTTTTTGGCGTTTGTGATGATGTCAACACATGTTTCTTTGATGTCATATCGGTGAAAAAAAAAAGTCGTTTTTATTAAACTGAGGTTAAAACAACTTTTTGGCTGTCGTTTTGATAGAACTGTACGCAACAGTTCTATGGCTTTTGTAATGATATCATTGGGGAGGGTCTTTGGCTGTTTTAATGATGTCGACAGTTTTTTTATTGATGTCAAAATTATAACTGCACAAAACATCCTTCAAGAGTTACTGATGAAAAATAACACAAAACCACCTAAGAGAAAGTTATTGATGAATAATGAAAGCAAAAAACAACCTTGATAAAATGAGTTGCAAAATGTTATGTTACAGAAAAATATCTGCACAAAACATTACAGAAATTTATTTATGAACAATTATTGCACAAAACAATCTTAAAGTTATTGATGAAAAATAACTACACAAGACAATCCTCATAGAAAGTTATGAATGAACAACAACTGAAAGAAATAATAACTGCCCAAAACAAACACAAAGATACTGATGAACAATAACTGCAGTGTTATAGATGAGAAATAACTAAACGAAACAGCCTTACAGAAAGATACTGATGAATAATATCTATACGAAACTTAATGAAAGTTATAGATGAAAAATAACTACACAAAACATTCCTTACAGAGAGTTATCAATGAACAATAACTGAAAGAAATAACCTTATTGATGAACACTAATTGCACAAAACAAACACAAAACAATCATCCAGTATTATTGATGAGAAATAACTAAACGAAACTGTCTTACAGAAAGTTATTGATGAACAATATCTACACAAAACAACCGAATGAAAGTTATTGATGAAAAATAACTCCACAAAACATCATTACAAAAAGTTATTGATGAACAATAACTGCAAAGCAACCTTAAAGTTATTGATAAAAAAAAACTACACAAAACAACCTTGCAGAAAAGTGTTTGATGAACATCAACTGACTAAAGCTACCTTACAGAAAGAGATTGATGAAAAATAACTGCAGAAAACCTTACAGAAACTTATTGATAAACAAAACCTTGCAGAAAGTTACTAATAAAGTTAACTGCACAAAATTAGCTGTACAAAACCTTACAAAAAGTTGTTGAACAATAACATCACAAAAAACTTACAGAAACTTTTTGTTGAACAATAACATCACAAAAAACTTACAGAAAGTCATTCATGAACAGTAACGTCACAAAGAATTACAGAAACTTCCTTATGATGAAAAGTACTGCACAAAACAAGGTTACAATAGCTGAAAACATTACAGAAAGTTGTTGATGAAAGATAACCGCAAAAAACACAAAAAGCTATTGATGAAAAATAACTGCATAAAACCATACAGAAAACTATTGAAAAATAACTGCATAAAACCATACAGAAAACTATTGAAAAAATAACTGCACAAAGCAAGTTATTATTGATGAACAAAAACTTACAGAAAGTAGATAAAACAATATCAAAAAGTTATTGGTGAACAAAAACTGTACAAAACTACCTTACAAAAAGATATTGATGAACAATGACAGAAAACAACCTTAGAGAAAGTTATTAATGAAAAATAAGAGCACAAAACACCCTTACAGAAAGTTATTGATAAACATTAACTGCACAAAACCACGTTCTTTATGAACAATTGCACATATGTTCCTTTGTTATTGTCTAGGGTCTTCGGCTGTTTTAATAATGTTGTTTGGATGGGTTATGATGTCAACACATGCTTCTTAGATGTTTTCGTTGAGGTTAAAACAATTGATTTCGATGTTGTTTTGTTACCAAAAACGGTGTTTTAGCTCTTTGCAATGAGTTTAATGTGAAGGGCCTTTGGGCGTTTTAATGATGTCAGCACAAGTTGTTTGGATGTCTTATTCACGTCAACATATGTCAGATGTTTTATTGATGTCAAAACAAATGTTCTGTTTTACTGAAAAAGTTTTACAAGTTCTATTGCTTTTGGCAGGGTCTTTCACTGTTTTGTTGATGGCAATGTGAACACTCAAATGGCTTCACTCCTGTATGAACAATCATGTGCCTTACTAAATGTCTTTTGGCAATCTTACTAAATGTCTTTTGGCAATGTGAACATTCATACGGCTTCTCTCCTAAATGAAGTCATGTGCTTCACCACCTCATCCTTCCGGGAGAACGTCTTTTGGCAATTTGAACACTCATACGGCTTCTCTCCTGTATGAACAATCACTCTTCCGAAAGAATGTATTTTGGCAATGTGAACACTCATATGGCTTAACTCCCGTATGAAGAGTCATATGCCGCACTAAATCACTCTTCCGGTAGAAAGTCTTTTGACGATGTTAACACTCGTATGGCTCCTTACTTGTATGAAGAGCCATGTGCCTCACCAAATTACCCTTCTTGGAAAAGGTCCTTTGGCAATATGAACACTCGTATGCTTTTTCTCCTGTATGAATATGTATGTGTTGTACTAAATTACTCCTCCGAGAGAATGTCTTTTGGCAATGTGAACATTCATATGGCTTCTCTCTTGTATGACCAAGCATGTGTTCTACTAAATGACTCTTCCGAGAGAACGTCTTCTGGCAACGCGAACATTTATATGGCTTCTCTCCTGTATGACCAAGCATGTGTTCTACTAAATGACTCTTCCGAGAGAATGTCTTTTGGCAATGTGAACATTCGTATGGCTTCACTCCTGAATGAACAGTCATGTGCTTCACCAAATCATTCTTCCGTGAGAAGGCCTTCTGGCAATGTGAACATTTGTATGGCCTCTCTCCTGTATGAACTATCATGTGTTGCACTAAATAACTCCTAAAAGAAAATGTCTTTTGGCACTGTGAACATTCATGTAGCTTCTCTCCTGAATGAACAGTCATGTGCTTCACCAAATCATCCCTCCGGGAGAACGTCTTTTGGCAATGTGAACACTCATACGGTTTCTTTCCTGTATGAACAATCATGTGCTTTACTAAATCATTCTTCCGGGAGAATGTCTTTTGGCAATGTGAACACTCGTGTGGCTTCTCTTCCGAGTGAGCAATCATGTGCTTTACCAACTCACCCTTCCGATAGAATGCCTTTTGGCAATTTGGACACTCATGTGACTTCTCTCCTGTATGAACAATCATGTGCTGCATTAAAACACCCTTCTTGGAGTATGTCTTTTTGCAATGTAAGCATTCATATGGCTTCTCTCCTGAATGAGGAGTTATGTGCTTCACCAAATCACTCTTCCGGGAGAAGGTCTTTTGGCAATGTGAACACTTAAATGGCTTCTCTCCTGTATGAACAATCATGTGGTTCACTAAATATCTCCTCAAGGAGAATGTCTTTTGACATTGTGAACACTCATATGGCTTCTTTCCTGAATGAAGACTGATGTGCATCACCAAATCATCCTTCCGGGAAAAGGTCTTTTGGCAATGTGAACACTCATACGGTTTCTTTCCTGTATGAACAATCATGTGCTTTACTAAATCATTCTTCCGGGAGAATGTCTTTTGGCAATGTGAACACTCATATGGCTTCTCTCCTGTATGAACAATCATGTGCTTCGCTACATTATTCTTCCAGGAGAACGTCTTTTGGCAATATGAACACTCATATGGCTTCTCTCCTGTATGAACAACCATGTGCCGGACTAAATAATACATCTTGTGGAACTCTTTTTGGCAAAGTGAACACTTATGTGGCTTCTCTCCTTTACGAGTTGCCATGTTCTACACCAAGTTAATTCTCCCAACATATGTCTTTTGGAAAATACTTAATTGTTTTTTATTTGCACGAACTTTCACGTCCCTTAAATTTTCATAATAAAATTCTCTACAAAATGTTCTAGAGTATAGCTAACATTCCATTCATTTGCCCTCCATAAAGTTACCATGCAAAATCACAAAACAAAAGAGCACGATTCCCTCATGTTCAGTGAGTGTACACTACAGTTGGAGCATCACAAGATAAGTGAACTGAGCACCTACTGCTCCAGGTACCACAGAGTCAACTATAGAGGTGAACTACTCACAACCTGTGAGGTGAAGCATACAGAGGGCTCAGGTAAACAATGTACCTTCCAAAGTAAGGTCAACCATTACACCCTCCAACCAAGCATTACCTGCAAGATATGCCAGCGACCCTATATGACAATTCACATTCTTCTCTCTTCTTCTGCATTCCCATAACTAAAAGTCCAGCTATCTCTGTAAGTACATCTCAATCAATTACTTACACTTCACACTGCAAGTCTTACTTACCTTAACATGTCTGACAACGACAAATTTTTTCATGTAAGGTTAGTTCCAACACCAGTTATGAAACGTTATCTTTACAAAGACACAATCCCACAATCACCTACTACAGACAGGAATACCGGTTTACATCTTAGGGCCTTACACTAAGCAGGATAAACCAGTCAAGATCATATTAAATATTTTGACGAAAAATGAATCTAGTTATGAGAATTATTTGTCATTAATCTACATCTGACTATTGTATTTATAATCAAAAAATGCTAACTATAACATTTTGATTTTATCTAATAGTAACATGACTTTGGGGGGAATAATTCAAAATACATCTCGCTATCATGAAACTATGAAGAGGTCATTGTTTAGAGTTCTTGTCATAAAGAAATGTATCCAATAATAATTTTATTAAATATAATGAAAAGTTTAATTGCACTAAACATGAATTATGATCCTTTTATTGTACTAAACACGAACTATGGTCATTATTGTATTTAGCATGATCTATGGTCCTTTTTATTGTACAAAACATGAACTATGGTCCTTCTTATTGTACTAAGCATGAACTATGGTCCTTTGAACTGTACTAAACAAGAACTATGGTCCGTGTTATCATACTTAAGGTGTTTCTTATTTTAGCTGAGACAGCTCAGGGAGCTGAGTTGGATGAACAGTTGGGTTGACTGTGGACCAACACCAGCAACCTGGCAGGATTCGAACCCATGCGCTATGATCCTTTCTGCACTTAACATACACTTTGGTTTTTCTAACTGTACTAAACATGAACTATGTACTATATAAAACTTTCCCTAGTTCTTTTTATTGTTTTTACTGTTCACTGTTGTTTCTACTGCTATACTGTCATTGATGTCTTTCACATGCTGTTGATGCTGCTCTAAAAACTCTACATCAATCTGATTTATTGATGCAGCTATGTTTCTACTGATGTTGCTCTTGTTTATACTGGTGATCTTGGTATTACTGATTCTGCTTGTGTTTTTCCTGATGACACTCCTTATCTAACTGCTATTGCTACTGTGATTATTGGTGCTTGTCTTGTTTCTACTGATGCCGCTTCTGAAGATGTTTCTGAAGATGCTGCTTCTGTTTTTACCGATGCTTCTTCTGTTTGTACTGTCATTTCAGGAAAACTTGGAAGCTCATATCATGTTATTGTGCTGAACACAGACAGCTGCCAAAGACAGAAGATTAAACATTACAGAACACACCCTTTGCCAACATATAAAAATAAAAGCTTTTAATCATATCCTTATCATACACCAAGATGAGGTCGTCAGTATTAATTACTGACACTATACTGAACCCAAATCTAGAGATAAAATCCTATAAAATCTATATGCCATCAAATATATAGTGATGGTAAATAAACATAAGAACTCTAACGCCAAATTCTGGCAACATATAAAAGAGGTGAGTTCCCCAAATTCAAGTGCTCCTGTTACACCAATGTATACACCCAATATCATGAATTAAGTTGTGACACCACAGATATGTAAATCATAAATCTAACATCAATCTATACTTTATCATGTTTAGGTGTTTACATTTGTGTAACAGACCTTTCCATGGTTTCTCCTGGCCGCTTCAGTCCAAAATCTTTTTCACGCCATCCTTCCATCTCTAATGTGATCCCTTCTCTTTCTCTCCTCCATTTCTGACACACATATATTCTTTGTTAACCTCTTCTCACTCATTCTCTTCCTATGTCTAGATCATTTCAGCACACACTCATTATTACCATATCTATCTCGTACCCTTTTGTTCAATACTCGATCAAATCACCTCACAGTTCATATCCAACAAATCCACCCTCCTCCGCACATCATGCCTGTGCCTCATATCTATGCAATATTGTTGGGACTACTATACCTTCAGAAATAATGATTTTCAGCAATGAAGACAACCTCTTTCCACACATCCGCTTCCATGGTTCCAATTGCTGCCATGCCCAATCCCAGATATCAAAAACACTTCACTTCCTCTAAATTTTCTCCAGTCAACTTCTCACCTCAATTAACCTTTCCATCTATCCCGCTAACCCTAATAATCTTGTGTTTATTCACATTTCCTCTCAACTTCCTCTTTTCACACAGACTTATAAACAGTCACCAACTTCTGCAGCTTCTCACTAACAAACAACAACTAACTCACTTCCCAGGTCCCTTCATCCCTAATGGACTAAATACATACACACATGCAAGCCTACATAAATAAATCGAACAGCCATGGAGACATCACACCTCCCTGCCACCGACCAACCTTGCTTCTTGCAGCTTTCCTCCCTCACCATATATTCTTAAAATCTTCCACAATGCATCTCTATGAACCCTATCATGTAATTTCCCCCGATTCAAAAATGCCACATATGCCACATATAGGGACGGGGCGGGAGAGGGGGACTGGAAACACTCCCCTTCTTGTATTTCAATTTCTAAAGGAAGAAACAGAAGTCAAGCTCATCCACCTCGAAGGCTCAGACTGGGGTGTCTGAATGTGTACAGATGTAACTGAGATGAGAAGAAAGGAGAGAGGACAAGAGATAAGAAGCAGCAGTAGTGGAAATGTTTGATAGAATGTAAGGAAGTAAATTCTGAGTGATATGGGTAAAACTGGAAGCGGATGGAGAGAGACGGGTGATTATTGATGCTTATGCACCTGGTCACGAGATCGAGAGAGGCAAGTGATTTGGGAGCAGCTGAGTGAGTGTGTCAGCAGTTTTGGCGCACAAGACCAGGTATTAGTGATGGGTGATATAAATGCGGAGTGAGTACTGTAACAGTTGTGAATGGAAATAATGAAAAGCTGAAAAAAGACTGACGATTGGGAATACCTGCTTTAAAAAGAGATATACACATATAAACGTATATGAGTATAGAGATGGTCAAAGAGCATTAATACATTACATGTTAAATTGATAGGCTGAGAGGAGCAGCTGCTGAAGGCAAAGGTGAAGATTTGGAGGTTTTCACAAAAGAAGAGAGAATGTTGGGGAGAAGAAACTGGTGAGAGTGAGCTTGGAAACTTGGAAAGGAGACGTGTAGGAAAGTACCATGAGATATTATGAGTAGAGTGGGACAGGAATGAGAAGTATTCAAGGAAGCGGTGATGGCATGTGCACGAGATGCATGTGGCATAAGAAAGGTAGTGGCGCACGAGTATGAAGTTTTCATTTTCGTGCCCTGGCAGTCCGCAGGGCGTCGGATTTCATGTATAACGTCATACGCATTGAAAACAGTTTTCAGTATTATTTGAATGGCCAAATATGGAGGCAGCAATGACGAATACTGTTAATTACAATCGATTTTGAGTTACAAAATAAGGTCGCTGATTATGATTTATAAAGGGCTCGAACTCTGCCCTCCACCTAGCTGATCCACTACATATCAATCACAAAATATCTACGTCGTATTCTAACATACCATAAGACATAGGTTACCTTGTACCCTTATTTCCAGGATTATTATCCGCAAAATAATTGCAATATCATTGGTTATTGCTGATGGCGGATGAACGGCAGGAAAAGGCGGGAAAGATGAATGTTTGCAGCCGATGTCCGGACTTGCCTCCTTCTCTACCCGTTGTACTATGCTCTATACACCCATAATTGCAAGCATGCTGCACTCTCTCTCTCTCTCTCTCTCTCTCTCTCTCTCTCTCTCTCTCTCTCTCTCTCTCTCTGGAGTTTTAGAGCTATATTCTAATTAACATGAATAGTCTGCTACAGTATCCATTCTCTGAATGGCCTCCATATTTGGCCATTCAAATATTACTGACAACTGTTTCCTAAACACTGTGGACCGGTAGGTTGCCAGGGCATGATAATGAAACCTTCAGATTCATGTGCCGCGACTATAGTGAAAGAGAAAAGACAGGCGTTTGGACGATCTTTGAAAGGAGGACGTGCAAATGACCGGGAGATAAATAAGAGAAAGCGGCAGGAGATCGAGGTAGGTTCAAGGGTTAAAAGAGAGGGCAAATGAGAGTTACGGAGAATAAAAAGATGTTTTGGAAAGAATAATAACGTGCGAAAGACAAGAGAACAAATGGGAACATCGGTTATTGGGGGCAAGGGGGAAGTGATAACAAGTAGTGATAAAGTGAGGAGGAGATGGAGTGAGTATTTTGAAGATTTATTGATTGTGTTTGATGATAGAGTGGTAGATGTAGGGTACTTTGGTCGGGGTGGTGTGCAAAGTGAGAGTAACGGAGAGCGGTTTGGTGAAGATGGTGAAAGCCTTGCGGAAGATGAAATCCGGCAAGGTGGCGATTCTGGATGGTATTGCAGTTGAATTTATTAAGGGGGTGACTGTGTTATTGATTGGATAGTAAGGATATTCAATGTGGATGGATCATGGTGAAGTGCAAGTACAGAGCATCAGATTGGGGTGGAGCAGTGTGGTTTTAGAAGTGGTAGATGTTTGGACCAAGAAACATTTAGAAAAACAGATGGATTTTTATGCAGCATTTATGGATCTGGAGAAGGTTATGATAGGGTCAATATATGTTGGGAGGTAAGCTGCTAGAGGCAGAGAAGTTTTTATCAAGGATGTAAGGAAGACAGGAGAGTGGTTCTCAATGAAAGTCGGTCTGCGACAGGTGTGTGTATGATGTTTCCATGCTTGTTTAATTTGTTTATGAATGGGGTGGTTAGAGAGGTAAATGCAAGAGTTTAGGAGAGAGGGGCGAGTATGTAGTCTGTTGGGTATGAAAGGGCCTCGGAAGTTAGTCAATTGTTGCTCGCGGTTGATACAGCTGATTCGAGTGAAAAACTGCTGAAGTTGGTGACTGAGTTTGGAAAAGTATGTGTAAGGAGAAAGTTCAACACAAGGTTGAGGGACAAATTAGTTGGGATGCAAGTTTGAATGGAAAAAAATTGGAGGAAGTAAAGTGGACTTGGCAGCGAATAGAACCACGGAAGCAGAAGTGAATCATAGGGTTAGGGAGGGGACAAAGGTTCTGTAGGAGCTATGAAGATTATGTGGAAAGAGTGAAAGCTACCTCAAAGAGCAAAAATATGTATGTTTGAAGGAATAGTGGTTTCAACTATTCCAACAATATCATATGGTTGCGAGGTTGTACAGGAGGAGGGTGTATGTGTTGGATATGAAGTGTTTGAGGGCAATATGTGGTGTGAGATGGTTTGATCAAATAATGAAAGGGTAAAAGAGATGTGTGGTAATAAAAAGAGAGGTGGTTGAGCAGAGGAGGGTGTGTTGAAATTATTTGGACATAAGGAGAGAATGAGTGAGGAAAGGCTGACAAAGAGGATATATGTGTCAAAGGTGGAGGGAACAAAAAAAAGCTGGAGACCAAATTGGAAGTGGAAGGATGGAGTGAAAAAGATTTTGAGTGACAGGGGCCAGTTCATGCAGGAGGGTGAGAGGCGTGTAAGGAAGAGAGTGAATTGGAATGATGTCGTCTGCTGGGGTCACTTGCAGTCAATGGACTGAGCCAGGGCACGTGAAACGTTTGGGATAAACCAAGGAAAGGTCTATGGGGCGTGGGAGCTGTGGTTTCGGTGCATTACACATGACCAATATTTTTTTTTTTTCTTTTTTTGTCTTTCCCTGGCGCTACGCTGTTTTCTGTGGGTCAAGGTGGCGCCGGAATAAAAGAAGGAAAGCAAGTAAGAATACATAAGAATGCATATGTTCATATGTATATGTATGTATATGCAGTGACGAGGGAAATGGCGATCAAGTATAATGATATAATAATAAAACAAAGATATATGTTTCTCAAATTTTTCTGACACCCTTTGAAGCAAACACCTGATCTGGCATCACTCTCTGTCACCATTCTCCCATATAGCTTACCAGATAAACTCAACAAACTTATACCCCTGTAGTTTGAATACTCTTGCCTTTGTACAGTGGCACTATACATGCATTCTGCCAATCCTCAGGAATATCACCCTGATCCATACATACAACGAAAATCCTAACTAACCACTGAACAAGAGTCACACTATTTCTGAAGACGTTCAACTGCAGTACCATCTACTCCAGCTGCCTTGCCATATTTAATCTTACACAAAGCTTTCATAGCCTTCCTTCACCAAGCAGCTTGCAATGACTCTCTCACTTCGCATTTATATATTTATATTTCAAATCTTATTATACTTAATCACATAAACGCCCACACACACTCATATACACACTCATATACATCCATCTAACCCCCCCCCCCACGAGGAAGCCCCAGGGAAAGAAAAAATGACCCGAAACCACAGCCCCCTTTCCTAATCCAGGCCTAACAGACCTTCCAAGGTTTACCCCAGACGCTTCACTTGCCTTCGTTCAATCCATTGACAGCATATCGACCCTGGTATACCACATCGTTCCAATTCACTCTATTCCTTGCAAGCCTTTCTACCCTCCTGTATGTTCAGGGCCCGATCGCTCAACATCTTTTTCACACCATCCTTCAACGTCCAATTTGGTCTCCCGCATCTTGTTCCCTCCATCTCTGACACATATATCCTATTTGTCAATCTTTCCTCAATCATTCTCTCCACGTGTCCAAACGATTTCAACACACCCTCTTCTGCTCTCTCAACCAAACTTTTTATTACCACATATCTCTCTTGCCCTTTCATTACTTACTCGATCAAATCACCTCACACCACATATTGCCCTCAAACATTTCATTTCCAACACAACCGTCATCCTCCGCATAACCCTATCTATAGCCCATGCCTCGCAACCATAAAACATCGTTCAAACATATCAATTTTTGCTCTCCGAGATAACGTTCTCGCCTTCCACACATTTCTCAACGCTCCCAGAACCTTCGACCCCTCCCCCACCCGGAGACTCACTTCCGCTTCCATGGTTCCATCCGCTGCTAAATCCACTCCCAGATATCTAAAACCCTTCACTTTCTCCACTTTTTCTCCATCTAAACCTACTTCCCAACTTTCCTCTTTCACACAATTTACCAAACTCAGTCACCAGCTTCTACAGTTTCTTACCCGAATCAGCCAACAGAGCTGTATCATCAGCGAACAACTGATTCACTTCCCAAGCCCTTTCCTCCTCAACAGACTGCATACGTGCCCCACTCTGCAATACTCTTGCATTCACATCCCAAACAACCCCATCCATAAGCAAATTAAACAACCATTACGCACCCCTGGGAACCAATCACTTTCCTCTCTTCCTACTCTTACACATGCCTTACATCCTTGATAAAAACTTTTCATTGCTTCAAGCAACTTACCTAACACACCATATACTCTTAATAGCTTCTACAGAGCATCTCTATCAGCTCTATCATATGCCTTCTCCAGATCCATAAATGCTACATACAAATCCATTAGTTTTTCTCAGTATTTCTCACATACATTCTTCAAAGGAAACACCTAATCCACACATCCTCTACAACTTCTGAAACCACACTGCTCTTCCCCAGTCTGATGCTCTGTACATGCCTTCGCCCTCTCAATCAATACCGTCCCTTATAATTTCCCAGGAATACTCAACAAACTTATACCTCTGTAATTTTAACACTCATCTGTATCCCCTTTGCCTTTGCACAATGGCACTATGCATGCATTCCGCCAATCCTCAGGCACTTCACCATGAACAGTGAATATCCTCACCAACCAGTCAAAAACACTCACCCCCTTTGTAATAAATTCCACTGCAATACCATCCAAACCTGCCGCCTTGGCGGCTTTCATCTTCCGCAAAGCTTTCACTACCTCTTCTCTGTTTCCCAAACCATTCTCACTGACCATCTCACTTCGCACACCACTCAACCAAAACATCCTATATCTGCCACTCTATCATAAAACATATTCAACAAACCTTCAAAATACTCACTCCATCTCCTTCTCACTTCACCACTACTTGTTATTACCTCCCCATTACCCCCCTTCACCGATGTCCCCATTCATTCTCTTGTCTTACGCACTTTATTTACCTCTTTCCAAAACATCTTTTTATTCTCAATAAAATTTAATGATACTCTCTCACCCCAACTCTCATTTGCCCTCGTTTTCACCTCTTGCACCTTTCTCGACCTCCTGCCTCTTTCTTTTATACATCTCCCAGTCATCTACACTATTTCCCTGCGAAAATAGTCTAAATGCACTCTCTTTCACTAATAATCTTCTTCATCCCACCACTCACTAGCCTTTCTAATCTGCCCACCTCCCATCTTTCTCATGTCGCAGACATCATTTGCGCAAGCCATCACTGCTTCCTTAAATACATTAAATACATTCTTCACTCAATCTCTCCTGGTCCTTCCTCACACAAGTCTCCTTTCCAAGCTCACTTACTCTCACCAGCTCTCTTCACCTCAACATTATCTCTTCATTTTTGAAACCCTTTACAGTTGCCTATCAGCACATTAACATCCAAAACTCTCTCTTTTACGCGCCTATCAATCAACACCTAATCCACTAACGCTCTCTGGCCATCTCTCCTACTTACATACGTATACTTATCTCTCTTTTTGAACAGGTATTCCCAATCACCAGTTTTTTCCGAACACAAATCTACAAGCTCTTCACCATCTTCATTTACAACACTGAACACCCCATGTACACCAATTATACCCTCATCTTTGCATTAAAATCACCCATCACTATAACCCGGTCTCGTGCATCAAAGCTGCTGACACACTCACTCAGCTACTCCTAAAACACTTGCCTCTCATGATCTTTCTTCTCATGACCAGGTGTATAGGCACCAATAATAACACATCTCTCTCCATCTACTTTCAGTTTTACCCATACTTTCTTACATTCTACCACATACTCCCACAACTCCTGCTTCAGTGGTGCTACTCCTTCCTTTGCTCTTGTCCTCTCACCAACCCTAACTTTTTACTCCCAAGACATTCCCAAACCACTCTTCCCCTTTACCCTTGAGCTTCGTTTCACCCACAGCCAAAACATCCAGGTTCCTTTCCTCAAACATACTACCTATCTTTCCTTTTTTCTCATCTTGGTTACATCCACACACATTTAGATACCCCAGTCTGAGCCTTCGAGGAGGATAAGCACTCCCCGCATGACTCCTGTTTTCCCCATTAGAAATACAAGGAGGGGAGGATTGCTAGTCCCCCGCTCCCGTCCCCTTTAGTCGCCTTATACGACACGAGGGGAATGCGTGGAAAGTTTTCTTTCTCCCCTATCCCAAGGGATTTATATATATATATATATATATATATATATATATATATATATATATATATATATATATATATATATATATATATGGTGGATATTCAATGTATGTATGGCTCATGGTGAAGTGCCTGAGGATTGGCGGAATGCATGCATAGTGCCACTGTACAAAGGCAAAGGGGATAAAGGCAAGTATTCAAATTACAGAGGTATAAGTTTGTTGAGTATTACTGAGAAATTATATGGGAGGGTATTGATTAGAGGGTGAAGGCATGTAAAGAGCATCAGACTGGGGAAGAGCAGTGTGGTTTCAGAAGTGGTAGAGGATGTGTGGATCAAGAATGTATGTGAGAAATACTTAGAAAAACAAATGGATTTGTATGTAGCATTTATGGATCTGGAGAAGGCATATGAAAGAACTGACAGAGATGCTCTGTTAAGAGTATATGGTATGGGAAGTAAGTTGCTAGAAACAGTGGAGGATGTAAGGCATGTGTACGAGTAGGAAGAGAGGAAAGTTATTGGTTATCAGTAAATGTCGGCTTGCGGCAAGGGTGCGTGATGTCTCCATGGTTGTTTAATTTGTTTAAGGATGGGGTTGTTAGGGAGGTGATTGCAAGAGTTTTGGAGACAGGGGTAAGAATTCAGTCTGTTGTGGATGAGAGAGCTTGGGAAGTGAGTCAGTTGTTGTTCGCTGATGATAAAGCGCTGGTGGCTGATTCGGGTGAGAAACTGCAGAAGCTGGTGACTGAGTTTGGTAAAGTGTGTGAAAGAAGAAAGCTGAGAGTAAATGTGAATAAGAGCAAGGTTATTAGGTACAGTAAGGTTGAGTGACTACTCAATTGGGAGCTAAGTTTGAATGGAGAAAAACTGGAGGAAGTGAAGTGTTTTAGATATCCGCGAGTGGATTTGTCAGCGGATGGAACCATGGAAGCGGATGTGAGTCACAGGGTGAGGAAGGGGGCAAAGGTTCTGGGAGCCTTGAAGAATGTGTGGAAGGCGAAACATTATCTCGGAGAGCAAAAATGGGTATAACATTGGTTCCAACAATGTTATATGGTTGCGAGACGTGGGCTATAGATACAGTTGTGCGGAGGAGGGTGGATGTGTTGGAAATTAAATGTTTGAGGGAAATATGTGGTGTGAGGAGGTTTGATCGAGAAAGAAATGAAATGGTAAGTGAAATGTGTGGTAATAAAAAGAGTGTGGTTGAGAAAGCAGAAGAGGGTGTGTTGAAATGGTTTGATCACATGGAGAGAATGAGTGAGGAAAGATCGACAAAGAGGTGGAGGGAACGAGAAGTGGAAGATCAAATTGGAGGTAGAAGGATGGAGTGAAAAAACTTTGAGTGATCGAGGCCTGAACATGCAGGAGGGTGAACTGGGGCCAACGGGCATGTGATGCGTCTGGGGTAAACCATGGAAAGTTGTGTGGGGCCTGGATGTGGAAAGGGAGCTGTGGTTTCGGTGCATTATACATGACAGCTAGAGACTGAGTGTGAAGGAATGTGGCCTTTGTTGTCTTTTTCTAGCGCTACCTCGCGCGCGTGCGGGGGGAGGGTGGGTGTCATTTCATGTGTGGCGAGGTGGCGACGGGAATGAATAAAGGCAACAAGTATGAATTATGTACTTGTGTATATAAGTATATGTCTATGTATGTATGTATATGTATACGTGGAAATGTATAGGCATGTATATATTCGTTTGTGGACGTGTATTATATACATGTGTATGTGCGTGGGTAGGACGATTCTTCCATCTGTTTCATTGCGCTACCTCGCTAAATAAATAAATAAATAAATATATATATACATATATATATATATATATATATATATATATATATATATATATATATATATATATATATATTTTTTTTTTTTTTTTTTTTTCAAACTATTCGCCATTTCCCGCATTAGCGAGGTAGCGTTAAGAACAGAGGACTGGGCCTTTGAGGGAATACCCTCACCTGGCCCAACTCTCTGTTCCTTCTTTTGGAAAATTAAAAAAAACGAGAGGGGAGGATTTCCAGCCCCCCGCTCCCTCCCCTTTTAGTCGCCTTCTACGACACGCAGGGAATACGTGGGAAGTATTCTTTCTCCCCTATCCCCAGGGATATGAAAATGAAATACTACTATAAATTGAGATAAACTTTGAAAATACAAAGTAACTTCACCATGGGACCAAGATTTACCTTAATTACAGTTGAAGCATAACAACAACATTTTTGTAATCTTCCTTCTGCTGTACTGGTTGCATGCAACAAGAAGCAAATACTCAGCAACTACAGCAGCAATAAACAATTCTTCCTGCAAGGTTGTCTTCATATATATATATATAGCGGGAATGCTAACCGCTAGGCTATGGGCCTGGCCCATAGCCTAGCGGTTAGCATTCCCGCCTTTTGCATAGGGGTCCTGAGTTCGATCCTAGCTGTTGGAGGTTTGTATGATATATATATATATATATATATATATATATATATATATATATATATATATATATATATATATATATATCTTTTCTTTTTTCTTTCATACTATTCGCCGTTTCCCGAGTTAGCGAGGTAGCGTTAAGAACAGAGGACTGGGCCTTTGAGGGAATATCCTCATCTGGCCCCCTTCTCTGTTCCTTCTTTTGGAAAAAAAAAAAAAAAAAACCGAGAGGGGAGGATTTCCAGCCACCCGCTCCCTTCCCCTTTAGTCGCCTTCTACGACACGCAGGGAATACGTGGGAAGTATTCTTATATATATATATATATATATATATATATATATATATATATATATATATATATATATATATATATATTATTACCATACATCTCTCTTACCCTGCTTTCATTACTTACTTGATCAAACCACCTCACACTGCATATTGTCCTCAAACATTCCATTTACAATACATCCACCGTCCTCCGCACAACCCTATCTATAGGCCATGCCTCGCAACCATACCCATTTTTGCTCCGATACAACGATCTCATCTTCCACACGCTACCAGAACCTTTATCCCCTCCCACACCGTGACTCACATCCGCTTCCATGGTTCTATTTGCTGCTAAATCCACTCCCAGATATCTAAAACACTTTACTTCCTCCACTAAATCTCCATTCAAACTTACCTCCCAATTAACTTTCTCTGAACCCTAACTGAACCTAATAACCTTGCTCTTATTCATATTTACTCTCAGCCTTCTTCTTTTACACACTTTACCAGTTTCTCATCCGAATCAGCCACCCCATCCATAAACAAATTAAACAACCATGGGGACATCAAGCATCCGTGCCGCAAAACCGACATTCACTGGGATCCAATCACATTCCTCTCTTCATACTTGGTAAAAACTTTTCAATACTTCTAACAACTTGCCTCCCACACCATATACTCTTAATACCTTCCACAAAGCATCTCTATCAACCCTATCATATGCCTTCTTCAGATCCATAAATGCTACATACTAATCCACAAATCCATCTGTTTTTCTAAGTATTTCTCACATACATTCTTCAAAGAAAACACCTGATCCACACATACTGTATTACTTCTGAAACCAAACTGCTCTTCCCATGCCTATACCCTCTAAATCAAGACCCTCCCATATGATTTCCACGGAATACTCAACAAACGTATGCCTCTATAAGTTACACATTAGCCTTTGTACAACTGCATTCCTCCAATCCTCAGGCGCTTCACCATGAACCATACATACATCGAATATCCTTACCAACCAATCAACAACACAATCACCCCCTTTTATATATATATATATATATATATATATATATATATATATATATATATATATATATATATTTCATACTATTCACCATCTCCCGCGTTGGCGAGGTAGCGTTAAGAACAGAGGACTAAGCCTTTGAGGGAAATCCTCACTTGGCCCCCTTCTCTGTTCCTCCTTTTGGAAAATTAAAAACGAGAGGGGTCCCGGGTTCGATCCTGGCTGTTGGAGATTTGTATGTGATATATTCTTTTAAACTATTCGCCATTTCCCGCGTTAGCGAGGTAGCGTTAAGAACAGAGGACTGGGCCTTTTTTGGAATATCCTCACCTGGCCCCCTCTGTTCCTTCTTTTGGAAAATTAAAAAAAAAAAAACGAGGGGAGGATTTCCAGCCCCCCGCTCCCTCCCCTTTTAGTCGCCTTCTACGACACGCAGGGAATACGTGGGAAGTATTCTTAATCCCCTATCCCCCTATCCCCCCATCCCCTATCCTCATGGGGGATATATATATATATATATATATATATATATATATATATATATATATATATATATATATATATATATATATATATATATTTTTTTTTTTTATACTTTGTCGCTGCTACCTCGCAAACGCGGGAGACAGCGACAAAGTATAAAAAAAAAATATATATATATATATATATATATATATATATATATATATATATATATATATATATACATATATATATATATATACATATAGCTACCTCGCTAATGCGGGAAATGGCGAATAGTATGAAAAAAAAAAAATATATATATATATATCCCCCATGAGGATAGGGGAAAAAGAATACTTTCCACGTATTCTCTGCGTGTCGTAGAAGGCGACTAAAAGGGGAGGGAGCGGGGGACTGGAAATCCTCCCCTCCCGTTTATAATTTTCCAAAAGAAGGAACGGAGAGGTGGGCCTAGTGAGGATATACCCTTTAAGGTTCACTCCTCCGTACTTAATGCTATCTCGCTACGCGAGATAAGGCGAATATATATATATATATATATATATATATATATATATATATATATATATATATATATATATATATATATATATATATATATATATATATATATATATATATATATATATATACGCCACATACGCACATATACATATATACATACCTGTTACTACCCAGCCCCACAGGAGACAGCATCGCAACCCTTCGCTTCAAGAAGGCAGCGCCAGGAAAACGGACATAAAGGCCACATTTGTTCACACTCAGTCTCTAGCTGTCATGTGTAATGCACCGAAACCACAGCTCCCTATCCACATCTAGGCCCCAGAGACCTCTCCAGGGTTTACCCCAGACGCTGCACATGCCGTGGTTCAGTCCACTGACAGGACGTCGACTCATTCTAATTCACTCAATTCCTTGCACAGCTCTCTCGCTCAAAATCTTTTTCACTCCATCCTTCAACCTCCAATTTGGTCTCCTGCTTCTCCTTGTTCCCTCCATCTCTGACACATATATCCTCTTCGTCAATCTTTCCTCACTCATTCTCTCCATATGTCCAAACCATTTCAACACACCCTCTTCTGCTCCCTCAACCACACTCTTTTTTTATTTCTACACATCTCTTACCCTTTTATTATTTACTCGATCAAACCATCTCACAACACATATTGTCAACAAATTCTTCATTTCCAGCATATCCACCCTACTCCATACAACCTAATCTATACCCCATGCCTCGCAACCATATAACATAGTTGGAACTACTATTCCTTCAAACATTCCCATTTTTGCTCTCCAAGACATTATCTCCTTCTACGCATTCTTCATCACTCCCAGAACCTTCGCCCTCTCCCCCACCCTGTGACTCACTTCCACTTCCAGATATCTAAAACACTTCACTTCCTCCAATTTTTCTCCTTCCAAACTTATATCCCAATTACCTTGTCCCTCAACACTACCGAACCTAATAACCTTGCTCTTATTCACATTTACTCTCAACTTTCTCCTTTCACACACTTTTCCAAACTCAGTCACGAACTGCTGCAGTTTCACACACGAATCAACCGAGTCATTTCCCAGGCCCTCTCATCCCAACAGACTGCATACTCGCCCCTCTCCAAAACTCCAGCATTTACCTCCCTAATAACCCCATCCATAAACAAATTTAACAACCATGGGGACATCACACACCCCTGCCGCAGACCGACATTCACTGGGAATGTCACTCTCCTATCTTCCTACTCGTACACATGCATTACACCTTTGATAAAAACTTCTCTGCTTCTAGTAACTAACCTCCCACACCATATACTCTTAATCAACTCTCCTCTCTTCCTAATCGTACACATAACTTACATCCTTGGTAGGACTTTTTCACTGCTTCCAGAAAGCATCTCTTGTCAACCCTATCATATGCTTTCTCCAGATCCGTAAATGCTACATAAAAATCCACATGTTATTTTAAGTATTTCTCACATACAATTTTCAAAGCAAACACCTGATCCACACATCCTCTACCACTTCAGAAACAACACTGCTCTTCCCTAATCTGATACTCTGTACATGCCTTCATCCTCTCAATCAAGACCCTCTCATATAATCTCACAGGAATACTCAACAAACTTATGCCTCTGTACTTTGAACACTCACGTTTATCCTCTTTGCCTTTCAACACTGGAACTATGCATGGATTCCGCCGATCCTCAAGCACTTCACCTTGGTCCATGCATACATTGAATATCCTTACCAACCAATCAATAAGACAGTTACCCCCGCTTTTTTATAAATTCCACTGCAATACCATCCAAACCCGCTACCCTGCCGGATTTCATCTTCCGCAAAGCTTTTACTACCTCCTTCTTCTTTACCAAACCATTCTCCCAGACCCTCCCACTTCGCAAACGACACCAACTAAAACACCCTATATCTGTCAATCTATTATCAAACACATTCAACAAACCTTTAAAATACTCACTCCATCTCTTTCTCTCTTCATCACTACCTGTTATTACCACCCCACTTGCCCCCTCACCAATGTTCCCATTTGTTCTCGTCTTACGCACGTTATTTACCTCCTTCCAAAACATCTTTTTATTCTCCCTAAAATCTAATGATTCTCTCTCACCCAAACTCTCATTTGCCCTCTTTTTTCAACCCTTGCACCTTTCTCTTGACCTCCTGCCACTTTCTTTAGACATCTTCCAGTCATTTACACTACTTTCCCGCAAGTATCGTCAAACACCTCTTTTTTTTCTCTTTCACAAACAATCTTACTTCTTCATCCCACCACTCACTACCCTTTTTAATCTACCCACCTCCCACCTTTCTCATGCCACATGCATCTTTTACGTAAGCCATCACTGCTTCCCTAAATACATCCCATTCCTCACCCACTCCCCTCACATCATTTGCTCTCACCTTTTGCCATTCTGCACTCAATCTCTCCTGGTACTTCCACACACAAGTCTCCATTCGAAGCTCACTAACTCTCACCACTCTCTTCTCATCAACATTTTCTCTTTTTTTCTGAAAAACTCTACAAATCTTCACCTTCGCCTACACAAGACAGCGATCAGATTCAGCTGCCCCTCTCAGCACATTAACATCTAAGTCTCTCTTTCACACGCCTCTCCATTAACACATAATTAATGCCTTTTGACCATCTCTCCTACTCACATACGTATACTTACGTATATCTCTCTTTCTAAACCAGGTACTCCCAATCACCAGTCCATTTTCAGCAAACAAATCCACAAGCTCTTCACCACTTCACCCCATGTACACCAATTTACCCTCAACAGCCACATCACTCACCTTCACATTTAAACCACCCATCACTATATATATATATTATTTTGCTTTGTCGCTGTCTCCCGCGTTAGCGAGGTAGCGCAAGGAAACAGATGAAAGAATGGCCCAACCCACCCACATACACATGTATATACATACACGTCCACACACAGCACATATACATACCTATACATCTCAACGTATACATATATACACACACACAGATATATACATAAATACACATGTACATAATTCATAGTCTGCCTTTATTCATTCCCATCGCCACCTCGCCACACATGAAATAACAACCCCCTCCCCCTCATGTGTGCGAGTAGCGCCACATTCGTTCACACTCAGTCTCAAGCTGTCATGTAATAATGCACCGAAACCACAGCTCCCTTTCCACGTCCAGGCCCCACACAAGTTTCCATGGTTTATCCCAGACGCTTCGCATGCCCTGGTTCAATCCATTGACAGCACGTCGACCTCGGTATACCACATCGTTCCAATTCACTCTACTCCTTGCACGCCTTTCACCCTCCTGCATGTTCAGGCCTCGATCACTCAAAATCTTTTTCACTCCATCTTTCCACCTCCAATTTGGTCTCCCACTTCTCCTCGTTCCCTCCACCTCTGACACATATATCCTCTTGGTCAATCTTTCCTCTCATTCTTTCCTTGTGACAAAACCATTTCAAAACACCCTCTTCTGCTCTCGCAACCACTCTTTTTATTACCAAACATCTCTCTTACCCTATCATTACTTACTCGATCAAACCACCTCACACCTCAAACATATGTCCTCAAACATATTTCCAGCACATCCACCCTCCTGCGCACAACTCTATCCATAGCCCACGCACATTGTTGGAACCACTATTCCTTAAAACATACCCATTTTTGCTTTCCGAGATGATGTTCTCGACTTTCACACATTCTTCAACGCTCCCAGAATTTTCGCCCCCTCCCCCACCCTATGATTTACTTCCGTTCCCATGGTTCCATCCACTGCCAAATCCACTCCCAGATATCTAAAACACTTCACTTCCACCACTTTTTCTCCATTCAAACTTACCTCCCAATTGACTTGACCCTTAACCCTACGGTACCTAATAGCCTTGCTCTTAGTCACATTTACTCTCAACTTTCTTCTTTCACACACTTTACCAAACTCAGTCACCAGCTTCTGCAGTTTCTCACATGAATCAGCCACCAGCGTTGTATCATCAGCGAACAACAACTGACTCACCTCCCAAGCTCTCTCATCCACAAAAGACTGCATACTTGCCCCTCTTTCAAAAACTCTTGCATTCACCTCCCTAACAACCCCATCCATAAACAAACTAAACAACCATGGAGACATCACACACCCCTGTCGCGAACCTACATTCACTGAGAACCAATCACTTTCCTCTCTTCCTACAAGTACACACGCCTTACATCCTCGATAAAAATTTTCACTGCTTCTAACAACTTGCCTCCCACACCATATATTCTTAATACCTTCCACAGAGCATCTCTATCAACTCTATCATATGCCTTCTCCAGATCCATAAATGCTACATACAAATCCATTTGCTTTTCTAAGTATTTCTCACATACATTCTTCAAAGCAAACACATGATCCACACATCCTCTACCACTTCTAAAACCACACTGCTCTTCCCCAATCTGATGCTCTGCATATGCCTTCACCCTCTCAATCAATACCCTCCCATATAATTTACCAGTAATACTCAGCAAACGTATACCTCTGTAATTTGAGCACTCACTCTAATCCCCTTTGTCATTGTACAATGGCACTATGCAAGCATTCCGCCAGTCCTCAGGCACCTCGCCATGAATCATACATACATTTAATAACCTTACCAATTAGTCAACAATACAGTCGCCCCCTTTTTTAATAAATTCCACTGCAATACCATCCAAACCCGCTGCCTTGCCGGCTTTCATCTTATGCAAAGCTTTTACTACCTCTTCTCTGTTTACCAAATCATTTTCCCTAAACCTCTCACATTGCACACCACCTCGACCAAAACACCCTATATCTGCCACTCTATCATCAAACACATTCAACAAACCTTCAAAATACTCACACCATCTCCTTCTCACATCACCACTACTTGTTATCACCTCCCCATTAGCCCCCTTCACTAAACTTCCCATCTGTTCCCTTGTCTTACGCACTTTATTTACCTCCTTTCAAAACATCTTTTTATTCTCCCTAAAATTTAATGATACTCTCTCACCCCAACTCTCATTTGCCCTCTTTTTCACCTCTTGCACCTTTCTCTTGACCTCCTGTCTCTTTCTTTTATACATCTCCCACTCATTTGCATTATTTCCTTGCAAAAATCGTCCAAATGCCTCTCTCTTCTCTTTCACTGATAATCTTACTTCTTCATCACACCACTCACTACCCTTTCTAATCAGCCCACCTCCCACGCTTCTCATGCCACAAGCATCTTTTGCGCAAGCCATCCCATTCCTTCCCCACTCCCCTTACCTCCTTTGTTCTCATCTTTTTCCATTCTGTAGTCAGTCTCTCCTGGTACTTCCTTACACAAGTCTCCTTCCCAAGCTCACTTACTCTCACCACTCTCTTCACCCCAACATTCTCTCTTCTTTTCTGAAAACCTCCACAAATCTTCACCTTCGCCTCCAAAAGATAATGATCAGACATCACTCCAGTTGCACCTCTCAGCACATTAACATCCAAAAGTCTCTCTTTCGCGCGCCTATCAATTAGCACGTAATCTAATAATGCTCTCTAGCCATCTCTCCTACTTACATACGTATACTTCTGCATATCTCTTTTTAAACCAGGTATTCCCAATCACCAGTCCTTTTTCAGCACATAAATCTACAAGCTCTTCCCCATTTCCATCACTGAACACCCCATGTATACCAATTATTCCCTCAACTGCCACATTACTCACCTTTGCATTCAAATCATCCATCACTATAACCCGGTCTCGTGCATCAAAACTACTAACACACTCATTCAGCTGCTCCCAAAACACTTGCCTCTCATGATCTTTCTCCTCCTGCCCAGGTGCATATGCCCCAATAATCACCCATCTCTCTCCATCCACTTTCAGTTTTACCCATATCAATCTAGAGTTTACTTTCTTACACTCTATCACATACTCCCACCACTCCTGTTTCAGTAGTGCTACTCCTTCCCTTGCTCTTGTCCTCTCACCAACTCCTGACTTTACTCCCAAGACAATCCCAAACCACTCTTCCCCTTTACCCTTGAGCTTCGTTTCACTCAGCGCCAAAACATCCAGGTTCCTTTCCTCAAACATACTACCTATCTCTCCTTTTTTCTCATCTTGGCTACATCCACACACATTTAGACACCCCGATCTGAGCCTCAGAGGAGGATGAGCACTCCCCGCGTGACTCCTTCTTCTGTTTCCCCTTTTAGAAAGTCAAAATACAAGGAGGGGAGGGCTTCTAGCCCCCCGCTCCCGTCCCCTTTAGTCGCCTTCTACGACACGTGAGGAATGCGTGGGAAGTATTCTTTCTCCCCTATCCCCAGGGATAATATATATATATATATATATATATATATATATATATATATATATATATATATATATATATATATATATATATATATATATATATATTCACTGCTTCTAACAACTTGCCTCCCACACCATATATTCTTAATACCTTCCACAGAGCATCTCTATCAACTCTATCATATGCCTTCTCCAGATCCATAAATGCTACATACAAATCCATTTGCTTTTCTAAGTACTTCTCACATACATTCTTCAAAGCAAACACCTGATCCACACATCCTCTACCACTTCTGAAACCACACTGCTCTTCCCCAATCTGATGCTCTGTACATGCCTTCACCCTCTCAATCAATACCCTCCCATACAATTTACCAGGAATACTCAACAAACTTATACCTCTGTAATTTGAGCACTCATTCTTATCCCCTTTGCCTTTGTACAATGGCAATATGCACGCATTCCGCCAATCCTCAGGCACCTCACCATGAGTAATACATACATTAAATAACCTTACCAACCAGTCAACAATACAGTCACCCCCTTTTTTAATAAATTCCACTGCAATACCATCCAAACCTGCTGCCTTGCCGGCTTTCATCTTCCGCAAAGCTTTCACTACCTCTTCTCTGTTTACCAAATCATTTTCCCTAACCCTCTCACTTTGCACACCACCTCGACCAAAACACCCTATATCTGCCACTCTATCATCAAACATCCTTATCGAGGATGTAAGGCATGTGTACGTGTAGGAAGAGAGGAAAGTGATTGGTTCTCAGTGAATGTAGGTTTGCGGCAGGGGTGTGTGATGTCTCCATGGTTGTTTAATTTGTTTATGGATGGGGTTGTTAGGGTGGTGAATGCAAGAGTTTTGGAAAGAGGGGCAAGTATGAAGTTTGTTCTGGATGAGAGAGCTTGGGAAGTGAGTCAGTTGTTGTTCGCTGATGACACAGTGCTGGTGGCTGATTCATGTGAGAAACTGCAGAAGCTGGTGACTGAGTTTGGTAAAGTGTGTGAAAGAAGAAAGTTAAGAGTAAATGTGAAAAAGAGCAAGGTTATTAGGTACAGTAGGGTTGAGGGTCAAGTCAATTGGGAGATAAGTTTGAATGGAGAAAAACTGGAGGAAGTAAAGTGTTTTACATATCTGGGAGTGGATCTGGCAGCGGATGGAACCATGGAAGCGGAAGTGAATCATAGGGTGGGGGAGGGGGCGAAAATCCTGGGAGCCTTGAAGAATGTGTGGAAGTCGAGAACATTATCTAGAAAGCAAAAATGGGTATGTTTGAAGGAATAGTGGTTCCAACAATGATGTATGGTTGCGAGGCGTGGGCTATGGATAGAGTTGTGCGCAGGAGGGTGGATGTGCTGGAAATGAGATGTTTGAGGACAATGTGTGGTGTGAGGTGTATGTATATACATTGTGTATGGGGGTGGGTTGGGCCATTTCTTTCGTCTGTTTCCTTGCGCTACCTCGCAAATGCGGGAGACAAGCGACAAAGCAAAATAAAAAAATGATATATATATATATATATATATATATATATATATATATATATATATATATATATATATATATATATATATATATATATATATTGTTTTGTTATCATTATTTTGCTTTGTCGCTGTCTCCCGCGTTTGCGAGGTAGCGCAAGGAAACAGACGAAAGAAATGGCCCAACCCACCCCCATACACATGTATATACATACACGTCCATACACGCAAATATACATACCTATACATCTCAATGTACACATATATATACACACACAGACACATACCTATATACCCATGCACACAATTCACACTGTCTGCCTTCATTCATTCCCATCGCCACCTCGCCACACATGGAATACCATCCCCCTCCACCCTCATGTGTGCGAGGTAGCGCTAGGAAAAGACAACAAAGGCCCCATTCGTTCACACTCAGTCTCTAGCTGTCATGCAATAATGCCCGAAACCACAGCTCCCTTTCCACATCCAGTCCCCACACAACTTTCCATAGTTTACCCCTGACGCTTCACATGCCCTGATTCAATCCACTGACAGCACGTCAACCCCGGTATACCACATCGATCCAATTCACTCTATTCCTTGCCCGCCTTTCACCCTCCTGCATGTTCAGGCCCCGATCACACAAAATCTTTTTCACTCCATCTTTCCACCTCCAATTTGGTCTCCCACTTCTCGTTCCCTCCACCTCCGACACATATATCCTCTTGGTCAATCTTTCCTCACTCATTCTCTCCATGTGCCCAAACCATTTCAAAACACCCTCTTCTGCTCTCTCAACCACGCTCTTATTTCCAAACATCTCTCTTACCCTTACATTACTTACTCGATCAAACCACCTCACACCACACATTGTCCTCAAACATCTCATTTCCAACATATCCATCCTCTTCCGCACAACTCTATCCTATAGCCCATGCCTCGCAACTATATAACATTGTTGAAACCACTATTCCTTCAAACATACCCATTTTTGCTTTCCGAGATAATGTTCCCGCCTTTCACACATTTTTCAACGCTCGCAGAACTTTCGCCCCTTTCCCCACCCTGTGACTCACTTCCGCTTCCGTGGTTCCATCCGCTGCCAAATCCACTCCCAGATATCTAAAACACTTCACTTCCTCGTTTTTCTCCATTCAAACTTACGTCCCAACTGACTTGTCCCTCAACCCTACTGTACCTAATAACCTTGCTCTTATTCATATTTACTCTCAGCTTTCTTCTTTAACACACTACCAAATTCAGTCACCAGCTTCTGCAGTTTCTCACCCGAATCAGCCACCAGCGATGTATCATTAGCGAACAACAACTGGCACTTCTCAAGCTCTCTCATCTACAACGGACTGCATACTTGCCCCTGTCTCCAAAACTCTTGCATTCACCTCCCTAATAACCCCATCCATAAACAAATTAAACAGCCATTGAGACATCATACACCCGTGCCGCAAACCGACATTCACTGAGAACCAATCACTTTCCTCTCTTCCCAATCGCATACATGCCTTACATCCTCGATGAAAGTTTTTCACTGCCCCTAACAACTTGCCTTCCACACCATATATTCTTAATACCTTCTACAGAGCATCTCTATCAACTCTATCACATGCCTTCTCCAGATTCAAAAATGCTACATACAAATGCATTTGCTTTTCTAAGTATTTCTCACATACATTCTTCAAAGCAAACACCTGATCCACACATCCTCTACTACTTCTGAAACCACAATGCTCTTCCCCTCTCAATCAATACAATTTCCCAGGAAAACTCAACAAACTTATACCTCTGTAAATAATTTGAGCGCTCACCTTTGCCTTTGTACAATGGCGCTATGTATGCATTCCGCCAATCCTCAGGCACCTCACCATGAGTAATAAAAGCATCAAATATCCTTACCAACCAGTCAACAACACAGTCACCCCTTTTGTAAGAGATTCCACTGCAATACCATCCAAACCCGCTGCCTTGCCGACTTTCATCTTCCGCAAACCTTTTACTACCTCTTCTCTGTTTACCAAATCATTATCCATAACCCCCTCACTTCGCACACCACCTCGTCCAAAACACCCTATTTATCTGCCACTCCATCATCCAACACATTCAACAAACCTTCAAAATGCTCACTCCACCTCCTTCTTACATCACCACTTCTTGTTATTACCTCCCCATTAGCACCCTTCACTGAAGTTCCCATTTGTTCTGTTGTCTTACGCACTTTATTTACCTCCTTCCAAAACATCTTTTTATTCTCCCTAAAATTTAATTATACTCTCGCCCCTAAAATTTAATTATACTCTCTCACCCCAACTCTCTTTTTCACCTCTTTCACCTTTCTCTTGACCTCCTGCCTCTTCTTTTATACATCTCCCAGTCACTTGCAGTATTTCCCTGCAAAACTCCTCCAAATGCCTCTCTCTTCTCTTTCATTAATAATCTTACTTCTTCATCCCACCACTCACTACCCTTTCTAATCTGCCCACCTCCCATGCTTCTCATGCCACAAGCATCACCAGCTTCTGCAGTTCTCACTCTAATCAGACACCAGTGCTGTAACATCAGCGAACAATAACTGACTCACTTAACAGGCCCTCTCATCCCCAACAGACTGAATACTCGCCCCTCTCTACAAATCTCATGCATTTACCTCCCTAACCACCCCATACATAAACAAATTAAACAACCATGGGGACATCACACACCCCTACCACAGACCGACCTTCACTTGGAAACAATCACTTTCTTCTTTTCTTACTCGTACACATACCTTACACCCTCAATACATACTTCTCTGCTTCTAGCAGCTTACCTCTTACACCATATACTCTTAATATCTTCCACAAACAATCTCTATCAATCCTAACCTATGCCCTCTCCAGATTCGTAAATGCTACATACAAATCCATTAGTTTTTCTAAGTATTTCTCACATACATTCTTCAAAGCAAACACAAGATCCACACATCCTCACTCACTTCTGAAACCACACTGCTCTTCTTCAATCTGATGCTTTGTACTTGCCTTCACCCTCTCAATCAATACCTTCCCATACAATTTTCCAGCAATACCGAAGAAACTTATGTCTCTGTAGTTAGAACACTCATCTTTACCCCCTTTGCCTTTTTACAATTTTACTATACATGCATTCCATCAATCCTCAGACACTTCACCATGATCCATACATACACTGAATATCCTTACAACCAATCAACAATACAGTCACCCACTTTCTTGATAAATTCAACTGCAATATCATCCAAGCCCGCCGCCTTGCCAGATTTCATCTTCTACAGGTCTTTCACCACCTCTTCTCTCTTCACCATATCACTCTCCCTGACTCTCTTAGTTTGCCCACCAGAACAACCAACACACCCTACATCAGCCACTCTGTCATCAAACACATTCAACAAATCATGAAAATACTCACTGCATCTTCTCACTTCATCACTACCTATTATCACTTCCTCCCATACAATTTTCCAGCAATACCGAAGAAACTTATGTCTCTGTAGTTAGAACACTCATCTTTACCCCCTTTGCCTTTTTACAGTTTTACTATACATGCATTCCAACAATCCTCAGACACTTCACCATGATCCATACATACACTGGATATCCTTACAACCAATCAACAATACAGTCACCCACTTTCTTGATAAATTCAACTGCAATATCATCCAAACCCGCCGCCTTGCCAGATTTCATCTTCTACAGGTCTTTCACCACCTCTTCTCTCTTCACCATATCACTCTCCCTGACTCTCTTAGTTTGCCCACCAGAACAACCAACACACCCTACATCAGCCACTCTGTCATCAAACACATTCAACAAATCATGAAAATACTCACTGCATCTTCTCACTTCATCACTACCTATTATCACTTCCCCCCTTGCCCCCTTCAACTATGTTCCCATTCATTCTCTTGTCTTAAACACATTATTTACCTCCTTCTATATGTACGTACCTTGAGGTGGTTAGGGCATGTGGAAGGAATGCATGACTGGGAGTTTACAGGGAGCGTGTATAATAGTATATACATGGTGAGAAAGAAATTGGGGAAGAATTCATGGAATGTTACATGAGAGGGAGGCATGTAAGGACAGGGATAAGTGGAAACTCTTTTGCCGTGGCCACCCCTCTATGGGAGTTTCAAGAGGGTATGGAATCAGAGATACAGATAAATAGATAGATATGTACGTACATTATCCCTGGGGATAGGGGATTAAGAATACTTCCCACGTATTCCCTGCGTGTCGTAGAAGGCGACTAAAAGGGGAGGGGGCGGGGGGCTGGAAATCCTCCCCTCTCGTCTTTTTTTTTAATTTTCCAAAAGAAGGAACAGAGGGGGCCAGGTGAGGATATTCCAAAAAAGGCCCAGTCCTCTGTTCTTAACGCTACCTCGCTAACGCGGGAAATGGCGAATAGTTTAGAAGAAGAAGATGTACGTACATATACATACACATGCATATATGTCTCTTTCACTCTTTTATACTTGATTGCCGCTCCCATGTTAGTAAGGTAACGCCAGGAAAAGACAGAATGGCCATATTCGCAGCTGTCTATCCACATCCAGGCCCCATAGATCTTTCCATGGTTTACTCCAAAAGTTTCACACGTCCTAGTTCTGTCCACTGACAATACGTTGAACCCAGTATACCAATTCACCCTATCCGATGCACACCTTTCACCCTCCTGAATATTCAGGCCCTGATTGCTCAAAATCATTTTCACTCCATTCTTCCACCTCCAATTTGGTCTCCCCATTCTCCCTTTTCCTTCCACTTATGACACATATATCCTACTTGTCAACCTATCCTCACTCATTTTCTCCACATGTCCAAACATTTCAACAGACTCAACAGACCCTCTTCTTGCTTTCTCAACCGCATTCATTTTTACTTACTCGAGCAAACCGCCTCACACCACATATTGTCCTCAAACATTTCATTTCTAACACATCCACCCTCCTCCAAGCAAGTCTATGTATAGTCCATGCCTCGCAACCATATGATATTGTTGGAACTACTATTCCTTCAAACATACCCATTTTTGCCTTCCCAGATAAAGTTCTCCCTTTCCAAATATTCCTCAGCACTCCCAAAACTTTCACTTACTCCCCCACCCTATGGCTCACTTCCACTTTCATGGCTCTGTTCACAGTCATTTCCTTTCCCAAACATCTAAAGCACTTCATATCCTAAAATTTTTCTCAATCCAAACTTACACCCCAATTACCTTGTCCTTCAACCCTTCTGAACCTAATAACCTATACCTGGTTTACATCAACCACTTCACTTGCACAAGTTCAGTCCACTGACAGCAAGTCAACCAATTAACTATCAGTACACCTTTCATCCTCCTGCATATTCAGATCCCAGTCACTCAAAATCTTTTTCACTCCATCTTTCCATCTCTAATTTGGTTGCCTCCAACTCTGATGCATATATCTTTTTGTTAACCTCCTCTCACTCATTTCAGCAGACCCTCTACAGCTTTCTCAACCACACACACAAAGGTCCACATCAATCTCCCTATATCTCTGATGCCTGTTACCTTCTGGAACTTCCATCAAAGGGTGGCCACGGAAAAAGGTCTCCAATCATCCTTGTCCTTGCATGCCTTCCTCGTATACACCATTTCACATATTCTTCCACCATTTCTCTGCCTCCAGCATTCCTTTACTCTATTTACCTATGTCACTGGTGGTCTTCTGCTCACACCAACCCCTTTAATTCTATCATACACTCTCCATGAAAAATTCCAGTCTTGCATTCTTTCCACAAGCCTAAACCACCTTAAAGTATTAAGTTTCACCCTTTCTACCACTCCACAATTAATTCCCTTTGCATTCCCTGCCATAATAAATCTCTCATAAACTCCTTCAGTTGTTTCTTCATTCAATCTAGTCACACCATATGCTCTTTGCAATTAGCTCATTTCCAAAGTCTGGATTCTTGACCTTTGTGACTTAATCCATGCCCATGTTTTCAGCTGCATAGGTCAGAGTTGGGAGTACTCTCTTCACTTCCATACTTACACCTCTGCCCATCATTATTCTATTAATGTACCAAATGACTCTTATACCCTGTACTGCTTTCTCCCTTAATTTTCTTCCATGTCATCAAACTTACCCAAAAGGGTTAAATACTAAAAGTCTCCATATATATATATATATATATATATGTATATATATATGTATATATATATGTAGGTTTGCGGCAGGGGTGTGTGATGTCTCCATGGTTGTTTAATTTGTTTATGGATGGGGTTGTTAGGGAGGTAAATGCAAGAGTCCTGGAAAGAGGGGCAAGTATGAAGTCTGTTGGGGATGAGAGAGCTTGGGAAGTGAGTCAGTTGTTGTTCGCTGATGATACAGCGCTGGTGGCTGATTCATGTGAGAAACTGCAGAAGCTGGTGACTGAGTTTGGTAAAGTGTGTGGAAGAAGAAAGTTAAGAGTAAATGTGAATAAGAGCAAGGTTATTAGGTACAGTAGGGTTGAGGGTCAAGTCAATTGGGAGGTGAGTTTGAATGGAGAAAAACTGGAGGAAGTGAAGTGTTTTAGATATCTGGGAGTGGATCTGTCAGCGGATGGAACCATGGAAGCGGAAGTGGATCATAGGGTGGGGGAGGGGGCGAAAATTTTGGGAGCCTTGAAAAATGTGTGGAAGTCGAGAACATTATCTCGGAAAGCAAAAATGGGTATGTTTGAAGGAATAGTGGTTCCAACAATGTTGTATGGTTGCGAGGCGTGGGCTATGGATAGAGTTGTGCGCAGGAGGATGGATGTGCTGGAAATGAGATGTTTGAGGACAATGTGTGGTGTGAGGTGGTTTGATCGAGTAAGTAACGTAAGGGTAAGAGAGATGTGTGGAAATAAAAAGAGCGTGGTTGAGAGAGCAGAAGAGGGTGTTTTGAAATGGTTTGGGCACATGGAGAGAATGAGTGAGGAAAGATTGACCAAGAGGATATATGTGTCGGAGGTGGAGGGAACGAGGAGAAGAGGGAGACCAAATTGGAGGTGGAAAGATGGAGTGAAAAAGATTTTGTGTGATCGGGGCCTGAACATGCAGGAGGGTGAAAGGAGGGCAAGGAATAGAGTGAATTGGAGCGATGTGGTATACAGGGGTTGACGTGCTGTCAGTGGATTGAATCAAGGCATGTGAAGCGTCTGGGGTAAACCATGGAAAGCTGTGTAGGTATGTATATTTGCGTGTGTGGACGTGTGTATGTACGTGTGTATGGGGGTTGGGCCATTTCTTTCGTCTGTTTCCTCGCGCTACCTCGCAAACGCAGGAGACAGCGACAAAGTATAAAAAAAAAAAAAAAAAAAAAAAAAAAAATATATATATATATATATATATATATATATATATATATATATATATATATATATATATATATATATATATATATTATCTTTTTTATTATCATACTTACCATCTCCTGCGTCAGCAAGATAGCGCGAGGAAACTGACGAAAGATGGCCCAACCCACCCACATACACGTATATACATAAACGCCCACACACGCATATATAAATACATATACAATTCAACGTATACATACATATATACACATATACATATTCACACTTGCTGCCTTCATCCATTCCTGTTGCCACCCACCTACACAAGAAATAGCATACCATCCCCCACCAGCGAGGGAGCGCCAGGAAAAGCCAAAAAAGGCCACATTCGTTCACACTCAGTCTCTACCTATCATGTGCAATGCACCAAAACCACAGCTCCCCCTCCACATCCAGACCGCACAGACTTCTATGGTTTATCCTACACGCTTCACATACCCTGGTTCAATCCAATGACAACAAGTCGACCCTGGAATAATACATTGTTCTAATTCACTCTATTCCTTGCATGCCTTTCACCCACCTGTATGTTCAGGCCTAGATCACTCAAAATCTTTTTCACTCCATTCTTCCATCTCCAATCTGGTCTCCCGCTTCTCCTTGTTCCCTCCACCTCTGACACACATATCCTCTTTGCCAATCTTTTCACACTCATTCTCCCCACGTGTCCAAACCATTTCAACACACCCTCTTCTGCTCTCTCAACCACACTCTTTTTCTTACCACAAATCTCTCTTACCCTTTCATCACTTACTAGATCAAACTACTTCACACTACAAATTGTCCTCAAACATCTCATTTCCAACACATCCACCCTCCTCCGCACAACCCTATCTTTAGCCCATGCCTCGCAACCATATAACAATGTATATTTCTTCAAACACAACCATTTTTGCTCTCCGAGATAATGTTCTCACCTTCCACACATCTTCAACGCTCCCAGAACTTTCGCCCCCTCCCCCACCCTATGACTCACTTCTGCTTCCATGGTTCCATCTGCTGCCAAATCCACTCCTAGATATCTAAAACACTTCACTTCCTCCAGTTTTCCTCCATCCAAACTTACCTCACAATTTACTTGTCCCTCAACCCTACTGAACCTAATAACCTTGCTCTCATTCACATTTACTCTCAACTTTCTTTTTCACATACTTTACCAAACTGTCACCAACTTCACCAGTTTCTCACCCGAATCATCCATCAGCGCTGTATCATCAGCGAACAACTGACTCACTTCCCAAGCTCTCTCATCCACAACAGACTACATACTTGCCCCTCTCTCCAAAACTCTTGCATTCACCTTCCTAACAACCCTATCCATAAACAAATTAAACAACCATGGAGACATCATGCACCCCTGCCACTAACCAACATTCACTGAGAACCGATCACATTCCTCTCTTCCTACTCATATAAATGCCTTACATCCCTGGTAAAAAAAAATTTCACTGCTTCTAGCAACTTACCTCCCATGCCATATACTCTTAATTCCTTCCACAAAGCATCTCTATCAACTCTATAATATGTCTTCCCCAGATCAATAAATGCTATATACAAAGCCATCTGTTTTTCTAAGTATTTCTCACATACATTCTTCAAAGCAAACACCTGATCCACACATCCTCAACCACTTCTAAAACCACACTGCTCTTCCCCAGCCTGATGCTCTATATATGCCTTTACCCTCTCAATCAATACCATCCCATATAATTTCCCAGGAATACTCAACAAACTTATGCCTCTATAATTTGAACACTCACCTGTATCCCCTTTGCCTTTGTACAATGGCACTATGCATGCATTCTTCCAATCCTCAGGCACTTCATGATCCATACATACACTGAATATCCTTATCGACCAATCAACAACAAAGTCACCCGCTTTTTTAATAAATTTCACAGCAATACCATCCAAATCAGCCGCTTTGCCGGCTGTCATCTTCCGTAACGCTTTCACTACCTCTCCTCTGTTTACCAAACCAATTTCCCTGACCCTCTCACTTCGCATAACACCTCGACCAAAACACCCTATATCTCTAAACTCTATCATCAAACATATTCAACAAACCTTCAAAATACTCACTCCATCTCCTCACTTCATCACTACTTGTTATCAACTTCCCATTTGCCCCCTTCACCGATGTCCCATTTGTTCTCTTGTCTTACGCACTTTATTTACCTCCTTCCAAAACATCTTTTTATTTTCCCTAAAATCTAATGATACTCTCTCACCCCAAATTTTATATGCCCTCTTTTTCACCTCTTGAACCTTTTTCTTGACCTCCTGCTGCTTTCTTTTACACTTTTTTTTTTTTTTTTGCTTTGTCGCTGTCTCCCGCGTTTGCGAGGTAGCGCAAGGAAACAGACGAAAGAAATGGCCCAACCCACCCCCATACACATGTATATACATACGTCCACACACGCAAATATACATACCTACACAGCTTTCCATGGTTTACCCCAGACGCTTCACATGCCTTGATTCAATCCACTGACAGCACGTCAACCCCGGTATACCACATCGCTCCAATTCACTCTATTCCTTGCCCTCCTTTCACCCTCCTGCATGTTCAGGCCCCGATCACACAAAATCTTTTTCACTCCATCTTTCCACCTCCAATTTGGTCTCCCTCTTCTCCTCGTTCCCTCCACCTCCGACACATATATCCTCTTGGTCAATCTTTCCTCACTCATTCTCTCCATGTGCCCAAACCATTTCAAAACACCCTCTTCTGCTCTCTCAACCACGCTCTTTTTATTTCCACACATCTCTCTTACCCTTATGTTACTTACTCGATCAAACCACCTCACACCACACATTGTCCTCAAACATCTCATTTCCAGCACATCCATCCTCCTGCGCACAACTCTATCCATAGCCCACGCCTCGCAACCATACAACATTGTTGGAACCACTATTCCTTCAAACATACCCATTTTTGCTTTCCGAGATAATGTTCTCGACTTCCACACATTCTTCAAGGCTCCCAGATTTTTCGCCCCCTCCCCCACCCTATGATCCACTTCCACTTCCATGGTTCCATCCGCTGCCAGATCCACTCCCAGATATCTAAAAACTTCACTTCCTCCAGTTTTTCTCCATTCAAACTCACCTCCCAATTGAATTGACCCTCAACCCTACTGTACCTAATAACCTTGCTCTTATTCACATTTACTCTTAACTTTCTTCTTTCACACACTTTACCAAACTCAGTCACCAGCTTCTGCAGTTTTCGTAAGTATTTCTTACATACATTCTTCATAGCAAACATGTGATCCATACATCCTCTACCACTTCTGAAACCACACTGCTCTTCTTCAGTCCGATGCTCTGGCTCTGTACATGCCTTCACCCTCTCAATCAATACCCTCCCATATAATTTCCCAGGAATACTCAACAAATTTATACCTTTGTAATTTGAGCACTCACTTTTATCCCATTTGCCTTTGTACAATGGCACTATGCAAGCATTCCGCCAATCCTCAGGCACCTCACCATGAGACATACATACATTAAATAACCTTACCAACCAGTCAACAATACAGTCACCCCCTTTTTAAATAAATTCTACTGCAATATCATCCAAACCGGCTGCCTTGCCGGCTTTCATCTTCCGCAAAGCTTTTACTACTTCTTCTCTGTTTAACAAATCGTTCTCCCCAACCCTCTCCCTTTGCACACCACCTCGACCAAAACACCTTATATCTGCCACTCTATCTTGAAACACATTCAACAAACCTTCAAAATACTCACTCCATCTCCCTCTCACATCACCACTCCTTGTTATTACCTACCCATTATTCTCGTGTCTTACGCTTTTTATTTACCTCCTTCCAAAACATCTTTTTACTCCTTAAAATTTAATGATACTCTCTCACCCCAGCTCTTATTTGCCCTGTTTCACATCTTGCACCTTTCTCTTGAGTGCAGAATGACAAAAGGTGATAGCAAATGACATAAGGGGAGTTAGGGAAGAATGGGATGTATTTAGGGAAGCAGTGTTAGCTTGCACAAAAGATGAATATGGCATGAGAAAGGTGGGTGGTGGGCAGATTAGAAAGGGTAGTGAGTGATGGGATGAAGATGTAAGATTTTTAGTGAAAGAGAAGAGGGGCTTTTGGTCGATTATTGCAGGGGAGTAGTTTAGATGGTATTGCAGTGGAATTTATTAAAAAAGGGGGTGACTGTATTGTTGACTGGTTGGTAAGGTTATTTAATGTATGTATGACTCATGGTGAGGTGCCTGAGGATTGGCGGAATGCGTGCATAGTGCCATTGTACAAAGGCAAAGGGGATAAGAGTGAGTGCTCAAATTACAGAGGTATAAGTTTGTTGAGTATTCCTGGTAAATTATATGGGAGGGTATTGATTGAGAGGGTGAAGGCATGTACAGAGCATCAGATTGGGGAAGAGCAGTGTGGTTTCAGAAGTGGTAGAGGATGTGTGGATCAGGTGTTTGCTTTGAAGAATGTATGTGAGAAATACTTAGAAAAGCAAATGGATTTGTATGTAGCATTTATGGATCTGGAGAAGGCATATGATAGAGTTGATAGAGATGCTCTGTGGAAGGTATTAAGAATATATGGTGTGGGAGGCAAGTTGTTAGAAGCAGTGAAAAGTTTTTATCGAGGATATAAGGCATGTGTACGTGTAGGAAGAGAGGAAAGTGATTGGTTCTCAGTGAATGTAGGTTTGCGGTAGGGGTGTGTGATGTCTCCATGGTTGTTTGATTTGTTTATGGATGGGGTTGTTAGGGAGGTAAATGCAAGAGTTTTGGAAAGAGGGGCAAGTATGAAGTCTGTTCTGGATGAGAGAGCTTGGGAAGTGAGTCAGTTGTTGTTCGCTGATGATACAGTGCTGGTGGCTGATTCATGTGAGAGACTGCAGAAGCTGGTGACTGAGTTTGGTAAAGTGTGTGAAAGAAGAAAGTTAAGAGTAAAAGTGACTAAGAGCAAGGTTATTAGGTACAGTAGGGTTGAGGATCAAGTCAATTGGGAGGTACATTTGAATGGAGAAAAACTGGAGGAAGTAAAGTGTTTTAGATATCTGGGAGTGGATCTGGCAGCGGATGGAACCATGGAAGTGGAAGTGGATCATAGGGTGGGGGAGGGGGCGAAAATCCTGGGAGCCTTCAAGAATGTGTGGAAGTCGAGAACATTATCTCGGAAAGCAAAAATGGGTATGTTTGAAGGAATAGTGGTTCCAACAATGTTGTATGGTTGCGAGGCGTGGGCTATGGATAGAGTTGTGCGCAGGAGGATGGATGTGCTGGAAATGAGATGTTTGAGGACAATGTGTGGTGTGAGGTGGTTTGATCGAGTAAGTAACGTAAGGGTAAGAGAGATGTGTGGAAATAAAAAGAGCGTGGTTGAGAGTGCAGAGGAGGGTGTTTTGAAATGGTTTGGGCACATGAAGAGAATGAGTGAGGAAAGATTGACTAAGAGGATATATGTGTCGGAGGTGGAGGGAACGAGGAGAAGTGGGAGACCAAATTGGAGGTGGAAAGATGGAGTGAAAAAGATTTTGTGTGATCGGGGCCTGAACATGCAGGAGGGTGAAAGGAGGGCAAGGAATAGAGTGAATTGGAGCGATGTGGTATACCGGGGTTGACGTGCTGTCAGTGGATTGAATCAGGGCATGTGAAGTGTCTGGGGTAAACCATGGAAAGCTGTGTAAGTATGTATATTTGCGTGTGTGGACGTATGTATATACATGTGTATGGGGGTGGGTTGGGCCATTTCTTTCATCTGTTTCCTTGCGCTACCTCGCAGACGCGGGAGACAGCGACAAAGCAAAAAAATATATATATATATATATATATATATATATATATATATATATTCCCTGGGGATAGGGGAGAAAGAATACTTCCCACGTATTCCCTGCGTGTCGTAGAAGGCAACTAAAAGGGAAGGGAGCGTGGAGCTGCAAATCCTCCCCCCCTTTTTTTTTTCTTTTTTCCCAAAGGAAGGAACAGAGAAGGGGGCTGGATGAGGATGTTTTCTCAGAGGCCCAGTCCTCTGTTCTTAACGCTACCTCACTGACGCGGGAAATGGCGAATAATATGAAAGAAAGAAAGATATATATATATATATATATATATATATATATATATATATATATATATATATATATATATATATATATATATATATATATATTTTTTCTTTTTTATACTTTGTCGCTGTCTCCCGCGTTTGCGAGGTAGCGCAAGGAAACAGACGAAAGAAATGGCCCAACCCACCCCCATACACATGTATATACATACGTCCACACACGCAAATATACATACCTACACAACTTTCTATGGTTTACCCCAGAAGCTTCACATGCCTTGATTCAATCCACTGACAGCACGTCAACCCCGGTATACCACATCGCTCCAATTCACTCTATTCCTTGCCCTCCTTTCACCCTCCTGCATGTTCAGGCCCCGATCACACAAAATCTTTTTCACTCCATCCTTCCACCTCCAATTTGGTCTCCCTCTTCTCCTCGTTCCCTCCACCTCCGACACATATATCCTCTTGGTCAATCTTTCCTCACTCATTCTCTCCATGTGCCCAAACCACTTCAAAACACCCTCTTCTGCTCTCTCAACCACGCTCTTTTTATTTCCACACATCTCTCTTACCCTTACGTTACTCACTCGATCAAACCACCTCACACCACACATTGTCCTCAAACATCTCATTTCCAGCACATCCATCCTCCTGCGCACAACTCTATCCATAGCCCACGCCTCGCAAACATACAACATTGTTGGAACCACTATTCCTTCAAACATACCCATTTTTGCTTTCCGAGATAATGTTCTCGACTTCCACACATTCTTCAAGGACCCCAGAATTTTCGCCCCCTCCCCCACCCTATGATCCACTTCCGCTTCCATGATTCCATCCACATGTTTCTGGGTGGGTTGGGCTATTCTTTCGTCTGTTTCCTTGCCCTACCTCGCTAACCCGGGAGACAGCGACAAAGTACAATAACATAATAAATAACAAATATATAAATATTTTTTTTTTTTTATTATACTTTGTCGCTGTCTCCCGCGTTTGCGAGGTAGCGCAAGGAAACAGACGAAAGAAATGGCCCAACCCCACCCCATACACATGTATATACATACGTCCACACACGCAAATATACATACCTACACAGCTTTCCATGGCTTACCCCAGACGCTTCACATGCCCTGCTTCAATCCACTGACAGCACGTCAACCCCGGTATACCACATCGCTCCAATTCACTCTATTCCTTGCCCTCCTTTCACCCTCCTGCATGTTCAGGCCCCGATCACAAAAAATCTTTTTCACTCCATCCTTCCACCTCCAATTTGGTCTCCCTCTTCTCCTTGTTCCCTCCACCTCCGACACATATATCCTCTTGGTCAATCTTTCCTCACTCATCCTCTCCATTTGCCCAAACCACTTCAAAACACCCTCTTCTGCTTTCTCAACCACGCTCCTTCTATTTCCACACATCTCTCTTACCCTTACGTTACTCACTCGATCAAACCACCTCACACCACACATTGTCCTCAAACATCTCATTTCCAGCACATCCATCCTCCTGCGCACAACTCTATCCATAGCCCACGCCTCGCAACCATACAACATTGTTGGAACCACTATTCCTTCAAACATACCCATTTTTGCTTTCCGAGATAATGTTCTCGACTTCCACAAATTCTTCAAGGCCCTAAGGATTTTCGCCCTTCCCCCACCCTATGATCCACTTCCACTTCCATGGTTCCATCCGCTGCCAGATCCACTCCCAGATATCTAAAACACTTCACTTCCTCCAGTTTTTCTCCATTCAAACTCACCTCCCAATTGACTTGACCCTCAACCCTACTGTACCTAATAACCTTGCTCTTATTCACATTTACTCTTAACTTTCTTCTTTCACACACTTTTCCAAACTCAGTCACCAGCTTCTGCAGTTTCTCACATGAATCAGCAACCAGCGCTGTATCATCAGCGAACAACAACTGACTCACTTCACAAGCTCTCTCATCCAGAACAGACTTCATACTTGCCCCTCTTTCCGAAACTCTTGCATTTACCTCCCTAACAACCCCATCCATAAACAAATTAAACAACCATGGAGACATCACACACCCCTGCCGCAAACCTACATTCACTGAGAACCAATCACTTTCCTCTCTTCCTACAAGTACACATGCCTTAAATCCTCGATAAAAACTTTTCACTGCTTCTAACAACTTGCCTCCCACACCATATATTCTTAATACCTTCCACAGAGCATCTCTATCAACTCTATCATATGCCTTCTCCAGATCCATAAATGCTACATACAAATCCATTTGTTTTCTAAGTATTTCTCACATACATTCTTCAAAGCAAACACCTGATCCACACATCCTCTACCACTTCTGAAACCACACTGCTCTTCCCCAATCTGATGCTCTGTACATGCCTTCACCCTCTCAATCAATACCCTCCCATATAATTTACCAGGAATACTCAACAAACTTATACCTCTGTAATTTGAGCACTCACTCTTATCCCCATTGCCTTTGTACATATATATATATATATATATATATATATATATATATATATATATATATATATATATATATATATATATATATTTTTCTTTTTTTTTTTTGCTTTGTCGCTGTCTCCCGCGTTTGCGAGGTAGCGCAAGGAAACAGACGAAAGAAATGGCCCAACCCACCCCCATACACATGCCTTGATTCAATCCACTGAGAGCACGTCAACCCCGGTATACCACATCGCTCCAATTCACTCTATTCTTTGCCCTCCTTTCACCCTCCTGCATGTTCAGGCCCCGATCACTCAAAATCTTTTTCACTCCATCTTTCCACCTCCAATTTGGTCTCCCTCTTCTCCTCGTTCCCTCCACCTCCGACACATATATCCTCTTGGTCAATCTTTCCTCACTCATTCTCTCCATGTGCCCAAACCATTTCAAAACACCCTCTTCTGCTCTCTCAACCACGCTCTTTTTATTTCCACACATCTCTCTTACCCTTACGTTACTCACTCGATCAAACCACCTCACACCACACATTGTCCTCAAACATCTCATTTCCAGCACATCCATCCTCCTGCGCACAACTCTATCCATAGTCCACGCCTCGCAACCATACAACATTGTTGGAACCACTATTCCTTCAAACATACCCATTTTTGCTTTCCGAGATAATGTTCTCGACTTCCACACATTCTTCAAGGCCCCCAGAATTTTCGCCCCCTCCCCCACCCTATGATCCACTTCCGCTTCCATGGTTCCATCCGCTGCCAGATCCACTCCCAGATATCTAAAACACTTCACTTCCTCCAGTTTTTCTCCATTCAAACTCACCTCCCAATTGAATTAACCCTCAACCCTACTGTACCTAATAACCTTGCTCTTATTCACATTTACTCTTAACTTTCTTCTTTCACACACTTTACCAAACTCAGTCACCAGCTTCTGCAGTTTCTCACATGAATCAGCCACCAGCTCTGTATCATCAGCGAACAACAACTGACTCACTTCCCAAGCTCTCTCATCCCCAACAGACTTCATACTTGCCCCTCTTTCCAAAACTCTTGCATTCACCTCCCTAACAACCCGATCCATAAACAAATTAAACAACCATGGAGACATCACACACCCCTGCCGCAAACCTACATTCACTGAGAACCAATCACTTTCCTCTCTTCCTACACGTACACATGCCTTACATCCTCGATAAAAACTTTTCACTGCTTCTAACAACTTGCCTACCACACCATATATTCTTAATACCTTCCACAGAGTATCTCTATCAACTCTATCATATGCCTTCTCCAGATCCATAAATGCTACATACAAATCCATTTGCTTTTCTAAGTATTTCTCACATACATTCTTCAAAGCAAACACCTGATCCACACATCCTCTACCACTTCTGAAACCACACTGCTCTTCCCCAATCTGATGCTCTGTACATGCCTTCACCCTCTCAATCAATACCCTCCCATATAATTTGCCAGGAATACTCAACAAACTTATACCTCTGTAATTTGAGCACTCACTCTTATCCCCTTTGCCTTTGTACAATGGCACTATGCACACATTCCGCCAATCCTCAGGCACCTCACCATGAGTCATACACACATTAAATAACCTTACCAACCAGTCAACAATACAGTCACCCCCTTTTTTAATAAATTCCACTGCAATACCATCCAAACCTGCTGCTTTGCCGGCTTTCACCTTCCGCAAAGCTTTTACTACCTCTTCTCTGTTTACCAAATCATTTTCCCTAACCCTCGCACTTTGCACACCACCTCGACCAAAACACCCTATATCTGCCACTCTATCATCAAACACATTCAACAAACCTTCAAAATACTCACTCCATCTCCTTCTCATATCACCACTACTTGTTATCACCTCCCCATTTGCGCCCTTCACTGAAGTTCCCATTTGCTCCCTTGTCTTACGCACTTTATTTACCTCCTTCCAGAACATCTTTTTATTCTCCCTTAAATTTAATGATACTCTCTCATTTGCCCTTTTTTTCACCTCTTGCACCTTTCTCTTGACCTCCTGTCTCTTTCTTTTATACGTCTCCCACTCAATTTCATTTTTTCCCTGCAAAAATCGTCCAAATGCCTCTCTCTTCTCTTTCACTAATACTCTTACTTCTTCATCCCACCACTCACTACCCTTTCTAATCAACCCACCTCCCACTCTTCTCATGCCACAAGCATCTTTTGCGCAATCCATCACTAATTCCCTAAATACATCCCATTCCTCCCCCACTCCCCTTACTTCCATTGTTCTCACCTTTTTCCATTCTGTACTCAGTCTCTCCTGGTACTTCCTCACACAAGTCTCCTTCCCAAGCTCACTTACTCTCACCACCCTCTTCACCCCAACATTCACTCTTCTTTTCTGAAAACCCATACAAATATTCACCTTAGCCTCCACAAGATAATGATCAGACATCCCTCCAGTTGCACCTCTCAGCACATTAACATCCAAAAGTCTCTCTTTCGCGCGCCTGTCAATTAACACGTAATCCAATAACGCTCTCTGGCCATCTCTCCTACTTACATAAGTATACTTATGTATATCTCGCTTTTTAAACCAGGTATTCCCAATCATCAGTCCTTTTCCAGCACATAAATCTACAAGCTCTTCACCATTTCCATTTACAACACTGAACACCCCATGTATACCAATTGTTCCCTCAACTGCCACATTACTCACCTTTGCATTCAAATCACCCAACACTATAACCCGGTCTCGTGCATCAAAACCACTAACACACTCATTCAGCTGCTCCCAAAACACTTGCCTCTCATGATCTTTCTTCTCATGCCCAGGTGCATATGCACCAATAATCACCCATCTCTCTCCATCAACTTTCAGTTTTACCCATATTAATCGAGAATTTACTTTCTTACATTCTATCACATACTTCCACAACTCCTGTTTCAGGAGTACTGCTACTCCTTCCCTTGCTTTTGTCCTCTCACTAACCCCTGACTTTACTCCCAAGACATTCCCAAACCACTCTTCCCCTTTACCCTTGAGCTTTGTTTCACTCAGAGGCAAAACATCCAGGTTCCTTTCCTCAAACATACTACCTATCTCTCCTTTTTTCACGTCTTGGTTACATCCACACACATTTAGGCACCCCAATCTGAGCCTTCGAGGAGGATGAGCACTCCCCGCGTGACTCCTTCTTCTGTTTCCCATTTTAGAAAGTTAAAAAAAATACAAGGAGGGGAGGATTTCTGGCCCCCCGCTCCCGTCCCCTCTAGTCGCTTTCCACGACACGCGAGGAAGGCATGGGAAGCACTCCCTCACCCCCACCCCCATATATATATATATATATATATATATATATATATATATATATATATATATTATATTATATTATTATTTATATTATACTTTGTCGCTGTTTCCCGCATTTGTGAGGTAGCGCAAGGAAACAGACGAAAGAAATGGCCCAACCCCCCCCCATACACATGTATATACATACGTCCACACACGCAAATATACATACCTACACAGCTTTCCATGGTTTACCCCAGACGCTTCACATGCCTTGATTCAATCCACTGACAGCACGTCAACCCCGGTATACCACATCGCTCCAATTCACTCTATTCCTTGCCCTCCTTTCACCCTCCTGCATGTTCAGGCCCCGATCACACAAAATCTTTTTCACTCCATCTTTCCACCTCCAATTTGGTCTCCCTCTTCTCCTCGTTCCCTCCACCTCCGACACATATATCCTCTTGGTCAATCTTTCCTCACTCATTCTCTCCATGTGCCCAAACCACTTCAAAACACCCTCTTCTGCTCTCTCAACCACGCTCTTTTTATTTCCACACATCTCTCTTACCCTTACGTTACTCACTCGATCAAACCACCTCACACCACACATTGTCCTCAAACATCTCATTTCCAGCACATCCATCCTCCTGCGCACAACTCTATCCATAGCCCACGCCTCGCAACCATACAACATTGTTGGAACCACTATTCCTTCAAACATACCCATTTTTGCTTTCCGAGATAATGTTCTCGACTTCCACACATTCTTCAAGGCCCTCAGAATTTTCGCCCCCTCCCCCACCCTATAATCCACTTCCGCTTCCATGGTTCCATCCGCTGCCAGATCCACTCCCAGATATCTAAAACACTTCATTTCCTCCAGTTTTTCTCCATTCAAACTCACCTCCCAATTGACTTAACCCTCAACCCCACTGTACCTAATAACCTTGCTCTTATTCACATTTACTCTTAACTTTCTTCTTCCACACACTTTACCAAACTCAGTCACCAGCTTCTGCAGTTTCTCACATGAATCAGCCACCAGCGCTGTATCATATATATATATATATATATATATATATATATATATATATATATATATATATATATATATACATACATACATTAAATAACCAGTCAATAATACAGTCACCCCCTTTTTTAATAAATTCCACTGCAATACCATCCAAACCTGCTGCCTTGCCGGCTTTCATCTTCCGCAAAGCTTTTACTACCTCTTCTCTGTTTACCAAATCATTTTCCCTAACCCTCTCACTTTGCACACCACCTCGACCAAAACACCCTATATCTGCCACTCTATCATCAAACACATTCAACAAACCTTCAAAATACTCACTCCATCTCCTTCTCACATCACCACTACTTGTTATCACCTCCCCATTTGCGCCCTTCACTGAAGTTCCCATTTGCTCCCTTGTCTTACGCACTTTATTTACCTCCTTCCAGAACATCTTTTTATTCTCCTTAAAATTTAATGATACTCTCTCACCCCAACTCTCATTTGCCCTTTTTTTCACCTCTTGCACCTTTCTCTCATGGGAAGGTGCCTGAGGATTGGCGGGATGCGTGCATAGTGCCATTGTACAAAGACAAAGGGGATAAGAGTGAGTGCTCAAATTACAGAGGTATAAGTTTGTTGAGTATTCCTGGTAAATTATATGGGAGGGTATTGATTGAGAGGGTGAAGGCATGTACAGAGCATCAGATTGGGGAAGAGAAGTGTGGTTTCAGAAGTGGTAGAGGATGTGTGGATCAGGTGTTTGCTTTGAAGAATGTATGTGAGAAATACTTAGAAAAGCAAATGGATTTTTATGTAGCATTTATGGATCTGGAGAAGGCATATGATAGAGTTGATAGAGATGCTCTGTGGAAGGTATTAAGAATATATGGTGTGGGAGGAAAGTTGTTAGAAGCAGTGAAAAGTTTTTATCGAGGATGTAAGGCATGTGTACGTGTAGGAAGAGAGGAAAGTGATTGGTTCTCAGTGAATGTAGCTTTGCGGCAGGGGTGTGTGATCTCTCCATGGTTGTTTAATTTGTTTATGGATGGGGTTGTTAGGGAGGTAAATGCAAGAGTTTTGGAAAGAGGGGCAAGTATGAAGTCTGCTGGGGATGAGAGAGCTTGGGAAGTGAGTCAGTTGTTGTTCGCTGATGATACAGCGCTGGTGGCTGATTCATGTGAGAAACTGCAGAAGCTGGTGACTGAGTTTGGTAAAGTGTGTGGAAGAAGAAAGTTAAGAGTAAATGTGAATAAGAGCAAGGTTATTAGGTACAGTAGGGTTGAGGGTCAAGTCAATTGGGAGGTGAGTTTGAATGGAGAAAAACTGGAGGAAGTGAAGTGTTTTAGATATCTGGGAGTGGATCTGGCAGCGGATGGAACCATGGAAGCGGAAGTGGATCATAGGGTGGGGGAGGGGGCGAAAATTCTGGGGGCCTTGAAGAATGTGTGGAAGTCGAGAACATTATCTCGGAAAGCAAAAATGGGTATGTTTGAAGGAATAGTGGTTCCAACAATGTTGTATGGTTGCGAGGCGTGGGCTATGGATAGAGTTGTGTGCAGGAGGATGGATGTGCTGGAAATGAGATGTTTGAGGACAATGTGTGGTGTGAGGTGGTTTGATCGAGTGAGTAACGTAAGGGTAAGAGAGATGTGTGGAAATAAAAAGAGCGTGGTTGAGAGAGCAGAAGAGGGTGTTTTGAAGTGGTTTGGGCACATGGAGAGAATGAGTGAGGAAAGATTGACCAAGAGGATATATGTGTCGGAGGTGGAGGGAACGAGGAGAAGAGCGAGACCAAATTGGAGGTGGAAAGATGGAGTGAAAAAGATTTTGTGTGATCGGGGCCTGAACATGCAGGAGGGTGAAAGGAGGGCAAGGAATAGAGTGAATTGGAGCGATGTGGTATACCAGGGTTGACGTGCTGTCAGTGGATTGAATCAAGGCATGTGAAGCGTCTGGGGTAAACCATGGAAAGCTGTGTAGGTATGTATATTTGCGTGTGTGGACGTATGTATATACATGTGTATGGGGGGGGTTGGGCCATTTCTTTCGTCTGTTTCCTTGCGCTACCTCGCAAACGCGGGAGACAGCGAAAAAGTATAAAAAAGAAAAAAAAAAAATATATACATATATATATATATATATTTTTTTTTTTTCAAACTATTCGCCATTTCCCGCGTTAGCGAGGTAGCGTTAAGAACAGAGAACTGGGCCACTGAGGGAATATCCTCACCTGGCCCCCTTCTCTGTTCCTTCTTTTGGAAAATTAAAAAAAATTGAGAGGGGAGGACTTCCAGCCCCCCGCTCCCTCCCCTTTTAGTCGCCTTCTACGACACGCAGGGAATACGTGGGAAGTATTCTTTCTCCCCTATCCCCAGGGATAATATATATATACATATATATATATATATACATATATATATATATACACACATATATATATATATATATATATATATATATATATATATATATATATATATATATATATATATATATATATATATATATAAACAAATTAAACAACCATGGAGACATCACACACCCCTGCCGCAAACCTACATTCACTGAGAACCAATCACTTTCCTCTCTTCCTACACGTACACATGCCTTACATCCTCGATAAAAACTTTTCACTGCTTCTAACAACTTTCCTCCCACACCATATATTCTTAATACCTTCCACAGAGCATCTCTATCAACTCTATCATATGCCTTCTCCAGATCCATAAATGCTACATACAAATCCATTTGCTTTTCTAAGTATTTCTCACATACATTCTTCAAAGCAAACACCTGATCCACACATCCTCTACCACTTCTGAAACCACACTGCTCTTCCCCAATCTGATGCTCTGTACATGCCTTCACCCTCTCAATCAATACCCTCCCATATAATTTACCAGGAATACTTTGTTTATGGATGGGGTTGTTAGGGAGGTAAATGCAAGAGTTTTGGAAAGAGGGGCAAGTATGAAGTCTGTTGGGGATGAGAGAGCTTGTGAAGTGAGTCAGTTGTTGTTCGCTGATGATACAGCGCTGGTGGCGGATTCATGTGAGAAACTGCAGAAGCTGGTGACGGAGTTTGGTAAAGTGTGTGGAAGAAGAAAGTTAAGAGTAAATGTGAATAAGAGCAAGGTTATTAGGTACAGTAGGGTTGAGGGTCAAGTCAATTGGGAGGTGAGTTTGAATGGAGAAAAACTGGAGGAAGTGAAGTGTTTTAGATATCTGGGAGTGGATCTGTCAGCGGATGGAACCATGGAAGAGGAAGTGGATCATAGGGTGGGGGAGGGGGCGAAAATTTTGGGAGCCTTGAAAAATGTGTGGAAGTCGAGAACATTATCCCGGAAAGCAAAAATGGGTATGTTTGAGGAATAGTGGTTCCAACAATGCTGTATGGTTGCGAGGCGTGGGCTATGGATAGAGTTGTGCGCAGGAGGATGGATGTGCTGGAAATGAGATGTTTGAGGACAATGTGTGGTGTGAGGTGGTTTGATCGAGTAAGTAACGTAAGGGTAAGAGAGATGTGTGGAAATAAAAAGAGCGTGGTTGAGAGAGCAGAAGAGGGTGTTTTGAAATGGTTTGGGCACATGGAGAGAATGAGTGAGGAAAGATTGACCAAGAGGATATATGTGTCGGAGGTGGAGGGAACGAGGAGAAGAGGGAGACCAAATTGGAGGTGGAAAGATGGAGTGAAAAGGATTTTGTGTGATCGGGGCCTGAACATGCAGGAGGGTGAAAGGAGGGCAAGAAATAGAGTGAATTGGAGCGATGTGGTATACAGGGGTTGACGTGCTGTCAGTGGATTGAATCAAGGCATGTGAAGCGTCCGGGGTAAACCATGGAAAGCTGTGTAGGTATGTATATTTGCGTGTGTGGACGTGTGTATGTACATGTGTATGGGGGGGGGGGTTGGGCCATTTCTTTCGTCTGTTTCCTTGCGCTACCTCGCAAACGCGGGAGACAGCGACAAAGTATAAAAAAAAAAAAAAAAAAAAAAAAAAAATATATATATATACTCATATATATATATATACATATATATATATATATATATATATATATATATATATATATATATATATATATATATATACACACACATATATATATATATATATATATATATATATATATATATATATATATGTGTGTGTGTCATTTGCTCTCACCATTTTCCATTCTGCACTCAATCTCTCCTGGTACTTTGTCACACGTCTCTTTTCGAAACTCACTTACTCTCACCACTCTCTTCACCCAAACATTCTCTCTTCTTTTCTGAAAACATCTGAAAATCTTCTCCTCCACAAGATAATGATCAGTCATTCCTTCAGTTGCCCCTCTTAGCCCACCGTTGAACTCAACTCTTGATATTAGCACAGCTGCTGAATGTAACTCTTGATCTTAACACCACGGATGAATACAACTCTTGATCTTAAAACAGCCGCTGAATCTAACTCTTGAACTTAACACGACCGTTGAATCCATCTCAAGTTTAACACCAACGTTGATATATATATATATATATATATATATATATATATATATATATATATATATATATATATATATATATATATATATTCTTTCTTTCAAACTATTCGCCATTTCCCACGTTAGCAAGGTAGCGTTAAGAACAGAGGACTGGGCCTCTGAGGGAATATCCTCTCTGTTCCTTCTTTTGGAAAATTAAAAAAAAATGAGTGGGGAGGATTTCCAGCCCCCCGCTCCCTCCCCTTTCACTCGCCTTCTACGACACGCTGGGAATACGTGGGAAGTATTCTTTCTCCCCTATAACCATGGATATATATATATATATATATATATATATATATATATATATATATATATATATATATTCATATTTATTTATTTTGCTTTGTCGCTGTCTCCCGCGTTTGCGAGGTAGCGCAAGGAAACAGACGAAAGAAATGGCCAAACCCACACCATACACATGTATATACACACACGTCCATACACGCAAATATACATACCTATACATCTCAATGTACACATATATATACACACACAGACACATACATATATACCCATGCACACAATTCACACTGTCTGCCTTGATTCATTCCCATCGCCACCTCGCCACACATGGAATACCGTCCCCCTGCCCCGTCATGTGTGCGGGGTAGCGCTAGGTAAAGACAACAAAGGCCCCATTCGTTCACACACAGTCTCTAGCTGTCATGCATTAATGCCCGAAACCACAGCTCCCTTTCCACATCCAGGCCCCACACAACATTCCATGGTTTACCCCAGACGCTTCACATGCCCTGATTCAATCCACTGACAGCACGTCAACCCCGGTATACCACATCGATCCAATTCACTCCATTCCTTGCCCGCCTTTCACCCTCCTGCATGTTCAGGCCCCGATCACACAAAATCTTTTTCACTCCAACTTTCCCCCTCCAATTTGGTCTCCCACTTCTCCTCGTTCCCTCCACCTCCGACACATATATCCTCTTGCTCAATCTTTCCTCACTCATTCTCTCCATGTGCCCAAACCATTTCAAAACACCCTCTTCTGCTCTCACTACCACACTCTTTTTATTTCCACACATCTCTCTTACCCTTACATTACTTACTCGATCAAACCACCTCACACCACACAATGTCCTCAAACATCTCATTTCCAGCACATCCATCCTCCTGCGCACAACTCTATCCATAGCCCACGCCTCGCAACCATACAACATTGTTGGAACCACTATTCCTTCAAACATACCCATTTTTGCTCTCCGAGGTAATGCTCTCGACTTCCACACATTCTTCAAGGCCCCCAGGATTTTCGCCCCCTCCCCCACCCTATGATCCACTTCCGCTTCCATGGTTCCATCCGCTGCCAGATCCACTCCCAGATATCTAAAACACTTCACTTCCTCCAGTTTTTCTCCATTCAAACTCACCTCCCAATTGACTTGACCCTCAACCCTACTGTACCTAATAACCTTGCTCTTATTCACATTTACTCTTAACTTTCTTCTTCCACACACTTTTCCAAACTCAGTCACCAGCTTCTGCAGTTTCTCACATGAATCAGCCACCAGCGCTGTATCATCAGCGAACAACAACTGACTCACTTCCCAAGCTCTCTCATCCCCAACAGACTTCATACTTGCCCCTCTTTCCAAAACTCTTGCATTTACCTCCCTAACAACCCCATCCATAAACAAATTAAACAACCATGGAGACATCACACACCCCTGCCGCAAACCTACATTCACTGAGAACCAATCACTTTCCTCTCTTCCTACACGTACACATGCCTTACATCCTCGATAAAAACTTTTCACTGCTTCTAACAACTTGCCTCCCACTTTCATATATTCTTAATACCTTCCACAGAGCATCTCTATTAACTCTATCATATGCCTTCTCCAGATCCATAAATGCTACATACAAATCCATTTGCTTTTCTAAGTATTTCTCACATACATTCTTCAAAGCAAACACCTGATCCACACATCCTCTACCACTTTTGAAACCACACTGCTCTTCCCCAATCTGATGTTCTGTACATGCCTTCACCCTCTCAATCAATACCCTCCCATATAATTTACCAGGAATACTCAACAAACTTATACCTCTGTAATTTGAGCACTCACTCTTATCCCCTTTGCCTTTGTACAATGGCACTATGCACGCATTCCGCCAATCCTCAGGCACCTCACCATGAGTCATAAATACATTAAATAACCTTACCAACCAGTCAACAATACAGTCACTCCCTTTTTTAATAAATTCCACTGCAATACCATCCAAACCTGCTGCCTTGCCGGCTTTCATCTTCCGCAAAGCTTTCACTACCTCTTCTCTGTTTACCAAATCATTTTCCCTAACCCTCTCACTTTGCACACCACCTCGACCAAAACACCCTATATCCGCCACTCTATCATCAAACACATTCAACAAACCTTCAAAATACTCACTCCATCTCCTTCTCACATCACCACTACTTGTTATCACCTCCCCATTTGCGCCCTTCACTGAAGTTCCCATTTGCTCCCTTGTCTTACGCACTTTATTTACCTCCTTCCAGAACATCTTTTTATTCTCCCTAAAATTTAATGATACTCTCTCACCCCAACTCTCATTTGCCCTTTTTTTCACCTCTTGCACCTTTCTCTTGACCTCCTGTCTCTTTCTTTTATACATTTCCCACTCAATTGCATTTTTTCCCGGCAAAAATCGTCCAAATGCCTCTCTCTTCTCTTTCACTAATACTCTTACTTCTTCATCCCACCACTCACTACCCTTTCTAATCAACCCACCTCCCACTCTTCTCATGCCACAAGCATATATATATATATATATATATATATATCTTTCTTTCTTTTAAACTATTCGCCATTTCCCGCATTAGCGAGGTAGCATTAAGAACAGAGGACTGGGCCTTTGAGGGAATACCCTCACCTGGCCCAATTCTCTGTTCCTTCTTTTGGAAAAAAAAAAAAACAAGAGGGGAGGATTTCCAGCCCCCCGCTCCCTCCCCTTTTAGTCGCCTTCTACGACACGCAGGGAATACGTGGGAAGTATTCTTAATCCCCTATCCCCAGGGATAATATATATATATATATATATATATATATATATATATATATATATATATATATATATATATATATCTTTTCTTTTCTTTTAAACTATTCGCCTTTTCCCGCATTAGCGAGGTAGCGTTAGGAACAGAGGACTGGGCCTTTTTTGGAATATCCTCACCTGGCCCCCTCTGTTCCTTCTTTTGGAAAATTTTAAAAAAAAAAGAGGGGAGGATTTCCAGCCCCCGCTCCCTCCCCTTTTAGTCGCCTTCTACGACACGCAGGGAATACGTGGGAAGTATTCTTAATCCCCTATCCCCAGGGATAAATATATATATATATATATATATATATATATATATATATATATATATATATATATTTTTTTTTTTTTTTTTTTTTTTGTCACTGTCTCCCGCGCTTGTGAGGTAGCGCAAGGAAACAGACGAAAGAAATGGCCCAACCCACCCCCATACACATGTATATACATACGTCCACACATGTAAATATACATACCTACACAGCTTTCCATGGTTTACCCCAGACGCTTCACATGCCTTGATTCAATCCACTGACAGCACGTCAACCCCGGTATACCACATCGCTCCAATTCACTCTATTCCTTGCCCTCCTTTCACCCTCCTGCATGTTCAGGCCCCGATCACACAAAATCTTTTTCACTCCATCTTTCCACCTCCAATTTGGTCTCCCTCTTCTCCTCGTTCCCTCCACCTCCGACACATATATCCTCTTGGTCAATCTTTCCTCACTCATTCTCTCCATGTGCCCAAACCATTTCAAAACACCCTCTTCTGCTCTCTCAACCACGCTCTTTTTATTTCCACACATCTCTCTTACCCTTACGTTACTTACTCGATCAAACCACCTCACACCACACATTGTCCTCAAACATCTCATTTCCAGCACATCCATCCTCCTGCGCACAACTCTATCCATAGCCCACCCTCGCAACCATACAACATTGTTGGAACCACTATTCCTTCAAACATAGCCATTTTTGCTTTCTGAGATAATGTTCTCGACTTCCACACATTCTTCAAGGCTCCCAGAATTTTCGCCCCCTCCCCCACCCTATGATCCACTTCCGCTTCCATGGTTCCATCCGCTGACAGATCCACTCCCAGATATCTAAAACACTTCACTTCCTCCAGTTTTTCTCCATTCAATCTCACCTCCCAATTGACTTGACCCTCAACCCTACTGTACCTAACAACCTTGCTCTTATTCACATTTACTCTTAACTTTCTTCTTTCACACACTTTACCAAACTCAGTCACCAGCTTCTGCAGTTTCTCACATGAATCAGCCACCAGCGCTGTATCATCAGCGAACAACAACTGACTCACTTCTCAAGCTCTCTCATCCCCAACAGACTTCATACTTGCCCCTCTTTCCAAAACTCTTGCATTCACCTCCCTAACAACCCCATCCATAAACAAATTAAACAACCATGGAGACATCACACACCCCTGCCACAAACCTACATTCACTGTGAACCAATCACTTTCCTCTCTTCTACACATACACATGCCTTACATCCTCGATAAAAACTTTTCACTGCTTCTAACAACTTGCCTCCCACACCATATATTCTTAATACCTTCCACAGAGCATCTCTATCAACTCTATCATATGCCTTCTCCAGATCCATAAATGCTACATACAAATCCATTTGCTTTTCTAAGTATTTCTCACATACATTCTTCAAAGCAAACACCTGATCCACACATCCTCTACCACTTCTGAAACCACACTGCTCTTCCCCAATCTGATGTTCTGTACATGCCTTCACCCTCTCAATCATTACCCTCCCATATAATTTACCAGGAATACTCAACAAACTTATACCTCTGTAATTTGAGCACTCACTCTTATCCCCTTTGCCTTTGTACAATGGCACTATGCACACATTCCGCCAATCCTCAGGCACCTCACCATGAGTCATACATACATTAAATAACCTTACCAACCAGTCAACAATACAGTCACCCCCTTTTTTAATAAATTCCACTGCAATACCATCCAAACCTGCTGCCTTGCCGGCTTTCATCTTCCGCAAAGCTTTTACTACCTCTTCTCTGTTTGCCAAATCATTTTCCCTAACCCTCTCACTTTGCACACCACCTCGACCAAAACACCTATCTGCCACTCTATCATCAACACATTCAACAAACCTTCAAAATACTCACTCCATCTCCTTCTCACATCACCACTACTTGTTATCACCTCCCCATTTGCGCCCTTCACTGAAGTTCCCATTTGCTCCCTTGTCTTACGCACTTTATTTACCTCCTTCCAGAACATCTTTTTATTCTCCCTAAAATTTAATGATACTCTCTCACCCCAACTCTCATTTGCCCTTTTTTTCACCTCTTGCACCTTTCTCTTGACCTCCTGTCTCTTTCTTTTATACATCTCCCACTCAATTGCATTTTTTCCCTGCAAAAATCGTCCAAATGCCTCTCTCTTCTCTTTCACTAATACTCTTACTTCTTCATCCCACCACTCACTACCAACTAATCAACTAATCAACCCACCTCCCACTCTTCTCATGCCACAAGCATCTTTTGCACAATCCATCACTGATTCCCTAAATACATCCCATTCCTCCCCCACTCCCCTTACTTCCATTGTTCTCACCTTTTTCCATTCTGTACTCAGTCTCTCCTGGTACTTCCTCACACAAGTGTGTTAGTGGTTTTGATGCACGAGACCGGGTTATAGTGATGGGTGATTTGAATGCAAAGGTGAGTAATGTGGCAGTTGAGGGAATAATTGGTATACATGGGGTGTTCAGTGTTGTAAATGGAAATGGTGAAGAGCTTGTAGATTTATGTGCTGAAAAAGGACTGATGATTGGGAATACCTGGCTTAAAAAGCGAGATATACATAAGTATACTTATGTAAGTAGGAGAGATGGCCAGAGAGCGTTATTGGATTACGTGTTAATTGACAGGCGCGCGAAAGAGAGACTTTTGGATGTTAATGTGCTGAGAGGTGCAACTGGAGGGATGTCTGATCATTATCTTGTGGAGGCTAAGGTGAAGATTTGTATGGGTTTTCAGAAAAGAAGAGTGAATGTTGGGGTGAAGAGGGTGGTGAGAGTAAGTGAGCTTGGGAAGGAGATATATATATATATATATATATATATATATATATATATATATATATATATATATATATATATATATATATATATATTATTCAGGAAGACGAAAGCCGAAAAGGCGGCTGGTTTGGATGGTATTGCAGTGGAATTTATTAAAAAAGGGGGTGACTGTGTTGTTGATTGGTTGGTGAGGATATTCAATGTATGTATGGCTCATGGTGAAGTGTCTGAGGATTGGCGAAATGCATGCATAGTGCCATGTAAAGGGGATAAAGGTGAGTGTTCAAATTACAGAGGTATATGTTTGTTGACCTCACTGACACAGGGGGTGGCAATGTTGTTTCCTGTGGGACAGGGTGGCACTGGGATTGGATGAAGGTGAGCAAGTTTGAATATGTACATGTTTATATATGTATGTGTATGTATATGTGTATATGATGATATGTATATGCATATGTATGTATATCTACGTGTATGTGTGTACATGAGTGAATCAGTCTTTCTTCGTCTGGTGATCAAGTATACTAAAAAAAATTGTCTTATTGTCTCTTTTCTTTTTCAAATATAAATGTGTACAAAGGCAAAGGGGATAAGAGTGAGTGCTCAAATTACAGAGGTATAAGTTTGTTGAGTATTCCTGGTAAATTATATGGGAGGGTATTGATTGAGAGGGTGAAGGCATGTACAGAGCATCAGATTGGGGAAGAGCAGTGTGGTTTCAGAAGTGGTAGAGGATGTGTGGATCAGGTGTTTGCTTTGAAGAATGTATGTGAGAAATACTTAGAAAAGCAAATGGATTTGTATGTAGCATTTATGGATCTGGAGAAGGCATATGATAGAGTTGATAGAGATGCTCTGTGGAAGGTATTAAGAATATATGGTGTGGGAGGCAAGTTGTTAGAAGCAGTGAAAAGTTTTTATCGAGGATGTAAGGCATGTGTATGTGTAGGAAGAGAGGAAAGTGATTGGTTCTCAGTGAATGTAGGTTTGCGGCAGGGGTGTGTGATGTCTCCATGGTTGTTTAATTTGTTTATGGATGGGGTTGTTAGGGAGGTGAATGCAAGAGTTTTGGAAAGAGGGGCAAGTATGCAGGTCTGTTCTGGATGAGAGAGCTTGGGAAGTGAGTCAGTTGTTGTTCGCTGATGATACAACGCTGGTGGCTGATTCATGTGAGAAACTGCAGAAGCTGGTGACTGAGTTTGGTAAAGTGTGTGAAAGAAGAAAGTTAAGAGTAAATGTGAATAAGAGCAAGGTTATTAGGTACAGTAGGGTTGAGGGTCAAGTCAACTGGGAGGTAAGTTTGAATGGAGAAAAACTGGAGGAAGTAAAGTGTTTTAGATATCTGGGAGTGGATCTGGCAGTGGATGGAACCATGGAAGCGGAAGAGAATCATAGGGTGGGGGAGGGGGCGAAAATCCTGGGAGCCTTGAAGAATGTGTGGAAGGCGAGAACATTATCTCCGAAAGCAAAAATGGGCTATGTTTGAAGGAATAGTGGTTCCAACAATGTTGTATGGTTGTGAGGCGTAGGCTATGGATAGAGTTGTGCGCAGGAGGATGGATGTGCTGGAAATGAGATGTTTGAGGACAATGTGTGGTGTGAGGTGGTTTGATCGAGTAAGTAATGTAAGGGTAAGAGAGATGTGTGGAAATAAAAAGAGCGTGGTTGAGAGAGCAGAAGAGGGTGTTTTGAAATGGTTTGGGCACATGGAGAGAATGAGTGAGGAAAGATTGACCAAGAGGATATATGTGTCAGAGGTGGAGGGAAGAAGAAGTGGGGGACCAAATTGGAGGTGGAAAGATGGAGTGAAAAAGATTTTGAGTGATCGGGGCCTGAACATGCAGGAGGGTGAAAGGTGGGCAAGGAATAGAGTGAATTGGATCAATGTGGTATACCGGGGTTGACGTGCTGTTAGTGGATTGAATCAGGGCATGTGAAGCGTCTGGGGCAAACCATGGAAAGTTGTGTGGGGCCTGGATGTGGAAAGGGAGCTGTGGTTTCGGGCATTATTGCATCACAGCTAGAGACTGAGTGTGAACGAATGGGGTCTTTGTTGTCTTTTCCTAGCGCTACCTCGCACACATGAGGGGGGAGGGGGATGGTATTCCATGTGTGGCAACGTGGCGATGGGAATGAATAAAGGCAGACAGTGTGAATTGTGTGCATGGGTATATATGTAGGTGTCTGTGTGTGTACATATATGTGTACATTGAGATGTATAGGTACGTATATTTGCGTGTGTGGACGTGTATGTATATACATGTGTATGGGGGTGGGTTGGGCCATTTCTTTTGTCTGTTTCCTTGCGCTACCTTGCAAACGCGGGAGACAGTGACAAAGCAAAATAAATAAATAAATAATAAATGTGTAAATTATAAACAATCTCTCCAAAATGTATTCTCACAAATCAGGAGACAGAAAAGAAAGAATGAGAGGAAAATGAAATACGGGGTCAACAAACACTCTTTCAACTTAGATTAAGTGCAGATTCATACAAATTTTCATTGAACTCACCAGTAGAATTGGACCAAGAAGAAACTGTTGGAAACCTCATCCCCAAACAAGGAGCAAATGATATGGGTAATCATATGAAGGGGCAGATGCAAAACATGAAAATGGAAAACAGAAACAAACAGATATACAGGTGCATGTGGAAGTGAATTTGGAAGACGAGGGGAGAAATCATAATGTAGGCCTTGACACTGGATACATCACAAATGAGTTTCCATCCCGAAAGAAAATGAAAAAGTATGTTAACAACTGTCACATCCCTCTGCTCAAAACATTCCCAAGACACCTGCAATCAAGTCTTCCCAGACAGCATATTGAAATTTCAAAGAACCAATGAAGAGCTACATGTAAGAGACTGGCTTCCCTGGAGTCAAAAGAAACAAGGATCATATTGCTTTCCATGTCGATTATTTTGGCACAAGACAGTTTAGACTAGCACTTCTGCATCTAAGTCTGCATTAGTATCTGCTGAAGGCTGGGATGCTAATGGGAAGTGGTGGAAACTTTCCAAAAGGAACCCAAAATATGAAAAAGGCAATAGTCACAGAGAATGTTACCTAGCTTGGCAAGAACTAGAAAGGTGCCTGTTGTCTGGGACTGGAGTTGACACCACCTCAGAAGCATCAATCAAAACTGAAGTTGTGAAATAGTACAATCTTTTAAAGTGGATCATCAATGCTGTACTCTTCTTGGGAGAACATGGTCTTGCATTTATTGGTTCATCACACCAAATTGGTGATTCAAACAATGGAAACTTTTTAGGACTTAATGAACTGCTTTCCAGGTGGGACCCGATCCTTCAGGAACATGTACTCAGTGTAGAGGAGTCCCAGAAAAGGAGTATGCAGCTTCAAGTTCATTATCTGACCCAACTCACAGAATGAATTCATTGCATAATGCTCAAATCTTCTGAAACAACACATCTTGCTTAAGAGGCAATCTGCAAAGGACTTTACAGTAACAGTAGATTTATCTATTCATTTATTTATTTTGCTTTGTCGCTGTCTCCCTGCGCCAGCGAGGTAGCGCAAGGAAACAGACGAAAGAAATGGAACAGACGAAAGAAATGCCCAACCCACCCCACACACACATGCACACACACACACGTCCACACACGCAAACATACACACCCACACATCCCAACGTACACACATATATACACACACAGACACACACATATACACACATGCACACAATTCACACTGTCTGCCCCTACTCCCCCCATCGCCACCCCGCCACACACAGAATAACATCCCCCTCCCCCCTCATGTGCGCGAGGCAGCGCCAGGAAAAGACAACAAAAGCCCCATTCGTTCACACTCAGTCTCTAGCTATCATGCAATAATGCCCGAAACCACAGCTCCCTTTCCACATCCAGGACCCACACTACTTTCCATGGTTTACCCCAGACGCTTCACATGCCCTGATTCAATACATTGACAGCACGTCGACCCCGGTATATCACATCGATCCAATTCACTCTATTCCTTGCCCGCCTTTCACCCTCCTGCATGTTCAGGCCCCGATCACTCAAAATCTTTTTCACTCCATCTTTCCACATCCAATTTGGTTTCCCACTTCTCCTCTTTTCCTCCACCTCCGACACATATATCCTCTTGGTCAATCTTTCCTCACTCATTCTCTCCATGTGCCCAAACCATTTCAAAACACCCTCTTCTGCTCTCTCAACCACGCTCTTTTTATTTCCACACATCTCTCTTACCCTTACATCACTTACTCGATCAAACCACCTCACACCACATATTGTCCTCAAACATCTCATTTCCAGCACATCCACCCTCCTGCGCACAACTCTATCCATAACCCACTCCTCGCAACCATACAAAATTGTTGGAACCACTATTCCTTCAAACATACCCATTTTTGCTTTCCAAGATAATGTTCTCGACTTCCACTCATTCTTCAAGGCTCCCAGGATTTTCGCCCCCTCCCCCACCCTATGATTTACTTCCGTTTCCATGGTTCCATCCGCTGCCAGATCCAATCCCAGATATCTAAAACACTTTACTTCCTCCAGTTTTTCTCCATTCAAACTTACTTCCAAACTGACTTGACCCTCAACCCTACTGTACCTAATAACCTTGCTCTTATTCACATTACTCTTAACTTTCTTCTTTCACACACTTTACCAAACTCAGTCACCAGCTTCTGCAGTTTCTCACATGAATCAGCCACCAGCACTGTATCATCAGCAAACAACAACTGACATCACTTCCCAAGCTCTCTCATCCCCAACAGACTGCATCCTTGCCCCTCTTTCAAAAACTCTTGCATTCACCTTCCTAACAACCCCATCCATAAACAAATTAAACAACCATGGAGACATCACACACCCCTGCCACAAACCTACATTCACTGAGAACCAATCACTTTCCTCTCTTCCTACACGTACACATGCCTTACATCCTCGATAAAAACTTTTCACTGCTTCTAACAACTTGCCTCCCACACCATATATTCTTAGTACCTTCCACAGAGCACAGTAGATTTATCTTATATTAATTCTATATCTATTAACTATACTCTGTGGCCCAACCCACCCACATACACATGTATGTACATGTGTATGTACACGCACATATCCATGCCAATACATTTCAACGTATACATACATATACATACACAGACATCAACATATGTACACATGTACATATTCATGCTTGCTGCCTTCATCCCTTCCCGTCACCACCCCACCATACATGAAAAACAGCACCCCCCCCTTCACCCGGCGCATGCGAGGTAGCACTAGGAAAAGACAACAAAGGCCACATTCATTCACACACTCAGTCTCTAGCTGTCATGTGTAATGCACCGAAACCACAGCCCCTTTCCACATCCAGGCCCCACAAAACTTTTATTGGTTTACCCCAGATGGTTCACATGCCCTGGTACAATCCATTGACAGCACGTCAACTCTGGTATACCACATCTTTCCAATTCACTCTATTCCTTACACGCCTTTCACCCTCCTGTATGCTCAGGCCCTGATCACTCAAAACCTTTTTCAATCTATCCTTCCACCTCCAATTTGGTCTCCCACTTCTCCTCATTCCCTCCACCTCTGACACATATATCCTCTTTGTCAACCTTTCCTCACTCATTCTCTCCATGTGACCAAACCATTTCAATACACCCTCTTCTGCTCTCTCAACCACGCTCTTTTTATTACTCTTACCCTTTCATTACCTACTCTATGAAACCACCTCACACCACATATTGTCCTCAAACATTTCATTTCCAACACATCCACCCTCCTGCGCACAACCCTATCTATAGCCCATGCCTTGCAACCATATAACATTGTTGGAATAGTAGTGCCACACTAAATTTCTTTCATACTGAACAAACAACATTTCTATTGAGATACATACTTTTAAAAGAAACGCAGTACGAGATTCAAGAAAGATTTCTCATGTCTGCAGATTTTAGTAACAAAAGGGGGAACAAACTGCTCAGCTGATAACTAATACATTGAAAGAACATGCTATTCCTCTCAGTGACTGTAGAGCTCAAGCCTATGATAATAGGGCAAATATGGCTAGAAAATACAATGGTACACAAGCAAAAATATAAGAACAATGCTCAACAGCAATATTTTCACCTTGCAGTTGTCTCAACTTATGTGGAAATGATGCTGTGAATGCATACCTGAAGCAATCATCTTTTTTGGAACAATTCACACTGTGTAGCACTTGTTCAGTTCCAGTCCTAAGTTCTGGGAATTACTACAATACCATATTGGTTGTTCTCTTCACGGAATGTCTCAAAGAAGACGGTCAGACCATGTTGAATGTGTACAGCCTTTTGCAGTTCACTTGCCTGGCATTACTCAGCATTAAAAGACCTCCTAGAACTAAATTTGACAGCCAATATAAATGAAGTCCATTGAGTTATATGTGACACCTTTTTCATGTTAATTTCAGCTGTGTGATACAAAATATTAGCTGGCACAGATAATTACAACAAGGTTATCCAAGCCGGATATGCCACACTGAATGCTGAAGAAGCAAACAGAGAAACTCTCCTCACAGATCTGAAAAAATTCAAAACAACTGGAGAGGTATGTGGAATGAAGCCAAATTGGTTGTGTCAAACCTAAAGATAGAAATAAAACTCTCCTGTATATGTGTTGAAGTTAGACACAAGAGGGAAGGGCCACATGATAACAACACACCTGATGTTAACTTGGAGGAAATGAATGACACAGATGATACACCAGAAGAGGCCTACTTCAGTTAAAAGTGTGTTTTACATTTTGATAGACGATGTTATAGCAGGATCAATTGTACACTTCAATGCTGTTAAGCAGTTGGCTGAAAAATTTGATTTCTTGTGGAAATATCTCACCATGTCTGAAAGTGATGTGGAGAGAAAGGATCTATCTTTATCAGAGCAATATCCTCCTAACCTTAATGGTGATGACATTTACCGTTAGGACATAAAACAAATTTTGTTCACAGTGTACGGACTTGGTAACCTGTTCCCAAATGTCTGTCTTAGCTTAAGAATGCTATTAACAATTCCAGCAATGGTAGCTTCTTCAGGGAGGTCATTCAGCAAACTCAAGCGATTAAGAATCATTTAAGGTCTACAATGTCTCAGGAATGTCTTGTGGATTTGGCCAGGCATTGCCAAAACAACCAAATTTCATACTGATTTGAAATTCTTCACAAAACAAGACCAGGAAAGCCCTTTTCAAATAATAAACCTGTCTACTTTTTTTTTTTTACTTTTTTTTTATTACTATTTTGCTTTGTCGCAGTCTCCCGCATTTGCGAGGTAGCGCAGGGAAACAGATGAAAGAAATGGCCCAACCCACCCCACACACACATGCACACACACACACGTCCACACACGCAAATATACATACCTATACATCTCAATGCACACACATACATATACACACACAGACATATACATATATACACATGTACATAATTCATACTGTCTGCCTTTATCTATTCCCATCGCCACCTCGCCACACATGGAATAACATCCCCCTCCCCCCTCATGTGTGCGAGGTAGCGCTAGGAAAAGACAACAAAGGCCCCATTCGTTCACACTCAGTCTCTAGCTGTCATGTAATAATGCCCGAAACCACAGCTTCCTTTCCACATCCAGGCCTCACACAACTTTCCATGGTTTACCCCAGACGCTTCACATGCCCTGATTCAATCCATTGACAGCATGTCGACCCCAGTATACCACATCGATCCAATTCACTCTATTCCTTGCCCGCCTTTTACCCTCCTCCATGTTCAGGCCCCGATCACTCAAAATCTTTTTCACTCCACCTTTCCACCTCCAATTTGGTCTCCCACTTCTCATTCCCTCCACCTCTGACACATATATCCTCTTGGTCAATCTTTCATCACTCATTCTCTCCATGTGCCCAAACCATTTCAAAACACCCTCTTCTGCTCTCTCAACCATGCTCTTTTTATTTCCACACATCTCTATTACCCTTACATTACTTACTCGATCAAACCACCTCACACCACATATTGTCCTCAAACATCTCATTTCCAGCACATCCACCCTCCTCCGCACAACTCTATCCATAGCCCACGCCTCGCAACCATATAAGATTGTTGGAACCACAATTCCTTCGAACATACCCATTTTTGCTTTCTGAGATAATGTTCTCGACTTCCAAACATTCTTCAACGCTCCCAAGATTTTCGCACCCTCCCCCACCCTATGATTCATTTCCGCTTCCATGGTTCCATCCGCTGCCAGATCCACTCTCAGATATCTAAAACACTTTACTTCCTCCAGTTTTTCTCCATTCAAATGTACCTCCCAATTGACTTGACCCTCAACCCTACTGTACCTAATAACCTTGCTCTTATTCACATTTACTCTTACATTCCTTCTTTCACACACTTTACCAAACTCAGTCACCAGCTTCTGCAGTTTCTCACATGAATCAGCCACCAGTGCTGTGTCATCAGCGAACAACAACTGACTCACTTCTCAAGCTCTCTCATCCCCAAAAGACTGCATACTTGCCCCTCTTTCAAAAACTCTTGCATTCACCTCCCTAACAACCCCATCCATAAACAAATTAAACAACCATGGAGACATCACACACCCCAGCCGCAAACCAACATTCACTGAGAACCAATCACTTTCCTCTCTTCCTACACGTACACATGCCTTACATCCTCAATAAACACTTTTCACTGCTTCTAACAACTTGCCTCCCACACCATATATTCTTAGTACCTTCCGCAGAGCATCTCTATCAACTCTATCATATGCCTTCTCCAGATCCATAAAAGCTATACAAATCCATTTGCTTTTCTAAGTATTTCTCACATACATTCTTCAAAGCAAACACCTGATCCACAAATCCTCTACCACTTCTGAAACCACACTGCTCTTCCCCAATCTGATGCTCTGTACATGCCTTCACCCTCTCAATCAATACCCTCCCATATAATTTACCAGGAATACTCAACAAGCTTATACCTCTGTAATTTGAGCACTCACTCTTATCCCCTTTGCCTTTGTACAATGGCACTATACAAGCATTCTGCCAATCCTCAGGCACCTCACCATGAATCATACATACATTAAATAACCTTACCAACCAGTCAACAATACAGTCACCCACTTTTTTACTAAATTCCACTGCAATACCATCCAAACCTACTGCCTTGCCGGCTTTCATCTTCTGCAAAGCTTTTACTACCTCTTCTCTGTTTACCAAATCATTTTCCCTAACCCTCTCACTTTGCACACCACCTCGACCAAAACAACCTATATCTGCCACTCTATCATCAAACACATTCAACAAACCTTCAAAATACTCACTCCATCTCCTCCTCACATCACCACTACTTGTTATCACCTCCCCATTAGCCCCCTTCACTGAAGTTCCCATTTGCTCCCTTGTCTTAGGCACTTTATTTACCTCCTTCCAAAACATCTTTTTATTCTCAATAAAATTTAATGATACTCTCTCACCCCAACTCTCATTTGCCCTCTTTATCACCTCTTGCACCTTTCTGTTGACCTCCTGCCTCTTTCTTTTATACATCTCCCACTCATTTGCATTTTTTCCCTGCAAAAATCGTCCAAATGCCTCTCTCTTCTCTTTCACTAATAATCTTACTTCTTCATCCCACCACTCACTACCCTTTCTAATCAACCCACCTCCCACGCTTCTCATGCCACAAGCATCTTTTGCGCAAGCCATCACTGCTTCCCTAAATAAATCCCATTCCTCCCCCACTCCCCTTACCTCCTTTGTTCTCACCTTTTTCAATGTACATTTTTTCTCCTTACCTGTATTGTAGCATAAACAAAGATGTTCAAATCATAAGAGCATTCTTCTCTCTGATCCTCTTTTACTTTATTTACATTTATCACGGAGGGAGTATAGGAGCACAAGGCCTCAAATGCAGAAAATCAACAGAGCACTCTATTCCACCCCTCTCTCATCTTCCATACTCTTTTTTGCCTTACAGTTCATGGCATAAAACCATAGAGGATAAAAACAGGATGAATAATGGAGAAGGGAAGGTGACCCAAAAGAAACTTTGTACCCCATTATATTCTTTTCAGAGGCCTGGAAGGAAATTCAGAAAAGAATTTTCTTAAGTTATTCTAGTCAACTTTGTTGAGGTGCTAGAATCTACGTCTAAGATGTGCTACTGGAGGGATTGGTGCCATTAGAGTAGATATATTTAAGACAGTATGATCAAAAGAATCAACTGAGGGGTACTCTGTACATACAGCAGGATGGATTAATGGTGAAAAAGAGAACTAGACTATTCAGTGGTCACAGGGCTCAGGAATATGGATAGGGTTTGAGAAAATTTGTTCTACATCATAAAAAATGGAGAATATGTGGGCTTCAACCCCTCTATCATCCATATAGGATGGGTTCAACCACTACCTATGGTGAGTGTTGAAATCCCAAAAATAAGAGGATCTCAGCTTGTAGGTAAAAGATGCCACAGTCTTGTGGTGGGAAATTTACACAATCGAAAAGCAAAAAAAAAATTTAATTTTAAATTAGGTGAGCAATAGGCGACATAAAGGAAAAGTGTGGTAGCTGGGAGACAGAGCTTGAGCCACATAACAAAGTTAGTGGAATCAAGGGCCTCTCTCTTTCCCTTTTATTAATTACTAAATAAAAGAAAATCTCACACCACATATCATCTGTGAACATTTCATTTCCAACACACCCACCCTCCTCTGCACATCCTCATCTACAGCCCATTCCTCACTTCCATATATAATATTGTTGGGACAACTATACCTTCAAACATACCCATTTTTGCCCTCCCAGGCAACTACCTCTCTTTCCACATATTTTCATTTCCCCCATCCTATGATTCACTTCCTCTTCCATGGTACATTCATTGCCATGTCCACTCTCAGGTGTCTAAAACACTTCAATCCTCAAGTTTTTTCTCTGTTCAAATGCACACCGCAACAAACCTGTACCTCAATGCTGTTTAACATACTAACCTATATTTCATTCATATCAACTCTCAAACTCCTCCTTTCACACACTCTTCCAAACTCAATCACCAACTTCCGAAGTTTCTAACTCAAATCAGCCACCAGTGCTGCACCCTCGGCAAATAACAAATGACTTACCTCCTAAGCCCTTCATCCCCTACAGATTGTGCATACTCACCCCTCTCCCCATGTCTCTCGCATTTACCTCCCTCACCATCCAATCCATAAACAAATTAAACAGCTATGGCAACATCAAATATCCTTGCTGCAGACAAACTTCATTAAGAACCACTCACTCTCCTCCCTTCCTATTCATAAACATGCCTTACACCCTTGATAAAAACTACTCTGCGTGTTAAGGCTTTCATTCTACACCATATATACTTAACAACTTGCATAAGGAACCTCCGTCAACCCTGTCATATGCTTTCATCATATCCATAAATGCCACATATATATCTGTCTGTTTCTCTAAGTATTCTCACACACATTCACTGAAGCAAACACCTGATCCACAAATACTCTTAACACTTCTGAAACCACACTGTTCCTCAAAATCTGATGCTCTGTATATTCCTTCACACTCTCAATCACTATTCTCCCATACGACTTACCAGGAACACTTAACAAGCTTATATATATATCTGTAGTTTGAACACTGAATGCTTGTAAAGATTGGTTTTTTTTTTTGTTTTTTTTTTGGCTTTGTCACTCTCCCGCGTTTGCGAGGTAGTGCAAGGAAACAGACGAAAGAAATGGCCCAACCCACCCCCATACACATGTATATACATACACGTCCACACACGCAAATATACATACCTACACAGCTTTCCATGGTTTACCCCAGACGCTTCACATGCCCTGATTCAATCCACTGACAGCACGTCAACCCCGGTATACCACATTGATCCAATTCACTCTATTCCTTGCACGCCTTTCACCCTCCTGCATGTTCAGGCCCCAATCACACAAAATCTTTTTCACTCCATCTTTCCACCTCCAATTTGGTCTCCCACTTCTCCTCGTTCCCTCCACCTCCGACACATATATCCTCTTGGTCAATCTTTCCTCACTCATTCTCTCCATGTGCCCAAACCATTTCAAAACACCCTCTTCTGCTCTCTCAACCACGCTCTTTTTACTTCCACATATCTCTCTTACCCTTACGTTACTTACTCGATCAAACCACCTTACACCACACATTGTCTTCAAACATCTCATTTCCAGCACATCCACCCTCCTGCGCACAACTCTATCCATAGCCCACGCCTCACAACCATACAATATTGTTGGAACCACTATTCCTTCAAACATACCCATTTTTGCTTTCCGAGATAATGTTCTCGACTTCCACACATTCTTCAAGGCTCCCAGGATTTTCGCCCCCTCCCCCACCCTATGATCCACTTCCGCTTCCATGGTTCCACCCGCTGCCAGATCCACTCCCAGATATCTAAAACACCTTACTTCCTCCAGTTTTTCTCCATTCAAACTTACCTCCCAGTTGACTTGACCCTCAACCCTACTGTACCTAATAACCTTGCTCTTATTCACATTTACTCTAAACTTTCTTCTTTCACACACTTTACCAAACTCAGTCACCAGCTTCTGCAGTTTCTCACATGAATTAGCCACCAGCGCTGTATCATCAGTGAACACGAACTGACTCACTTCCCAAGCTCTCTCATCCACAACAGACTTCATACTTGCCCCTCTTTCCAAAACTCTTGCATTCACCTCCCTAACAACCCCATCCATAAACAAATTAAACAACCATGGAGACAACACACACCCCTGCCGCAAACCTACATTCACTGAAAACCAATCACTTTCCTCTCTTCCTACACGTACACATGCCTTACATCCTCGATAAAAACTTTTCACTGCTTCTAACAACTTGCCTCCCACACCATATATTCTTAATACCTTCCACAGAGCATCTCTATCAACTCTATCATATACCTTCTCCAGATCCATAAATGCTACATACAAATCCATTTGCTTTTCTAAGTATTTCTCACATACATTCTTCAAAGCAAACACCTGATCCACACATCCTCTACCACTTTTGAAACCACACTGCTCTTCCCCAATCTGATGCTCTGTACATGCCTTCACCCTCTCAATCAATACCCTCCCATATAATTTACCCTGTCCTTCCAAACATCTTTTTTATTCTCAATACAATTAATGATACTCCTCTCAACCCCAACTCTCATTTGCCCTCCTATTATCACCTCTTGCCCCTTTTTCTGTTGACCTCCCTGCCCTTTCTTTTATACATCACAATCTCCCACTCATTTGCATTTTATTCCTCTGCAAAAAATATCGCCCAAAAATGCCTCTCTCTTCCTCTTCACTAATAATCTTACTTCTTCATTCCCACCACTCATCTACCCTTTCAATCAACGTCCACCCCTCCCACGCTTCTCATGCACAAGCATCTTTTGCGCAAACCATCACTGCTTCCCTAAATAAAATCTCCATTCTGCTCCCCAACTCTCCCCTTACCTCCTTTGTTCTCACCTTTTTTCAATGTCATTTTTCGTCCTTACCTGTATTGTAGCAAAACATAGATGTTCAAATCATAAGATCATTCATCTCTCTGATCCTCTTTATTACCTTTAATTTACATTTATCACGAGAGGGAGTATAGGAGCACAAGGCCTCACAAGCAGAAAAACAACAGAGCACTCTATTCCACCCCTCTCTCATCTTCCAATACTCTTTTTTTGCCTTACAGTTTCCATGGCATAAAACCATAGGGATAAAAAACAGGATGAATCATGGAAAGGGAAGGTGCCCCAAAAAGAAACTTTGTACCCCATTAATTCTATTTCCAGAGGCCTGTAAGGAATTCAGGGAAAAAAATTTTTCTTAATTTTCTATTCAACTATGTTGAGGGCTAGAAAATCTACGTCTAATATGTGCTACTGGAGGATTGGTGCCTTAGAAGTAGATATATTTAAAGCCAGTAGAATCAAAAGAATCACTAGTGTTTACTCTGTACAAATACAGCAGATGGATTAATGGTGAAAAAGAGAACTAGAACCTATTCAGTGGTCACAGGGCTACAGGAATATGGAAAGGGATTGAGAAAATTTGTTCAAACATCATAAAAAATGAGAATATGTGGGCTTAAAACCCCTCTATCATCCATATAGTAGGGTTCAAAACCACTACCTATGGTGAGTGTTGAAATCCCAAAAATAAGAGGATCCTCATCTTGTAGTAAAAGATGCCAAGTCTTGTGGTGGGAAATTTACACAAACGAAAAGAAGCAAAAAAAAAATTTAATTTTAAAATAAGGTGAGCCATTAGGCGACAAAAAGGGGAAAAGTGTGGTAGCTGGGAGACAGAGCTGAGCCGCCAAACAAAAGTAGTGGAATAAGGGCCTCTCCTTCCCTTTTATTAATACTAAGATAAAAGAAAAACTCACACCACATATCACTGTGAACATTTCATTTCCAACACCACACCCACCCTCCTCGCACATCCTCATCTACAGCCCATTCCTCACTTACCATATATAATTATTTGTTGGGACACCAATACCTTTCAAACATACCCATTTTTGTTTTGCCCTCCCAGGCACTACCTCTCTTTTCCTTCCACATATTTTCATTTCCCCCATCCTATGATTCACTTCCTCTTCCAAGGACAATTCCACAAAAGCATTATCCTCAAATATACTGCAATCCGAACTCCAACTCTCCAGGTGTCTAAAACACATCAATACCTCAAGTTTTTTCTCTGTTCAAATGCACACGCTCAACAAACCTGTACCTCAATGCTGTTATAACATACTAACCTATATTTCATTTCATTAACAACATCTCAAACTCCTCCTTTCACACACTCTTCCAAACTCAAATCACAACTTCCAGAAAGTTTTCTAACCACATATGCAGCCACAGTGCTGCACCCTCGCAAATAACAAATGACTTACCTCTCCTAAGCCCTTCATCCTCCCCCTTACAGATTGGGTGCAAATCTCCACGACCCTCCCTCGTCCCCATGTCTCTCGCATTTATTCCCTCCCTCACCATCCAATCCATAAAAAAAATTAAACATCTAATGGCATCATCAAATATCCTTGCTGCAGACAAACTTCATTAAGAACCACTCACCTCCTCCCTTCCTATCTCAAAAACAGCTCCTTACACCCTTGATAAAAACTACTCTGCGTGTTAAGGCTTCATTCTCCTACACCATATCTACTTAACAACTTGCATAAGGAACCTCCGTCAACCCTGTCATATCTTTCATCATATCCCATAAATCCACATATAATCTGTCTGTTTTTTCTCTAAGGTTTTAAAATTCTCACTAACACACATTCACTGAAGCAAACCCCCTGATCCACAAATACTCTTTAAACACTTCTGAAACCAACACTGTAGACAACTGTTCCTCAAAATAATCTGATGCCTTGTATATTCCTTCACACTCCTCAAACACTATCTCCTACTCCCATACGACTTACCAGTAAACACTTAACAGAAGCTTATATATATATCTGAGTTTGAACACTGAATGCTTGTAAAGATTGGGGTTTTTTTTTTTTTTTATTTTTTTGGCTTTGTCACGCTCCCGCGATTGCGAGGTAGTGCAAGGAAACACGACGAAAGAAATGGCCCAACCCACCCCCATACACATGAAAATACATACCCGTCCACACACGCAAAAAATACATACCTACACAAAACAGCTTTCCATGGTTTAACCCCCAGACGCTTCACATGCCCTGATCAATCCACTGACACACGTCAACCCCCGGTAATACCACAATTGATAACCAATTCATCTATTCCTTCACGCCTTTCACCCTCCTGCAATTTCAGCATGCGCCATCACACCAAAATCTTTATCACTCCATCTTTTCCCACCTCCAATTTGGTCTCCACACTTCACCTCTTCGCCTCCACCTCCGAACACATATATCCCTTGGTCAATCTTGATTCCCTCACTCCTTCCTCTCCATGTGCCCAAACCATTTCAAAACACCCTCTTCTGCTCTCTCAACCATGCTCTTTTTATTTCCACACATCTCTATTACCCTTACATTACTTACTCGATCAAACCACCTCACACCACATATTGTCCTCAAACATCTCATTTCCAGCACATCCACCCTCCTGCGCACAACTCTATCCATAGCCCACGCCTCGCAACCATATAAGATTGTTGGAACCACAATTCCTTCGAACATACCCATTTTTGCTTTCCGAGATAATGTTCTCGACTTCCAAACATTCTTCAACACTCCCAAGATTTTCGCACCCTCCCCCACCCTATGATTCATTTCCGCTTCCATGGTTCCATCCGCTGCCAGATCCACTCTCAGATATCTAAAACACTTTACTTCCTCCAGTTTTTCTCCATTCAAATGTACCTCCCAATTGACTTGACCCTCAACCCTACTGTACCTAATAACCTTGCTCTTATTCACATTTACTCTTACATTCCTTCTTTCACACACTTTACCAAACTCAGTCACCAGCTTCTGCAGTTTCTCACATGAATCAGCCACCAGTGCTGTGTCATCAGCGAACAACAACTGACTCACTTCCCAAGCTCTCTCATCCCCAACAGACTGCATACTTGCCCCTCTTTCAAAAACTCTTGCATTCACCTCCCTAACAACCCCATCCATAAACAAATTAAACAACCATGGAGACATCACACACCCCAGCCGCAAACCAACATTCACTGAGAACCAATCACTTTCCTCTCTTCCTACACGTACACATGCCTTACATCCTCGATAAACACTTTTCACTGCTTCTAACAACTTGCCTCCCACACCATATATTCTTAGTACCTTCCGCAGAGCATCTCTATCAACTCTATCATATGCCTTCTCCAGATCCATAAAAGCTATACAAATCCATTTGCTTTTCTAAGTATTTCTCACATACATTCTTCAAAGCAAACACCTGATCCACAAATCCTCTACCACTTCTGAAACCACACTGCTCTTCCCCAATCTGATGCTCTGTACATGCCTTCACCCTCTCAATCAATACCCTCCCATATAATTTACCAGGAATACTCAACAAACTTATACCTCTGTAATTTGAGCACTCACTCTTATCCCCTTTGCCTTAGTACAATGGCACTATACAAGCATTCCGCCAATCCTCAGGCACCTCACCATGAATCATACATACATTAAATAACCTTACCAACCAGTCAACAATACAGTCACCCCCTTTTTTAATAAATTCCACTGCAATACCATCCAAACCTACTGCCTTGCCGGCTTTCATCTTCTGCAAAGCTTTTACTACCTCTTCTCTGTTTACCAAATCATTTTCCCTAACCCTCTCACTTTGCACACCACCTCGACCAAAACAACCTATATCTGCCACTCTATCATCAAACACATTCAACAAACCTTCAAAATACTCACTCCATCTCCTCCTCACATCACCACTACTTGTTATCACCTCCCCATTAGCCCCCTTCACTGAAGTTCCCATTTGCTCCCTTGTCTTACGCACTTTATTTACCTCCTTCCAAAACATCTTTTTATTCTCAATAAAATTTAATGATACTCTCTCACCCCAACTCTCATTTGCCCTCTTTATCACCTCTTGCACCTTTCTGTTGACCTCCTGCCTCTTTCTTTTATACATCTCCCACTCATTTGCATTTTTTCCCTGCAAAAATCATCCAAATGCCTCTCTCTTCTCTTTCACTAATAATCTTACTTCTTCATCCCACCACTCACTACCCTTTCTAATCAACCCACCTCCCACGCTTCTCATGCCACAAGCATCTTTTGCGCAAGCCATCACTGCTTCCCTAAATAAATCCCATTCCTCCCCCACTCCCCTTACCTCCTTTGTTCTCACCTTTTTCAATGTACATTTTTTCTCCTTACCTGTATTGTAGCATAAACAAAGATGTTCAAATCATAAGAGCATTCTTCTCTCTGATCCTCTTTTACTTTATTTACATTTATCACGGAGGGAGTATAGGAGCACAAGGCCTCAAATGCAGAAAATCAACAGAGCACTCTATTCCACCCCTCTCTCATCTTCCATACTCTTTTTTGCCTTACAGTTCATGGCATAAAACCATAGAGGATAAAAACAGGATGAATAATGGAGAAGGGAAGGTGACCCAAAAGAAACTTTGTACCCCATTATATTCTTTTCAGAGGCCTGGAAGGAAATTCAGAAAAGAATTTTCTTAAGTTATTCTAGTCAACTTTGTTGAGGTGCTAGAATCTACGTCTAAGATGTGCTACTGGAGGGATTGGTGCCATTAGAGTAGATATATTTAAGACAGTATGATCAAAAGAATCAACTGAGGGGTACTCTGTACATACAGCAGGATGGATTAATGGTGAAAAAGAGAACTAGACTATTCAGTGGTCACAGGGCTCAGGAATATGGATAGGGTTTGAGAAAATTTGTTCTACATCATAAAAAATGGAGAATATGTGGGCTTCAACCCCTCTATCATCCATATAGGATGGGTTCAACCACTACCTATGGTGAGTGTTGAAATCCCAAAAATAAGAGGATCTCAGCTTGTAGGTAAAAGATGCCACAGTCTTGTGGTGGGAAATTTACACAATCGAAAAGCAAAAAAAAAATTTAATTTTAAATTAGGTGAGCAATAGGCGACATAAAGGAAAAGTGTGGTAGGTGGGAGACAGAGCTTGAGCCACATAACAAAGTTAGTGGAATCAAGGGCCTCTCTCTTTCCCTTTTATTAATTACTAAATAAAAGAAAATCTCACACCACATATCATCTGTGAACATTTCATTTCCAACACACCCACCCTCCTCTGCACATCCTCATCTACAGCCCATTCCTCACTTCCATATATAATATTGTTGGGACAACTATACCTTCAAACATACCCATTTTTGCCCTCCCAGGCAACTACCTCTCTTTCCACATATTTTCATTTCCCCCATCCTATGATTCACTTCCTCTTCCATGGTACATTCATTGCCATGTCCACTCTCAGGTGTCTAAAACACTTCAATCCTCAAGTTTTTTCTGTTCAAATGCACACCGCAACAAACCTGTACCTCAATGCTGTTTAACATACTAACCTATATTTCATTCATATCAACTCTCAAACTCCTCCTTTCACACACTCTTCCAAACTCAATCACCAACTTCCGAAGTTTCTAACTCAAATCAGCCACCAGTGCTGCACCCTCGGCAAACAACAAATGACTTACCTCCTAAGCCCTTCATCCCCTACAGATTGTGCATACTCACCCCTCTCCCCATGTCTCTCGCATTTACCTCCCTCACCATCCAATCCATAAACAAATTAAACAGCTATGGCAACATCAAATATCCTTGCTGCAGACAAACTTCATTAAGAACCACTCACTCTCCTCCCTTCCTATTCATAAACATGCCTTACACCCTTGATAAAAACTACTCTGCGTGTTAAGGCTTTCATTCTACACCATATATACTTAACAACTTGCATAAGGAACCTCCATCAACCCTGTCATATGCTTTCATCATATCCATAAATGCCACATATATATCTGTCTGTTTCTCTAAGTATTCTCACACACATTCACTGAAGCAAACACCTGATCCACAAATACTCTTAATACTTCTGAAACCACACTGTTCCTCAAAATCTGATGCTCTGTATATTCCTTCACACTCTCAATCACTATTCTCCCATACGACTTACCAGGAACACTTAACAAGCTTATATATATATCTGTAGTTTGAACACTGAATGCTTGTAAAGATTGTTTTTTTTTTTTGTTTTTTTTTTTGGCTTTGTCACTCTCCCGCGTTTGCGAGGTAGTGCAAGGAAACAGACGAAAGAAATGGCCCAACCCACCCCCATACACATGTATATACATACACGTCCACACACGCAAATATACATACCTACACAGCTTTCCATGGTTTACCCCAGACGCTTCACATGCCCTGATTCAATCCACTGACAGCACGTCAACCCCGGTATACCACATTGATCCAATTCACTCTATTCCTTGCACGCCTTTCACCCTCCTGCATGTTCAGGCCCCGATCACACAAAATCTTTTTCACTCCATCTTTCCACCTCCAATTTGGTCTCCCACTTCTCCTCGTTCCCTCCACCTCCGACACATATATCCTCTTGGTCAATCTTTCCTCACTCATTCTCTCCATGTGCCCAAACCATTTCAAAACACCCTCTTCTGCTCTCTCAACCACGCTCTTTTTACTTCCACATATCTCTCTTACCCTTACGTTACTTACTCGATCAAACCACCTTACACCACACATTGTCTTCAAACATCTCATTTCCAGCACATCCACCCTCCTGCGCACAACTCTATCCATAGCCCACGCCTCGCAACCATACAAAATTGTTGGAACCACTATTCCTTCAAACATACCCATTTTTGCTTTCCGAGATAATGTTCTCGACTTCCACACATTCTTCAAGGCTCCCAGGATTTTCGCCCCCTCCCCCACCCTATGATCCACTTCCGCTTCCATGGTTCCACCCGCTGCCAGATCCACTCCCAGATATCTAAAACACCTTACTTCCTCCAGTTTTTCTCCATTCAAACTTACCTCCCAGTTGACTTGACCCTCAACCCTACTGTACCTAATAACCTTGCTCTTATTCACATTTACTCTAAACTTTCTTCTTTCACACACTTTACCAAACTCAGTCACCAGCTTCTGCAGTTTCTCACATGAATTAGCCACCAGCGCTGTATCATCAGTGAACACGAACTGACTCACTTCCCAAGCTCTCTCATCCACAACAGACTTCATACTTGCCCCTCTTTCCAAAACTCTTGCATTCACCTCCCTAACAACCCCATCCATAAACAAATTAAACAACCATGGAGACAACACACACCCCTGCCGCAAACCTACATTCACTGAAAACCAATCACTTTCCTCTCTTCCTACACGTACACATGCCTTACATCCTCGATAAAAACTTTTCACTGCTTCTAACAACTTGCCTCCCACACCATATATTCTTAATACCTTCCACAGAGCATCTCTATCAACTCTATCATATACCTTCTCCAGATCCATAAATGCTACATACAAATCCATTTGCTTTTCTAAGTATTTCTCACATACATTCTTCAAAGCAAACACCTGATCCACACATCCTCTACCACTTTTGAAACCACACTGCTCTTCCCCAATCTGATGCTCTGTACATGCCTTCACCCTCTCAATCAATACCCTCCCATATAATTTACCAGGTATAAACCTATAAAAGCATTCTGCAAATCCTCAGGCAACTCACCATAATCCATACACAGGGTGAAAATTGTAACTTACAAATCAACAACACAGTCACCCCCTTTCTTAAGAAATTCAACTCTAATACCATCTACTCTAGTTGCCTTGCCACATTCAATCTCATGTAAGGCTTTCATCATCACTTCTCTTTTTACCAAACCACTCTCCAAGGCTCTCTCTATTCATATACCACCCAACCCAAACACCCTACATCTGCCATCCTGTCATCAACCACACTCAAAAATCCTTTCATAATACTCTCCATCTCCTCACTTAATCACTACCTATTACCATTTCCCAATTTGCCCTTGCACCAATGTTCCCATTTGTTTTCTTGTTTTTCACACACTACTAACATCACATCTTATTCCCCCAGGGGTTTACTGATACTCAACCCAGCTCCCATTGGCCTGTTTTTCAACCCTTACAGCTTCCTCTTGACCTCCTGCTGCTTTCTCTAATATCTCCCTCTAGCCATTTGCACTCCTTCCTGGTAAGTACCACCCATATACCTCTCTTTTCTCTTTTACTAGCAACTTCCCTTCTTCATCTCACCACTCACTACCTTTTCTAATCTCCCCACTTCCCACTTAACACATGCTACATGCATCTCTCGTTAATGCCAGCACTGCTTCCCTAAATAACTCCTATTTCCCTACCTTTATTTGTACCCACATTTGCCACTCTAGACTGGATCTCTCTAGGTATTTCTTCAAAGAAATCTATTTTCCAAGCTCACTTACTCTCACCTCACCTGCACTGTTTCCTCTTTTCTAAAAACCTTTACAAATCTTCACTCAAGCTCCACACTATGTTCAACATTTACTGTGTTCTCCAACATTACAATACCACCATAAAATCATATATTGTACGGTGCTCATAATCAAAAAATACTTCAAGTGCACAGCTAAACAGGTTAAGTACTGAGGTACACAGATAAGCAGGTAAAGTACGGAGGTTTGTTCATGTTTATGAAAACATGAACAGATTCCATCACATACTTAACCAAGTGATGTCACATAGCTGAAATTAGTTATTTCAAATCTAAAAATACGGTCATATATATTCATTTATTGATTTTGCTTTGTCGCTGTCTCCCGCGTTAACAAGGTAGCGCAAGGAAACAGATGAAAGAATGGCCCAACCCACCCACATACACATGTATATACATACATGTCCACACAAGCACATATACATACCTATACATCTCAACGTACACATATATATATACAAACACTGACATATACATATATACACATGTACATAATTCATACTGTCTGCCTTTATTCATTCCCATCGCCACACCAACACCCATGAAATAACAACCCCCTTCCCCCTCATGTGCGCAAGGTAGCACTAGGAAAAGACACAAAGGCCACATTTGTTGACACTCAGTCTCTAGCTGTCATGTAAAATTCACTGAAACCACAGCTCCCTTTCCACATCCAGGCCTCGCAAAACTTTCCATGGTTTACCCCAGACGCTTCACATGCCCTGGTTCAATCCACTGACAGCACGTCGACCCCAGTATACCACATCGTTCCAATTCACTCTATTCTTTGCAAGCCTTTCACCCTTCTGCATGTTCAGGCCCCAATCACTTAAAATCTTTTTCACTCAATCTTTCCACATCCAATTTGGTCTCCTACTTCTCCTCATTCCCTCCACCTCTGACATATATCCTCTGTGTCAATCTTTCCTCACTCATTCTCTCCATGTGACCAAACCATTTCAAAACACCCTCTTCTGCTCTCTCAACCACACTCTTTTTATTACCACACATCTCTCTTACCCTATTATTACTTACTCGATCAAACCACCTCACACCACATATTGTCCTCAAACATCTCATTTCCAGCACATCCACCCTCCTCTGCACAATTCTATCTATAGCCCATGCCTCGCAACCATATAACATTGTTGGAACCACTATTCCTTCAAACATACCCATTTTTGCTTTCTGAGATAATGTTCTTGACTTCCAAACATTCTTCAAGACTCCTAGAACTTTCGCCCCCTCCCCCACCCTATGATTCACTTCCGCTTCCATGGTTCCATCTACTGTAAAATCCACTCCCAAATATCTAAAACACTTCACTTACTCCAGTTTTTCTCCATTCAAACTTACCTCCAAATTGACTTGTCCCTCAATCTCGCTCTTATTCACATTTACTCTCAGCTTTCTTCTTTCACACACTTTATCAAACTCAGTCACCAGCTTCTGCAGTTTCTCACACGAATCAGCCACCACCGCTGTATCATCAGCGAACAACAAGTGACTCACTTCCCAAGCTCTCTCATCCACAACAGACTGCATACTTCCCCCTCTTTCCAAAACTCTTGCATTCACCTCCCTAACAACCACATCCATAAACAAATTAAACAAATTCAACAGAATCCGTAAAAAATCCAAACTAAACCCATGCTACATGTGAAATCACCTGGTCAAGTATGCATTGAAATCCAATCTTGTCTATATGAACATAAAGAATATGCAACAACAGCTTGCAAGTGAAAACCATACCAATCACCAATTTTTCAAATAATATAAAGAATAAGGTAATATAAAGTAAGGTTTGGTAAATTTTTCAAAAATTTCTAGTAATAACTTATGCATTACAGTTGAGAGTGAATGTGAATAAGAGCAAGGTTATTAGCTTCAACAAGGTTGAGGGACAAGTTAATTGAGAAGTAAGTTTGAATGGAGAAAAACTGAAGGAGGTGAAGTGTTTTAGGTATTTGGGAGTGGACTTGGCAATGAATGGAACCGTGGAAGCAGAAGTGAGTCACAGGGTGGGGGAGGAGAATGTGTTGAAGGCGAGAACGCTATCTCAGAGAGCAAAAATGGGTATGTTTGAAGGAATAGTGTTCCAACAATGGAATATGGTTACCAGGCATGGGCTATAGATAAGAGATGTACGCAGGAGGATGGATGTGTTGGAAATGAAATGTTTGAGGACACTTTACGGTGTGAGGTGGTTTGATGGAGTAAGTAATGAAAGAGTAAGAGAGAAGTGCGGTAATAAAATGAGTGTGATTGAGAGAGTAGAAGAGGGTGTGGTGAAATGGTTTGGACACATGAAGAGAATGAGTGAGAAAAGATTGACAAAGAGGATATATGTGTCAGAGTTGGAGGGAACTGGGAAAAGCAGGAGACCAAATTGGCGGTGGAAGGATGGAGTGAAAAAGATTTTGAGCGATCGGGGCCTGAACGTGCAGGAGGGTGAAAGACAGGCAAGGTATAGAGTGAATTGGAAAGATGTGGGTACTGGGATCGACATGCTGTCAATGGATTAAACCAGGGCATGTGAAGCATCTGGGGAAAACCATGGATAGGACTGTGTGGCCTGGATGTAGAGAGAGAGCTATGGTTTCGGTGCATTACACGAGAGCTAGAGGCTAAGTGTGAACAAATGTGGCCTTTTTTGTCTGTTCCTTGCACTGCCTCGCTGGAGGGGGATGAATGCTATTTCATGTGTGGCAGGGATTTGATGGGAATGGATGAAGGCAGCAAGTATGGATATGTACATGTGTATATATATGTATATGTATGTATATGTGTGGGTATGGGCATTTATGTATACACACGTGTATGTGGGTGGGTTGGGCCATACCTCATCTGTTTCCTTGCGCAGCCTCGCTAACGTGGGACACGACGGTTAAGCATGATAAATAAAAAAGATCATAAAATAACTATATTTATTTATTTATTATACTATGTCGCATTCTCCCACTTTAGCAAGGTAGCGCAAGGAAACAGACGAAAGAATGGCCCAACCAACACATATACACATATATATACATAAACGCCCACACACGCACATATACATACCTATACATTTCAACGTCAATGTATACATATATATACATACACAGACATATACATATGTAAACATGTACATAATTCATACTTACTGCCTTTATCGATCCCATCGCCACCCCGCCACACATGAAATGACACTCCCCTCCACCCGCACGCACATGAGGTAACACTAGGAAAAGACAACAAAGGCCACATTCAATCACACTCAGTCTCTAGCTGTCATGTCTGATGCACCGAAACCACAGCTCTCTTTCCACATCCAGCCGTATGTATAGGTATGTATATGTGCGTGTGTGGACTTGTATGTGGGTGGGTTGGGCCATTCTTTCGTCTGTTTCCTTGCGCTACCTCGCTGACATGGGAGACAGCGACATAATATAATAATGATAATATTTCAACGTATTCCTGGTAAATTATATGGGAGGGTATTGATTGAGAGGGTGAAGGCATGTACAGAGCATCAGATTGGGGAAGAGCAGTGTGGTTTCAGAAGTGGTAGAGGATGTGTGGATCAGGTGTTTGCTTTGAAGAATGTATGTGAGAAATACTTAGAAAAGCAAATGGATTTGTATGTAGCATTTATGGATCTGGAGAAGGCATATGATAGAGTTGATAGAGATGCTCTGTGGAAGGTATTAAGAATATATGGTGTGGGAGGAAAGTTGTTAGAAGCAGTGAAAAGTTTTTATCGAGGATGTAAGGCATGTGTACGTGTAGGAAGAGAGGAAAGTGATTGGTTCTCAGTGAATGTAGGTTTGCGGCAGGGGTGTGTGATGTCTCCATGGTTGTTTAATTTGTTTATGGATGGGGTTGTTAGGGAGGTAAATGCAAGAGTTTTGGAAAGAGGGGCAAGTATGAAGTCTGTTGGGGATGAGAGAGCTTGGGAAGTGAGTCAGTTGTTGTTCGCTGATGATACAGCGCTGGTGGCGGATTCATGTGAGAAACTGCAGAAGCTGGTGACGGAGTTTGGTAAAGTGTGTGGAAGAAGAAAGTTAAGAGTAAATGTGAATAAGAGCAAGGTTATTAGGTACAGTAGGGTTGAGGGTCAAGTCAATTGGGAGGTGAGTTTGAATGGAGAAAAACTGGAGGAAGTGAAGTGTTTTAGATATCTGGGAGTGGATCTGGCAGCGGATGGAACCATGGAAGCGGAAGTGGATCATAGGGTGGGGGAGGGGGCGAAAATTTTGGGAGCCTTGAAAAATGTGTGGAAGTCGAGAACATTATCTCGGAAAGCAAAAATGGGTATGTTTGAAGGAATAGTGGTTCCAACAATGTTGTATGGTTGCGAGGCGTGGGCTATGGATAGAGTTGTGCGCAGGAGGATGGATGTGCTGGAAATGAGATGTTTGAGGACAATGTGTGGTGTGAGGTGGTTTGATCGAGTAAGTAACGTAAGGGTAAGAGAGATGTGTGGAAATAAAAAGAGCGTGGTTGAGAGAGCAGAAGAGGGTGTTTTGAAATGGTTTGGGCACATGGAGAGAATGAGTGAGGAAAGATTGACCAAGAGGATATATGTGTCGGAGGTGGAGGGAACGAGGAGAAGAGGGAGACCAAATTGGAGGTGGAAAGATGGAGTGAAAAGGATTTTGTGTGATCGGGGCCTGAACATGCAGGAGGGTGAAAGGAGGGCAAGGAATAGAGTGAATTGGAGCGATGTGGTATACAGGGGTTGACGTGCTGTCAGTGGATTGAATCAAGGCATGTGAAGCGTCCGGGGTAAACCATGGAAAGCTGTGTAGGTATGTATATTTGCGTGTGTGGACGTGTGTATGTACATGTGTATGGGGGGGGTTGGGCCATTTCTTTCGTCTGTTTCCTTGCGCTACCTCGCAACCGCGGGAGACAGCGACGAGGTAAAAAAAAAAAAAAAAAAAAAAAAATTTCAACGTAAACATGCATAAACATTTATAATATTCATTTTATTATATTTTGTCGCTGTCTTCGGTGTTAGCAAGGTAGCACAGGGAAACAGGAGAAAGAATGGCCCAACCCATCCACATACACAGTATATACATACACGTCCACACACGCACATATACATACCTATATATCTCAACGTATACATATATATACACACACACAGACATAGACATATATACACATGTACATAATTCATACTGTCTGCCCTTATTCATTCCCATCACCATCCTGCCACACATGAAATGACATCCCCCTCCCCACATATATGCGCAAGGTAGCACTAGGAAAAGACAACAAAGGCCACGTTCGTTCACACTCAGTCTCTAGCTGTCATGTATAATGCACCGAAACCACAGCTCCCATTCCACACCCAGGTCCAATAAAACTTTCCATGGTTTACCCCAGACGCTTCACATGCCCTGGTTCAATCCACTGACAACACATCGACCCCGGTATACCACATCGTTCCAATTCACTCTATTCCTTGCACGCCTTTCACCCTCCTCCAGTCAACGTATACATATATATACATATACAGACATAAACATATATATATGTATACATAATTCATACCTGCTGCCTTTATCAATTCCTGTCGCCACCCTGCCACACATGAAATGACAACCCCCTCCCCCAGCACATGCGCGAGGTAGCGCAACGAAAAGACAACAAAGGCCACATAAGTTCACACTCAGTCTCTGGCTGTCAGTATAATGCAGCAAAACCACAGCTCTCTTTCCACATCCTGGCCCCACAAAACTTTCCATGGTTTACCCTAGATGCTTCACATGCCCTGGTTTTATCCAGTGTCAGCACATCGACCCCGGTATACCACATCGATCCAATTCACTCTATTCCTTGCATGCCTTTCACCCTCCTGCATGTTCAGGCCCCAATCGCTCAAAATCTTTTTCATTCCATCCTTCCACCTCCATTTTGGTTTCCCACTTCTCCTCGTTCCCTCCACCTCTGACACATATATCCTCTTTGTCAATCTTTCCCCACTCATTCTCTCCATGTGACCAAACCATTTCAAAACACCCTCTTCTGCTCTCTCAACCACACTCTTTTTATTACCAAACACCTCACTTACCCTTTCTTACATACTCGAATCAAACCACCTCAAACCAGATATTGTCCTCAAATATCTCATTTCCAACACATCCACCCTCCTCCACAAAACCCTATCTGCAGCCTACGCCTCACAACCATATAACATTGTCAGAACCACTATTCCTTCAAACATACCCATTTTTGATTTCTGAGATAATGTTCTCGCCTTCCACACATTCTTCAATGCTCCCAGAACCTGTGCCCCCCCCCCCCCCCCACCCCCCTGAGACTCACTTCTGCTTTCAATATTCCATTCGCTGTCAATTCCACTCCCAGATATCTAAACCACTTCACTTCCTCCAGCTTTTCTCCATTCTAACTTACCTCCCAATTGACTTGTCCCTCAACCCTACTGTACCTAATAACCTTGCTCTTATTCACATTTACTCTCAGCTTTCTTCTTTCACACACTTTACCAAACTCAGTCACCAGCTTCTGCAGTTTCTTACCCGAATCAGCCACCAGCGCTGTATCATCAGCAAACAACAACTGACACTTCCCAAGCTCTCTTATCCACAACAGATTGCATACTTGCCCCTCTCTCCAAAACTCTTGCATTCACCTTCCTAACAATCACATCCATAAACAAATTAAACAACCATGGAGACACCATGCACCCCTACCGCAAACCGACATTCACTGGGAACTAATCACTTTCCTCTATTCCTACTCGTACACATGCGTTACATCCTCGATAAAACTTTTCACTGCTTCTAGCAACTTGCCTCCTACACCATATTCTCTTAACACCTTATACAGAGCATCTCTATCAACTCTATCATATGCCTTCTCCAGACCCATAAATGCTACACACAAATCCATCTGGTTTTCTAAGCATTTCTCACATAAATTCTTCAAAGCAAACCCGTGATCAACACATCCTCTACCACTTCTGAAACCACACTGCTCTTACCCACTTTGATGCTCTGTACATGCCTTCACCCTCTCAATCAATACCCTCCCATATAATTTCCCAGAAATACTCAACAAATTTACACCTCTGTAATTTGAACACCCACCTTTATCCACTTTGCCTTTGTACAATGGCACTATGCATGCATTCCGCCAATCCTTAGGTACTTCATCATAAGCCATACATACATTGAATATCCTCACTAACCAGTGAACAACAGTCACCCTTTTTAATAAATTCCACTGCAATACCATCCAAACCCACAGCCTTGCCAGCTTTAATCTTCCGCAATGCTTTCAGTACCTCTTCTTTGTTTACCAAACCATTCTCCCTGACCCTCTCACTTCGCACACCACCTCGACCAAAACACCCCATATCTGCCACTCTATCATCTAACACATTCAACAACCTTCAAAATACTCACTCCAACCGTTCTCACATCACTTCCCACATCATTTGTCTTATTTATATTTATTTACTTATTATTATACTTTGTTGCTGTCTCCCGCATTAGCGAGGTAGCGCAAGGAAACAGACAAAACAATGGCCTAACCCACCCACATACATATGTACATACATACACGTCCACACACAGCACATATACATACCTATACATCTCAATATATGCATATATATACACACACGGACATATACATAATTAATACTGTCTGCCCTTATTCATTCCCATCGCCACCCCGCCACACATAAAATGAAAACCCCCTTCCCCGCATGTGTGCAAGGTAGCACTAGAAAAAGACAACAAAGGCCACATTCGTTCACACTCAGTCTCTACCTGTCATGTATAATGTACTGAACCCATACCTCCTTTTCCACATCCAAGCCCCACAAAACTTTCCACAGTTTACCCTAGACGCTTCACATGCCCTGGTTCAATCCACTGACAGCACATCGACCCCGGTATACCACATCGTTTCAATTCACTCTATTCCTTGCACGCCTTTCACCCTCCTGCATGTTCGTGCCCCGATCACTCAAAATCTTTTCCACTCTATCTTTCCACCTCCAATTTGGTCTCCCACTTCTCGTTCCCGTCCACCTCTGACACATATATCCTCTTGGTCAATCTTTCCTCACTCATTCTCTCCAAGTGCCCAAACCATTTCAAAACACCCTCTTCTGCTCTCTCAACCACACTCATTTTATTACCACGAATCTCTCTTATCCTTTCATTACTTACTCAATCAAACCACCTCACACCACTTATTGTCCTCAAACATCTCATTTCCAGCACATCCACCCTCCTCCACACAACTCTATCTATAGCCCACATCTCACAACCATATAACATTGTTGGAACCACTATTCCTTCAAACATACCCATTTTTGCTTTCGAAGATAACATTCTCGACTTCCACACATTCTTCAATGCTCCCAGAACTTTCGCCCCCTCCCCCACCATATGATTCACTTCCGCTTCCATGGTTCCATCCACTGCCAAATCCACTCCCAGATATCTAAAACACTTCACTTCCTCCAGTTTTCCTCCATTCAAACTTATCTCCCAATTGACTTATCCCTCAACCCTACTGTACCTAATAACCTTGCTCTTATTCACATTTACTCTCAGCTTTCTTCTTTCACACACTTTACCAAACTCAGTCACCAGCTTCTGCAGTTTCTCACCCGAATCATCCACCAGCGCTGTATCATCAGCGAACAATAACTGACTCACTTCCCAACCTCTCTCATCCACAAAAGTCTGCATTCTTGCCCCTCTTTCCAAAACTCTTGCATTCACCTCCCTAACAACCCTATCAATAAACAAATTAAACAACCATGGAGACATCACACACCCCTGCCACAAACCTACAATCACTGAGAACCAATCACTTTCCTATCTTCCTACACATACACATGCCTTACATCCTTGATAAAAACTTTTCACTGCTTCTAACAACTTACCTCCCACACCATATACTCTTAATACCTTCCACAGAGCATCTCTCTCAATTTTATCATATGCCTTCTCCAGATCCATAAATGCTACATACAAATGCATTTGCTTTTCTAAGTATTTCTCACTTACATTTTTCAAAGCAAACACCTGATCCACACATCCTATACCACTTCTGAAACCAAACTGCTCCTCCCTAATCTGATACTCCGTACATGCTTTCACCCTCTCAATCAATACCTTCCCATATAATTTCCCAGGAATACTCAACAAACTTATACCTCTCTAATTTGAGCACTCACTCTTATCCCCTTTGCCTTTGTACAATGGCACTATGCAAGCATTCTGCCAGTGCTCAGGCACCTCACGATGAGTCATTATGGTGAGTCATTATACATTAAATAACCTTATCAACCAGTCAACAATACAGTCACCCCCTTTTTAATAGATTCCACTGCAATACCATCCAAACCCGCTGCCTTGCCGGCTTTCAGCTACCACAAAGCTTATACTACCACTTCTCTGTTTACCAAATCATTATCTCTAACCCTCTCACTTTGCACACCACCTCACCCAAAACACCCTATATCTGCAACTCTATCATCAAACACATTAAACAAACCTTCAAAATACTAACTCCATCTCTTGTCTTACGCCCATTATTTACCTCCTTTCAAAACATCTTTATTATCATTATTATTATACTTTGTCGCATTTTCCCATGTCAGCAAGGTAGCGCAAGGAAACAGAAGAAAGAATGGCCCAACCCACCCACATACACATGTATATATATGCACGTCCACACACGCACATATACATACCTTAACATTTCAAAGTATACAAATATACACATACACAGACATTTATTTCATCATTTATATTTTGCTTTGTCGCTGTCTCCTGCATTAGGGAGGTAGCGCAAGGCAACAGACGAAAGAATGGCCCAACCCACCAACATACACATGTATATACATACGCGTCCACTCATACAAATATACATACCTATACATCTCAACATATAAATACATATACACACACACACATTTACATACATTTTCATAGTCTGCCTTTATTTATTCCCATCGTTACCCCGCCACACATGAAATAAAAACCCCCTTCCTCCTCATGTGTGCAAGTAGCGCTACGAAAAGATAACAAAGGCCACATTCATTCACACTCAGTCTCTAGCTGTCATGTAATAATGCACCGAAATCACAGCTTCCTTTCCACATCCAGGCCCCACAAAACTTCCCATGGTTTACCCCAGACACTTCACATGCCCTGGTTCAATCCACTGACAGCACGTCGACCCGGTATAACACATCATTCCAATTCACTCTATTCCTTGCATGCCTTTCACCCTTCTGCATGTACAGGCCCTGATTACTCAAATTCTTTTTCACTCCATCTTTCCACCTCCAATTTACTCTCCCACCTCCCATTCCCTCCACCTCTGACACATATATCCTCTTGGTCAATCTTTCCTCACTCATTCTTTCCATGTGACCAAACCATTTCAAAACACCCTCTTCTGCTCTCTCAACCACACTCTTTTTATTACCACACATCTCTCTTACCCTTTCATTCCTTACTCGATCAAACAACCTCACACCACATATTGTCCCAAAACATCTCATTTCCACCACATCCACCCTCCTCCGCACAACTCTATCTATAGCCCATGCCTCGCAACCATATATCATTGTTGGAACCACTATTCCTTCAAACATACCCATTTTTGCTTTCCGAGATAATGTTCTTGACTTCCACACATTCTTCAATGCTCCCAGAACTTTCGCCCCCTCCCCCACCCTTTGATTCACTTCCGCTTCCATGGTTCCATCCGCTGCCAGATCCACTCCCAGATATCTAAAACACTTTACTTCCTCCAGTTTTTCTCCATTCAAACTTACCTCCCAATTGACTTGTCCTTCAATCTTACTGTACCTAATAACCTTGCTCTTATTCACATTTACTCTCAGCTTTTTTCTTTCAAACACTTCACCAAACTCAGTCACCAGCTTCTGCAGTTTCTCACATGAATCAGCCACCAGCGTTGTATCATCAGCGAACAACAACTGACTCACTTCCCAAGCTCTCTCATCTACAACAGACTGCATACTTGCCTCCCTTTACAAAACTCTTGCATTCACCTCCCTAACAATCACATCCATAAACATTTTAAACAACCATGGAGACATCACACACCCCTGCCGCAAACCAACATTCACTGAGAACCAATCATTTTCCTCGCTTCCTACACGTACACATGCCTTACATCCTCGATAAAAACTTTTCACTGCTTCTAACAACTTGCCTCCCACACCATATATTCTTAGTACCTTCCACAAAGCATCTCTATCAACTCTATCATATGCCTTCTCCAGATCCATAAATACTACATACAAATCCATTTGCTTTTCTAAGTATTTTTCACATACATTCTTCACAGCAAACACCTGATCCACACATCCTCTACCACTTCTGAAACCAAACTACTCTTCCCCAATCTGATGCTCTGTACATGCCTTCTCCCTCTCAATCAATACCCTCCCAAATAATTTCCCAGGAATACTCAACAAACTTATTTTTTTTTTTTTTTTTTTGCTTTGTCGCTGTCTCCCACGTTTGCGAGGTAGCGCAAGGGAACAGACGAAAGAAATGGCCCAACCCATCCCCATACACATGCCTTGATTCAATCCACTGACAGCACGTCAACCCCGGTATACCACATCGCTCCAATTCACTCTATTCTTTGCCCTCCTTTCACCCTCCTGCATGTTCAGGCCCCGATCACACAAAATCTTTTTCACTCCATCTTTCCACCTCCAATTTGGTCTCCCTCTTCTCCTCGTTCCCTCCACCTCCGACACATATATCCTCTTGGTCAATCTTTCCTCACTCATTCTCTCCATGTGACCAAACCATTTCAAAACACCCTCTTCTGCTCTCTCAACCACGCTCTATTTATTTCCACACATCTCTCTTACCCTTACGTTACTTACTCGATCAAACCACCTCACACCACACACTGTCCTCAAACATCTCATTTCCAGCACATCCATCCTCCTGCGCACAACTCTATCCATAGTCCACGCCTCGCAACCATACAACATTGTTGGAACCACTATTCCTTCAAACATACCCATTTTTGCTTTCCCAGATAATGTTCTCGACTTCCACACATTTTTCAAGGCTCCCAGAATTTTTGCCCCCTCCCCCACCCTATGATCCACTTCCGCTTCCATGGTTCCATCCGCTGCCAGATCCACTCCCAGATATCTAAAACACTTTACTTCCTCCAGTTTTTCTCCATTCAAACTCACCTCCCAATTCCATTGACCCTCAACCCTACTGTACCTAATAACCTTGCTGTTATTCACATTTACTCTTAACTCTCTTCTTTCACACACTTTACCAAACTCAGTCACCAGCTTCTGCAGTTTCTCACATGAATCAGCCACCAGCGCTGTATCATCAGTGAACAACAACTGACTCACTTCCCAAGCTCTTCATCCCCAACAGACTTCATACTTGCCACTCTTTCCAAAACTCTTGCATTCACCTCCCTAACAACCCCATCCATAAACAAATTAAACAACCATGGAGACATCACACACCCCTGCCGCAAACCTACATTCACTGAGAACCAATCACTTTCCTCTCTTCCTACACGTACACATGCCTTACATCCTCGATAAAAACTTTTCACTGCTTCCAACAACTTGCCTCCCACACCATATATTCTTAATACCTTCCACAGAGCATCTCTATCAACTCTATCATATGCCTTCTCCAGATCCATAAATGCTACATACAAATCCATATATATATATATATATATATATATATATATATATATATATATATATATTTTTTTTTTTTTTTTTTTTTTTATACTTTGTCGCTGTCTCCCGCGTATTGCGAGGTAGCGCAAGGAAACAGACGAAAGAAATGGCCCAACCCCCCCCCCATACACATGTACATACACACGTCCACACACACAAATATACATACCTACACAGCTTTCCATGGTTTACCCCGGACGCTTCACATGCCTTGATTCAATCCACTGACAGCACGTCAACCCCTGTATACCACATCGCTCCAATTCACTCTATTCCTTGCCCTCCTTTCACCCTCCTGCATGTTCAGGCCCCGATCACACAAAATCTTTTTCACTCCATCTTTCCACCTCCAATTTGGTCTCCCTCTTCTCCTTGTTCCCTCCACCTCAGACACATATATCCTCTTGGTCAATCTTTCCTCACTCATTCTCTCCATGTGCCCAAACCACTTCAAAACACCCTCTTCTGCTCTCTCAACCACGCTCTTTTTATTTCCACACATCTCTCTTACCCTTACGTTACTCACTCGATCAAACCACCTCACACCACACATTGTCCTCAAACATCTCATTTCCAGCACATCCATCCTCCTGCGCACAACTCTATCCATAGCCCACGCCTCGCAACCATACAACATTGTTGGAACCACTATTCCTTCAAACATACCCATTTTTGCTTTCCGAGATAATGTTCTCGACTTCCACACATTCTTCAAGGCCCCCAGAATTTTCGCCCCCTCCCCCACCCTATGATCCACTTCCGCTTCCATGGTTCCATCCGCTGCCAGATCCACTCCCAGATATCTAAAACACTTCACTTCCTCCAGTTTTTCTCCATTCAAACTCACCTCCCAATTGACTTGACCCTCAACCCTACTGTACCTAATAACCTTCACATTTACTCTTAACTTTCTTCTTCCACACACTTTACCAAACTCAGTCACCAGCTTCTGCAGTTTCTCACATGAATCAGCCACCAGCGCTGTATCATCAGCGAACAACAACTGACTCACTTCCCAAGCTCTCTCATCCCCAACAGACTTCATACTTGCCCCTCTTTCCAAAACCCTTGCATTTACCTCCCTAACAACCCCATCCAACAAACTTATACCTCTCTAATTTCAGCACTCACTTTTGTCCCCCATGCCTTTGTACAATGGCACTCTGCAACCATTCCACCAATCGTCAGGCTCCTCACCATGAGTCATACATACATTAAATAACCTTACCAACTAGTCAACAATGCAGTCACCCCTTTTTTTTAATAAATTCCACTGCAATACCATCAAACCCACTGCCTTGCTGGCTTTCGTCTTCCACAAAGCTTTTACTACCTCTCCTCTGTTTACCAAATCATTCTCCCTAACCCTCTCACTTTGCACACCACCTCGACCAAAACACCTTATATCTGCCACTCTATCATCAAACACATTCAACAAACCTTCAAAATACTCACTCCACCTCCTTCTCACATCACCACTACTTGTTATCCCCTCCCCAGACATACATAAATACATAAACATTAATTTGTTTATGGATGGGGTTGTTAGGGAGGTGAATGCAAGAGTTTTGGAAAGAGGGGCAAGTATGAAGTCTGTTGTGGATGAGAGAGCTTGGGAAGTGAGTCAGTTGTTGTTCGCTGATGATACAGCGCTGGTGGCTGATTCATGTGAGAAACTGCAGAAGCTGGTGACTGAGTTTGGTAAAGTGTGTGAAAGAAGAAAGTTAAGAGTAAATGTGAATAAGAGCAAGGTTATTAGGTACAGTAGGGTTGATGATCAAGTCAATTGGGAGGTAAGTTTGAATGGAGAAAAACTGGAGGAAGTAAAGTGTTTTAGATATCTGGGAGTGGATCTGGCAGCAGATGGAACCATGGAAGCGGAACTGGATCATAGGGTGGGGGAGGGGGGCGAAAATCCTGGGAGCCTTGAAGAATGTGTGTAAGTCGAGAACATTATCTGGGAAAGCAAAAATGGGTATGTTTGAAGGAATAGTGGCTCCAACAATGTTGTATGGTTGCGAGGCGTGGGCTATGGATAGAGTTGAGCACAGGAGGGTGGATGTGCTGGAAATGAGATGTTTGAGGACAATGTGTAGTGTGAGGTGGTTTGATCGAGTAAGTAACGTAAGGGTAAGAGAGATGTGTGGAAATAAAAAGAGCATGTTTGAGAGAGCAGAAGAGGGTGTTTTGAAATGGTTTGGGCACATGGAGAGAATGAGTGAGGAAATATTGACCAAGAGGATATATGTGTCGGAGGTGGAGGGAACGAGGAGAAGTGGGAGACCAAATTGGAGGTAGAAAGATGGAGTGAAAAAGATTTTGTGTGATTGGGGCCTGAACATGCAGGAGGGTGAAAGGAGGGCAAGGAATAGAGTGAATTGGATCGATGTGGTATACCGGGGTTGACGTGCTGTCAGTGGATTGAATCAGGGCATGTGAAGCGTCTGGGGTAAACCATGGAAAGCTGTGTAGGTATGTATATTTGCGTGTGTGGACGTATGTACATACATGTGTATGGGGGTGGGTTGGGCCATTTCTTTCGTCTGTTTCCTTGCGCTACCTCGCAAACGCGGGAGACAGCGACAAAAAAAAATATATATATATATATATATATATTTATTTTTTTTACTATACTTTGTCGCTGTCTCCCGCGTTTGCGAGGTAGCGATATATATATATATATATATATATATATATATATATATATATATATATATATATATATACATACATATATATATATATATATATATATATATATATATATATATATATATATATATATATATATATATATATTTTCTTCTTTCAAACTATTCGCCATTTCCCGCATTAGCGAGGTAGCATTAAGAACAGAGGACTGGGCCTTTGAGGGAATACCCTCACCTGGCCCAATTCTCTGTTCCCTCTTTTGGAAAATTAAAAAAAACGAGAGGGGACGATTTCCAGCCCCCCACTCCCTCCCCTTTTAGTCGCCTTCTACGACACGCAGGGAATACGTGGGAAGTATTCTTTCTCCCCTATCCCCAGGAAATCCTCCCCTCTCTTTTTTTTTTTAATTTTCCAAAAGAAGGAACAGATAAGGGGTCAGGTGAGGATATTTCCCTCTAAGGCCCAGTTCTCTGTTCTTAACGCTACCTCGCTAACGCGGGAAATGGCAAATAGTATGAAAAAAAAAATATATATATATATATATATATATATATATATATATATATATATATATATATATATATATATATATATATATATATTTGTCCCTGGGGATAGGGGAGAAAGAATACTTCCCACGTATTCCCTGCGTGTCGTAGAAGGCGACTAAAAGGGAAGGGAGCAGGAGGCTGGAAATCCTCCCCTCATTTTTTTTTTGCCAAAAGAAGAAACAGACAAAGGGGCCAGGTGAAGATATTCCCTCAAAGGCCCAGTCCTCATCCTCTGTTCTTAACGCTACCTCGCTAATGCAGGAAATGGCGATTAGTATAAAAAAATATATATATATATATATATATATATATATATATATATATATATATATATATATATATATATATAAACAGAGAAGAGGTAGTAAAAGCTTTGCGGAAGATGAAAGCCGGCAAGGCAGCAGGTTTGGATGGTATTGCAGTGGAATTTATTAAAAAAGGGGGTGACTGTATTGTTCACTGGTTGGTAAGGTTGTTTAATGTATGTATGACTCATGGTGAGGTGCCTGAGGATTGGCGGAATGCGTGCATAGTGCCATTGTACAAAGGCAAAGGGGATAAGAGTGAGTGCTCAAATTACAGAGGTATAAGTTTGTTGAGTATTCCTGGTAAATTATATGGGAGGATATTGATTGAGAGGGTGAAGGCATGTACAGAGCATCAGATTGGGGAAGAGCAGTGTGGTTTCAGAAGTGGTAGAGGATGTGTGGATCAGGTGTTTGCTTTGAAGAATGTATGTGAGAAATACTTAGAAAAACAAATGGATTTGTATGTAGCATTTATGGATCTGGAGAAGGCATATGACAGAGTTGATAGAGATGCTCTGTGGAAGGTATTAAGAATATATGGTGTGGGAGGCAAGTTGTTAGAAGCAGTGAAAAGTTTTTATCGAGGATGTAAGGCATGTGTACGTGTAGGAAGAGAGGATAGTGATTGGTTCTCAGTGAATGTAGGTTTGCGGCAGGGGTGTGTGATGTCTCCATGGTTGTTTAATTTGTTTATTGATGGGGTTGTTAGGGAGGTGAATGCAAGAGTTTTGGAAAGAGGGGCAAGTATGAAGTCTGTTGGAGATGAGAGAGCTTGGGAAGTGAGTCAGTTGTTGTTCGCTGATGATACAGCGCTGGTGGCTGATTCATGTGAGAAACTGCAGAAGCTGGTGACTGAGTTTGGTAAAGTGTGTGAAAGAAGAAAGTTAAGAGTAAATGTGAATAAGAGCAAGGTTATTAGGTACAGTAGGGTTGAGGGTCAAGTCAATTGGGAGGTGAGTTTGAATGGAGAAAAACTGGAGGAAGTGAACTGTTTTAGATATCTGGGAGTGGATCTGGCAGCGGATGGAACCATGGAAGCGGAAGTGGATCATACGGTGGGGGAGGGGGCGAAAATTCTGGGAGCCTTGAAGAATGTGTGGAAGTCGAGAACATTATCTCGGAAAGCAAAAATGGGTATGTTTGAAGGAATAGTGGTTCCACCAATGTTGTATGGTTGCGAGGCGTGGGCTATGGATAGAGTTGTGCGCAGGAGGATGGATGTGCTGGAAATGAGATGTTTGAGGACAATGTGTGGTGTGAGGTGGTTTGATCGAGTAAGTAACGTAAGGGTAAGAGAGATGTGTGGAAATAAAAAGAGCGTGGTTGAGAGAGCAGAAGAGGGTGTTTTGAAATGGTTCGGGCACATGGAGAGAATGAGTGAGGAAAGATTGACCAAGAGAATATATGTGTCGGAGGTGGAGGGAACGAGGAGAAGAGGGAGACCAAATTGGAGGTGGAAAGATGGAGTGAAAAAGACTTTGTGTGATCGGGGCCTGAACATGCAGGAGGGTGAAAGGAGGGCAAGGAATAGAGTGAATTGGAGCGATGTGGTATACCAGGGTTGACGTGCTGTCAGTGGATTGAATCAAGGCATGTGAAGCGTCTGGGGTAAACCATGGAAAGCTGTGTAGGTATGTATATTTGCGTGTGTGGACGTATGTATATACATGTGTATGGGGTGGGTTGGGCCATTTCTTTCGTCTGTTTCCTTGCGCTACCTCGCAAACGCAGGAGACAGCGACAAAGCAAAAATAAAAAAAATATATATATATATATATATATATATATATATATATATATATATATATATCTACTTATTCATTTTGCTTTGTCCCTGTCTCCTGCGTTAGCGAGGTAGCGCAAGGAAACAGATGAAAGAATGGCCCAACCCACCCACATACACATGTATATACATACATGTCCACACATGCAAATATACATACCTATACATCTCAACATATACATACATATACACACACAGACATATACATAAATACACATGTACATAATTCATAGTCTGCCTTTATTCATTTCCATCGCCACCCCGCCACACATGAAATAACAACCCCCTCCCCCTTCATGTGTGCAAGGTAGCGCCAGGAAAAGACAACAAAAACCCCATTCGTTCACGCTCAGTCTCTAGCGGTCATGTAATAATGCACCAAAACCACAGCTCCCTTTCCACAACCAGGCCCCACACAACTTTCCATGGTTTACCCTAGACGCTTCATATGCCCTAGTTCAATCTATTGACAGCACGTCGACCCCGGTATACCACAACGTTCCAATTCACTCTATTCCTTGCACGCCTTTCACTCTCCTGCATGTTCACGCCCCGATCACTTAAAATCTTTTTCACTCCATCTTTCCACCTCCAATTTGGTCTCCCACTTCTCCTCGCTTCCTCCACCTCTGACACATATATCCTCTTGGTCAATCTTTCCTCACTCATTCTCTCCATGTGACCAAACCATTTCAAAACACCCTCTTCTGCTCTCTCAACAACACTCTTTTTATTACCACACATCTCTCTTACCCTTACATTACTTACTCGATCAAAACACCTCACACCACAATTTGTCCTCAAACATCTCATTTCCAGTACATCCACCCTCCTGCGCACAACTCTATCTATAGCACACGCCTCGCAACCATACAACATTGTTGGAACCACTATTCCTTCAAACATACCCATTTTTGCTTTCCGAGATAATGTTCTCGACTTCCACACATCCTTCAATGCTCCCAGAATTTTTGCCCCCTCCCCCACCCTATGATTCACTTCCGCTTCCATGGTTCCATCCGCTGCCAAATCCACTCCCAGATATCTAAAACACTTCACTTCCTCCAGTTTTTCTCCATTCAAACTTACCTATCAATTGACTTGACCCTCAACCCTACTGTACCTAATAACCTTGCTCTTTTTCATATTTACTCTCAACTTTCTTCTTTCGCACACCTTCCCATACTCAGTCACCAGCTTCTGCAGTTTCTCACATGAATCAGCCACCAGCACTGTATCATCAGCGAACAACAACTGACTCACTTCCCAAGCTCCCTCATCCACAACAGACTGCATACTTGCCCCTCTCTCTTGCATTCACCTCCCTAACAACCCCATCCATAAACAAATTAAACAACCATGGAGACATCCCGCACCCCTGCCGCAAACCTACATTCACTGAGAACCAATCACTTTCCTCTCTTCCTACACGTACACATGCCTTATATCCTCGATAAAAACTTTTCACTGCTTCTAACAACTTGCCTCCCACACCATATATTCTTAATACCTTCCACAGAGCATCTCTATCAACTCTGTCATATGCCTTCTCCAGATCCATAAATGCTACATACAAATCCATTTGCTTTTCTAAGTATTTCTCACATACATTCTTCAAAGCAAAAACCTGATCCACACATCCTCTACCACTTCTGAAACCACACTGTTCTTCCCCAATCTGATGCTCTGTACATGCCTTCACCCTCTCAATCAATACCCTCCCATATTATTTACCAGGAATACTCAACAAACTTATATCTCTATAATTTGAGCACTCACCTTTGTCCCCTTTGCCTTTGTACAATGGCACTATGCAAGCATTCTGCCAATCCTCAGGCACTTCACCATGAATCATACATACATTAAATAACCTTACCAACCAGTCAACAATACAGACACCTCCTTTTTTAATAAATTCCACTGCAATACCATCCAAACCCGCTGCCTTGCCAACTTTCATCTTCCGCAAAGCTTTTACTACCTCTTCTCTGTTTACCAAAGCATTTTCCCTAACCCTCTCCCTTTGCACACCACCTCGACCAAAACACCCTATATCTGCCACTCTATCATCAAACATTCAACAAACCTTCAAAATACTCACTCCATCTCCTTCTCACATCACCACTAAGCGGGAGACAGCGGCAAAAAAAAAAAAAAAAAAAAATATATATATATATATATATATATATATATATATATATATAAAAAGATGTTCTGGAAGGAGGTAAATAGGGTGCGTAAGACAAGGGAGCAAATGGGAACTTCAGTGAAGGGCGTAAATGGGGAGGTGATAACAAGTAGCGGTGATGTGAGAAGGAGATGGAATGAGTATTTTGAAGGTTTGTTGAATGTGTCTGATGACAGAGTGGCAGATATAGGGTGTTTTGGTCGAGGTGGTGTGCAAAGTGAGAGGGTTAGGGAAAATGATTTGGTAAACAGAGAAGAGGTAGTAAAAGCTTTGCGGAAGATGAAAGCCGGCAAGGCAGCAGGTTTGGATGGTATTGCAGTGGAATTTATTAAGAAAGGGGGTGACTGTATTGTTGACTGGTTGGTAAGGTTATTTAATGTATGTATGACTCATGGTGAGGTGCCTGAGGATTGGCGGAATGCGTGCATAGTGCCATTGTACAAAGGCAAAGGGGATAAGAGTGAGTGCTCAAATTACAGAGGTATAAGTTTGTTGAGTATTCCTGGTAAATTATATGGGAGGGTATTGATTGAGAGGGTGAAGGCATGTACAGAGCATCAGATTGGGGAAGAGCAGTGCGGTTTCAGAAGTGGTAGAGGATGTGTGGATCAGGTGTTTGCTTTGAAGAATGTATGTGAGAAATACTTAGAAAAGCAAAGGGATTTGTATGTAGCATTTATGGATCTGGAGAAGGCATATGATAGAGTTGATAGAGATGCTCTGTGGAAGGTATTAAGAATATATGGTGTGGGAGGCAAGTTGTTAGAAGCAGTGAAAAGTTTTTATCGAGGATGTAAGGCATGTGTACGTGTAGGAAGAGAGGAAAGTGATTGGTTCTCAGTGAATGTAGGTTTGCGGCAGGGGTGTGTGATGTCTCCATGGTTGTTTAATTTGTTTATGGATGGGGTTGTAAAGGAGGTAAATGCAAGAGTCCTGGAAAGAGGGGCAAGTATGAAGTCTGTTGGGGATGAGAGAGCTTGGGAAGTGAGTCAATTGTTGTTCGCTGATGATACAGCGCTGGTGGCTGATTCATGTGAGAAACTGCAGAAGCTGGTGACTGAGTTTGGTAAAGTGTGTGGAAGAAGAAAGTTGAGAGTAAATGTGAATAAGAGCAAGGTTATTAGGTACAGTAGGGGTGAGGGTCAAGTCAATTGGGAGGTGAGTTTGAATGGAGAAAAACTGGAGGAAGTGAAGTGTTTTAGATATCTGGGAGTGGATCTGTCAGCGGATGGAACCATGGAAGCGGAAGTGGATCATAGGGTGGGGGAGGGGGCGAAAATTTTGGGAGCCTTGAAAAATGTGTGGAAGTCGAGAACATTATCTCGGAAAGCAAAAATGGGTATGTTTGAGGGAATAGTGGTACCAACAATGCTGTATGGTTGCGAGGCGTGGGCTATGGATAGAGATGTGCGCAGGAGGATGGATGTGCTGGAAATGAGATGTTTGAGGACAATGTGTGGTGTGAGGTGGTTTGAGCGAGTAAGTAACGTAAGGGTAAGAGAGATGTGTGGAAATAAAAAGAGCGTGGTTGAGAGAGCAGAAGAGGGTGTTTTGAAATGGTTTGGGCACATGGAGAGAATGAGTGAGGAGAGATTGACCAAGAGGATATATGTGTCGGAGGTGGAGGGAACGAGGAGAAGAGGGAGACCAAATTGGAGGTGGAAAGATGGAGTGAAAAAGATTTTGTGTGATCGGGGCCTGAACATGCAGGAGGGTGAAAGGAGGGCAAGAAATAGAGTGAATTGGAGTCATGTGGTATACAGGGGTTGACGTGCTGTCAGTGGATTGAAGCAAGGCATGTGAAGCGTCTGGGGTAAACCATGGAAAGCTGTGTAGGTATGTATATTTGCGTGTGTGGACGTGTGTATGTACATGTGTATGGGGGGGGGGGGCCATTTCTTTCGTCTGTTTCCTTGCGCTACCTCGCAAACGCGGGAGACAGCGACAAAGTATAAAAAAAAAAAAAAAAAAAAAAAAAATATATATATATATATATATACATATAACAGAGGTATAAGTTTGTTGAGTATTCCTGGTAAATTATATGGGAGGGTATTGATTGAGAGGGTGAAGGCATGTACAGAGCATCAGATTGGGGAAGAGCAGTGTGGTTTCAGAAGTGGTAGAGGATGTGTGGATCAGGTGTTTGCTTTGAAGAATGTATGTGAGAAATACTTAGAAAAGCAAATGGATTTGTATGTAGCATTTATGGATCTGGAGAAGGCATATGATAGAGTTGATAGAGATGCTCTGTGGAAGGTATTAAGAATATATGGTGTGGGAGGAAAGTTGTTAGAAGCAGTGAAAAGTTTTTATCGAGGATGTAAGGCATGTGTACGTGTAGGAAGAGAGGAAAGTGATTGGTTCTCAGTGAATGTAGGTTTGCGGCAGGGGTGTGTGATGTCTCCATGGTTGTTTAATTTGTTTATGGATGGGGTTGTTAGGGAGGTAAATGCAAGAGTTTTGGAAAGAGGGGCAAGTATGAAGTCTGTTGGGGATGAGAGAGCTTGGGAAGTGAGTCAGTTGTTGTTCGCTGATGATACAGCGCTGGTGGCTGATTCATGTGAGAAACTGCAGAAGCTGGTGACTGAGTTTGGTAAAGTGTGTGGAAGAAGAAAGTTAACAGTAAATGTCAATAAGAGCAAGGTTATTAGGTACAGTAGGGTTGAGGGTCAAGTCAATTGGGAGGTGAGTTTGAATGGAGAAAAACTGGAGGAAGTGAAGTGTTTTAGATATCTGGGAGTGGATCTGGCAGCGGATGGAACCATGGAAGCGGAAGTGGATCATAGGGTGGGGGAGGGGGCGAAAATTCTGGGGGCCTTGAAGAATGTGTGGAAGTCGAGAACATTATCTCGGAAAGCAAAAATGGGTATGTTTGAAGGAATAGTGGTTCCAACAATGTTGTATGGTTGCGAGGCGTGGGCTATGGATAGAGTTGTGCGCAGGAGGATGGATGTGCTGGAAATGAGATGTTTGAGGACAATGTGTGGTGTGAGGTGGTTTGATCGAGTGAGTAACGTAAGGGTAAGAGAGATGTGTGGAAATAAAAAGAGCGTGGTTGAGAGAGCAGAAGAGGGTGTTTTGAAGTGGTTTGGGCACATGGAGAGAATGAGTGAGGAAAGATTGACCAAGAGGATATATGTGTCGGAGGTGGAGGGAACGAGGAGAAGAGGGAGACCAAATTGGAGGTGGAAAGATGGAGTGAAAAAGATTTTGTGTGATTGGGGCCTGAACATGCAGGAGGGTGAAAGGAGGGCAAGGAATAGAGTGAATTGGAGCGATGTGGTATACCGGGGTTGACATGCTGTCAGTGGATTGAATCAAGGCATGTGAAGCGTCTGGGGTAAACCATGGAAAGCTGTGTAGGTATGTATATTTGCGTGTGTGGACGTATGTATATATATGTGTGTGGGGGGGTGGTTGGGCCATTTCTTTCGTCTGTTTCCTTGCGCTACCTCGCAAACGCGGGAGACAGCGAAAAAGTATATAAAAAAAAATATATATATATATATATATATATATATATATATATATATATATATATATATATATATATATATGTCTGATCATTATCTTGTGGAGGCTAAGGTGAAGATTTCTATGGGTTTTCAGAAAAGAAGAGTGAATGTTGGGGTGAAGAGGGTGGCGAGAGTAAGTGAGCTTGAGAAGGAGACCTGTGTGAGGAAGTACCATGAGAGACTGAGTACAGAATGGAAAAAGGTGAGAACAATGGAAGCAAGGGGAGTGGGGGAGGAATGGGATGTATTTAGGGAATCAGTGATGGATTGCGCAAAAGATGCTTGTGGCATGAGAAGAGTGGGAGGTGGGTTGATTAGAAAGGGTAGTGAGTGGTGGGATGAAGAAGTAAGAGTATTAGTGAAAGAGAAGAGAGAGGCATTTGGACGATTTTTGCAGGGAAAAAATGCAATTGAGTGGGAGATGTATAAAAGAAAGAGACAGGAGGTCAAGAGAAAGGTGCAAGAGGTGAAAAAAAGGGCAAATGAGAGTTGAGGTGAGAGAGTATCATTAAATTTTAGGGAGAATAAAAAGATGTTCTGGAAGGAGGTAAATAAAGTGCGTAAGACAAGGGAGCAAATGGGAACTTCAGTGAAGGGCGCAAATGGGGAGGTGATAACAAGTAGTGGTGATGTGAGAAGGAGATGGAGTGAGTATTTTGAAGGTTTGTTGAATGTGTTTGATGATAGAGTGGCAGATATAGGGTGTTTTGGTCGAGGTGGTGTGCAAAGTGAGAGGGTTAGGGAAAATGATTTGGTAAACAGAGAAGAGGTAGTGAAAGCTTTGCGGAAGATGAAAGCCGTCAAGGCAGCAGGTTTGGATGGTATTGCAGTGGAATTTATCAAAAAAGGGGGTGACTGTAGGGTAAGGTTATTTAATGTATGTATGACTCATGGTGAGGTGCCTGAGGATTGGCGGAATGCGTGCATAGTGCCATTGTACAAAGGCAAAGGGGATAAGAGTGAGTGCTCAAATTACAGAGGTATAAGTTTGTTGAGTATTCCTGGTAAATTATATGGAAGGGTATTGATTGAGAGGGTGAAGGCATGTACAGAGCATCAGATTGGGGAAGAGCAGTGTGGTTTCAGAAGTGGTAGAGGATGTGTGGATCAGGTGTTTGCTTTGAAGAATGTATGTGAGAAATACTTAGAAAAGCAAATGGATTTGTATGTAGCATTTATGGATCTGGAGAAGGCATATGATAGAGTTGATAGAGATGCTCTGTGGAAGGTATTAAGAATATATGGTGTGGGAGGAAAGTTGTTAGAAGCAGTGAAAAGTTTTTATCGAGGATGTAAGGCATGTGTACGTGTAGGAAGAGAGGAAAGTGATTGGTTCTCAGTGAATGTAGGTTTGCGGCAGGGGTGTGTGATGTCTCCATGGTTGTTTAATTTGTTTATGGATGGGGTTGTTAGGGAGGTAAATGCAAGAGTTTTGGAAAGAGGGGCAAGTATGAAGTCTGTTGGGGATGAGAGAGCTTGGGAAGTGAGTCAGTTGTTGTTCGCTGATGATACAGCGCTGGTGGCTGATTCATGTGAGAAACTGCAGAAGCTGGTGACTGAGTTTGGTAAAGTGTGTGGAAGAAGAAAGTTAACAGTAAATGTCAATAAGAGCAAGGTTATTAGGTACAGTAGGGTTGAGGGTCAAGTCAATTGGGAGGTGAGTTTGAATGGAGAAAAACTGGAGGAAGTGAAGTGTTTTAGATATCTGGGAGTGGATCTGGCAGCGGATGGAACCATGGAAGCGGAAGTGGATCATAGGGTGGGGGAGGGGGCGAAAATTCTGGGGGCCTTGAAGAATGTGTGGAAGTCGAGAACATTATCTCGGAAAGCAAAAATGGGTATGTTTGAAGGAATAGTGGTTCCAACAATGTTGTATGGTTGCGAGGCGTGGGCTATGGATAGAGTTGTGCGCAGGAGGATGGATGTGCTGGAAATGAGATGTTTGAGGACAATGTGTGGTGTGAGGTGGTTTGATCGAGTGAGTAACATAAGGGTAAGAGAGATGTGTGGAAATAAAAAGAGCGTGGTTGAGAGAGCAGAGGAGGGTGTTTTGAAGTGGTTTGGGCACATGGAGAGAATGAGTGAGGAAAGATTGACCAAGAGGATATATGTGTCGGAGGTGGAGGGAACGAGGAGAAGAGGGAGACCAAATTGGAGGTGGAAAGATGGAGTGAAAAAGATTTTGTGTGATCGGGGCCTGAACATGCAGGAGGGTGAAAGGAGGGCAAGGAATAGAGTGAATTGGAGCGATGTGGTATACCGGGGTTGACGTGCTGTCAGTGGATTGAATCAAGGCATGTGAAGCGTCTGGGGTAAACCATGGAAAGCTGTGTAGGTATGTATATTTGCGTGTGTGGACGTATGTATATAGATGTGTGTGGGGGGGGGGTTGGGCCATTTCTTTCGTCTGTTTCCTTGCGCTACCTCGCAAACGCGGGAGACAGCGAAAAAGTATAATATAAAAATATATATATATATATATATATATATATTTTTTTTTTTTTTTTTTTTTCAAACTATTCGCCATTTCCCGCATTAGCGAGGTAGCGTTAAGAACAGAGGACTGGGCCTTTGAGGGAATACCCTCACCTGGCCCAATTCTCTGTTCCTTCTTTTGGAAAATTAAAAAAAAAAAAACGAGAGGGGAGGATTTCCAGCCCCCCGCTCCCTCCCCTTTTAGTCGCCTTCTACGACACGCAGGGAATACGTGGGAAGTATTCTTTCTCCCCTGTGATAAGAGGACATTTTCTTTTGAGTCTGTGAAGTCCCCCACATGTGAAGAGATGTCAAAATAGGATGGTGTTCTCTACTTATGTAGATTTTTTCCAAAATCTATCTTCTAACCATATAAATCAGTGACAACATGCATCCATTTGTCTAAAACAGTGTTGCACTGAAGTACCACTTATCCATATCAGGAATGAATCCATTATTATTTAAGAGCAAGTACCTTGTCAAGTTTTGAGGCAAGTCACAAAATCCCAATTTTTAAATTATGATCATAAGAACATATGCTTGTAACAAACCAAACATAATCAAGATCTTATTTTTAATGTGTCATTACAGTACATACCCTGCTGAATATACATAAAAAAAATACATTGTCTTTGGCTCTTTCAAGATCTCAGGTTCTCAAAAACTCAGACAGGCACTACAAAGTCATCAACCCCCATATACAGACTAAAGCATAGTCCTCAATGCTCTATATATATGTCTGATCATTATCTTGTGGAGGCTAAGGTGAAGATTTCTATGGGTTTTCAGAAAAGAAGAGTGAATGTTGGGGTGAAGAGGGTGGCAAGAGTAAGTGAGCTTGAGAAGGAGACCTGTGTGAGGAAGTACCATGAGAGACTGAGTACAGAATGGAAAAAGGTGAGAACAATGGAAGCAAGGGGAGTGGGGGAGGAATGGGATGTATTTAGGGAATCAGTGATGGATTGCGCAAAAGATGCTTGTGGCATGAGAAGAGTGGGAGGTGGGTTGATTAGAAAGGGTAGTGAGTGGTGGGATGAAGAAGTAAGAGTATTAGTGAAAGAGAAGAGAGAGGCATTTGGACGATTTTTGCAGGGAAAAAATGCAATTGAGTGGGAGATGTATAAAAGAAAGAGACAGGAGGTCAAGAGAAAGGTGCAAGAGGTGAAAAAAAGGGCAAATGAGAGTTGAGGTGAGAGAGTATCATTAAATTTTAGGGAGAATAAAAAGATGTTCTGGAAGGAGGTAAATAAAGTGCATAAGACAAGGGAGCAAATGGGAACTTCAGTGAAGGGCGCAAATGGGGAGGTGATAACAAGTAGTGGTGATGTGAGAAGGAGATGGAGTGAGTATTTTGAAGGTTTGTTGAATGTGTTTGATGATAGAGTGGCAGATATAGGGTGTTTTGGTCGAGGTGGTGTGCAAAGTGAGAGGGTTAGGGAAAATGATTTGGTAAACAGAGAAGAGGTAGTGAAAGCTTTGCGGAAGATGAAAGCCGGCAAGGCAGCAGGTTTGGATGGTATTGCAGTGGAATTTATCAAAAAAGGGGGTGACTGTAGGGTAAGGTTATTTAAGGTATGTATGACTCATGGTGAGGTGCCTGAGGATTGGCGGAATGCGTGAATAGTGCCATTGTACAAAGGCAAAGGGGATAAGAGTGAGTGCTCAAATTACAGAGGTATAAGTTTGTTGAGTATTCCTGGTAAATTATATGGGAGGGTATTGATTGAGAGGGTGAAGGCATGTACAGAGCATCAGATTGGGGAAGAGCAGTGTGGTTTCAGAAGTGGTAGAGGATGTGTGGATCAGGTGTTTGCTTTGAAGAATGTATGTGAGAAATACTTAGAAAAGCAAATGGATTTGTATGTAGCATTTATGGATCTGGAGAAGGCATATGATAGAGTTGATAGAGATGCTCTGTGGAAGGTATTAAGAATATATGGTGTGGGAGGAAAGTTGTTAGAAGCAGTGAAAAGTTTTTATCGAGGATGTAAGGCATGTGTACGTGTAGGAAGAGAGGAAAGTGATTGGTTCTCAGTGAATGTAGGTTTGCGGCAGGGGTGTGTGATGTCTCCATGGTTGTTTAATTTGTTTATGGATGGGGTTGTTAGGGAGGTAAATGCAAGAGTTTTGGAAAGAGGGGCAAGTATGAAGTCTGTTGGGGATGAGAGAGCTTGGGAAGTGAGTCAGTTGTTGTTCGCTGATGATACAGCGCTGGTGGCTGATTCATGTGAGAAACTGCAGAAGCTGGTGACTGAGTTTGGTAAAGTGTGTGGAAGAAGAAAGTTAACAGTAAATGTCAATAAGAGCAAGGTTATTAGGTACAGTAGGGTTGAGGGTCAAGTCAATTGGGAGGTGAGTTTGAATGGAGAAAAACTGGAGGAAGTGAAGTGTTTTAGATATCTGGGAGTGGATCTGGCAGCGGATGGAACCATGGAAGCGGAAGTGGATCATAGGGTGGGGGAGGGGGCGAAAATTCTGGGGGCCTTGAAGAATGTGTGGAAGTCGAGAACATTATCTCGGAAAGCAAAAATGGGTATGTTTGAAGGAATAGTGGTTCCAACAATGTTGTATGGTTGCGAGGCGTGGGCTATGGATAGAGTTGTGCGCAGGAGGATGGATGTGCTGGAAATGAGATGTTTGAGGACAATGTGTGGTGTGAGGTGGTTTGATCGAGTGAGTAACGTAAGGGTAAGAGAGATGTGTGGAAATAAAAAGAGCGTGGTTGAGAGAGCAGAAGAGGGTGTTTTGAAGTGGTTTGGGCACATGGAGAGAATGAGTGAGGAAAGATTGACCAAGAGGATATATGTGTCGGAGGTGGAGGGAACAAGGAGAAGAGGGAGACCAAATTGGAGGTGGAAAGATGGAGTGAAAAAGATTTTGTGTGATCGGGGCCTGAACATGCAGGAGGGTGAAAGGAGGGCAAGGAATAGAGTGAATTGGAGCGATGTGGTATACCGGGGTTGACGTGCTGTCAGTGGATTGAATCAAGGCATGTGAAGTGTCTGGGGTAAACCATGGAAAGCTGTGTAGGTATGTATATTTGCGTGTGTGGACGTATGTATATACATGTGTATGGGGGGGGTTGGGCCATTTCTTTCGTCTGTTTCCTTGCGCTACCTCGCAAACGCGGGAGACAGCGACAAAGTATAAAAAAAAATATATATATATATATATATATATATATATATATATATATATATATATATATATATATGATACAGCGCTGGTGGCTGATTCATGTGAGAAACTGCAGAAGCTAGTGACTGAGTTTGGTAAAGTGTGTGAAAGACGAAAGTTAAGAGTAAATGTGAATAAGAGCAAGGTAATTAGGTACAGTAGGGGTGAGGGTCAAGTCAATTGGGAGGTAAGTTTGAATGGAGAAAAACTGGAGGAAGTGAAGTGTTTTAGATATCTGGGAGTGGATCTGGCAGCGGATGGAACCATGGAAGCGGAAGTGGATCATAGGGTGGGGGAGGGGGCGAAAATCCTGGGAGCCTTGAAGAATGTGTGGAAGTCGAGAACATTATCTCGGAAAGCAAAAATGGGTATGTTTGAAGGAATAGTGGTTCCAACAATGTTGTATGGTTGCGAGGCATGGGCTATGGATAGAGTTGTGCACAGGAGGATGGACGTGCTGGAAATGAGATGTTTGAGGACGATGTGTGGTGTGAGGTGGTTTGATTGAGTAAGTAACGTAAGGGTAAGAGAGATGTGTGGAAATAAAAAGAGCGTGCTTGAGAGAGCAGAAGAGGGTGTTTTGAAATGGTTTGGGCACATGGAGAGAATGAGTGAGGAAAGATTGACCAAGAGGATATATGTGTCGGAGGTGGAGGGAACGAGGAGAAGTGGGAGACCAAATTGGAGGTGGAAAGATGGAGTGAAAAAGATTTTGTGTGATCAGGGCCTGAACATGCAGGAGGGTGAAAGGAGGGCAAGGAATAGAGTGAATTGGATCGATGTGGTATACCGGGGTCAACGTGCTGTCAGTGGATTGAATCTGGGCATGCAAAGCGTCTGGGGTAAACCATGGAAAGCTGTGTAGGTATGTATATTTGCGTGTGTGGACGTATGTATATACATGTGTATGGGGGTGGGTTGGGCCATTTCTTTTGTCTGTTTCCTTGCGCTACCTCGCAAACGCGGGAGACAGCGACAAAGCAAAAAATATATATATATATATATATATATATATATATATGAAAAAAAAAAAAAAAAATATATATATATATATATATATATATATATATATATATATAGATATCTATCCCTGGGGATAGGGGATTAAGAATACTTCCCACGTATTCCCTGCGTGTCGTAGAAGGAGACTAAAAGTGGAGGGAGCGGGAGGCTGGAAATCCTCCCCTCTCGTTTTTTTTTTTTTTTTTTTAATTTTCCAAAAGAAGGAACAGAGAATTGGGCCAGGTGAGGGTATTCCCTCAAAGGCCCAGTCCTCTGTTCTTAATGCTACCTCACTAATGCGGGAAATGGCGAAGTTTAAAAGAAAAAAAGATATATATATATATATATATATATATATATATATATATATATATATATATATATATATATATATATATATTATCCCTGGGGATAGGGGAGAAAGAATACTTCCCACGTATTCCCTGCGTGTCGTAGAAGGCGACTAAAAGGGGAGGGAGCGGGTGGCTGGAAATCCTCCCCTTTCTTTCTTTTTTTTTTTTTCTAAAAGAAGGAACAGAGAAGGGGGTCAGGTAAGGATATTCCCTCTGAGGCCCAGTTCTCTGTTCTTGGCGCTACCTCGCTAACGCGGGAAATGGCAAATAGTATGAAAAAAAAAAAAAATATATATATATATATATATATATATATATATATACATTTCATTTCTTTCGTCTGTGTCCCTGCACTACCTCACAAACGCGGGAGACAGCGACAAAGCAAAATAAATAAATAATATATAATATACACATCATTCATACTTGCTGCCTTTATTCATTCCAGTCGCCACCCCGCCATACATGAAATGACAACCCCCTCCCCCCCGTATGCATGCGAAATAGCGCTAGAAAAAGACAACAAACACCACATTAGTTCACACTCAGTCTCTAGCTGTCATGTATGATGCACCGAAACCACAGCTCCCTTTCCACATCCAGGCCCCACAGAACTTTCTATGGTTTACCCCAGACGCTTCACATGCCCTGGCTCAATCCACTGACAGCACGTCGACCCCAGCATACCACATCGTTCCAATTCACTCTTTTCCTTGCACACCTTTCACCCTCCTGCATGTTCAGGCCCCGATCACTCAAAATCTTTTTCACTCCATCTTTCCAACTCCAACTTGGTCTCCCACTTCTCCTTCTTCCCTCCACCTCTGACACACATATTCTCTTTGTCAATCTTTCCTCACTCATTCTCTCCATGTGACCAAACCATTTCAAAACACTCTCTTCTGCTCTCTCAACCACACTTTTTATGACCAAACATATCTCTTACCCTTCCATTACTACTCGATCAAACCACTTCACACCACATATTGTCCTCAAACATCTCATTTCCAGCACATCCACCCTCCTCTGCACAACTCTATCTATAGCCCATGCCTCGCAACCATGTAACATTCTTGGAACCACTATTCCTTCAAACATAACCATATTTGCTTTCCGAGATAATGTTCTTGCCTTCCACACATTTTTAAACACTCCCAGAACTTTTGCCCCCTCCCTCACCCTGTGACTCACTTCCGCTTCCATGGTTCAATCTGCTACCAAATCCACTCCCAGATATCTAAAACACTTCACTTCCTCCAGTTTTTCTCCATTCAAACTTATCTCCCAACTGACTTGTCCCTCAACCCTACTGTACATAACAGCCTTGCTCTTATTCACATTTACTTTCAACTTTCTTCTTTCACACACTTTACCAAACTCAGTCACCAGCTTGTGCAGTTTCTCACCCAAATCAGCCACCAGTGCTGTATCATCATCGAACAACATCTGACTCACTTTCCAAGCTCTCTCATCGACAACAGACTGCATAATTGCCCCTCTCTCGAAAACTCTTGCATTCACCTCCCTAACAACCCTATCCATAAACAAATTAAACAACCATGGAGACATCATGCACACCTGTCACAAACCAACTTTCACTGAGAACCAATCACTTTCCTCTCTTCCCACTTGCACACATGCCTTATATCCTCCATAAAAACTTTTCATTGCTTATAACAACTTGCCTCCCACACCATATATTCTTAATACCTTCCACAGAGAATCTCTATCAACTCTATCATATGCCTTCTCCAGATCCATAAATGCTACATACAAATCCATTTGCTTTTCTAAGTATTTTTCACATACATTCTTCAAAGCAAACACCTGATCTACACATCCTCTACCACTCCTGAAAACACACTGCTCTTCCCCAATCTGATGCTCTGTACATGCCTTCGCCCTCTCAATCAATACCCTCCCATATAATTTCCTAGGAATACTCAACAAACTTATACTTCTGTAATTTGAGCACTCACCATTTTCCCCTTTGCCTTTGTACAATTCCACTATGCATGCATTCCACCAATCCTCAGGTACTTCAACATGAGTCCTACATACATTAAGTATCCTTACCAACCTGTCAACAACAACAGTCACCCTCTTTTGTAATAAATTCCACTGCAATACCATCCAAACCCGCTGCCCCGCCGGCTTTCATCTTCCGCAAAGCTTTTACTACCTCTTCTCTGTTTACCAAATCATTCTCCCTAACCCCTCACTTTGCACACCACCTCGTCCAAAACACCCTATATCTGCCACTCTATCATCTAACACATTCAAAAAACCTTCAAAATACTCCATCTCCTTCTCACATCACTACATGTTATCACCTCCCCATTAGCTCCCTTCACCTATGTTCCCAAATGTTCTCTTGTCTTACGCACTTTATTTACCTCCTTCCAAAACATCTTTTTATTCTCCCTAAAATTTAATGATACTCTCTCACCCCAACTCTCATTTGCCCTCTTTTTCACCTCTTTCACCTTTCTCTTGACCTTCTGCCTCTTTCTTTGATACATCTCATAGTCATTTGCACTATTTCCCTGCAAAACTCATCCAAATGCCTCTCTCTTCTCTTTCACTAATAATCTTACTTCATCCCACCACTGACTACCCTTTCTAATCTGCCCACCTCCCATGCTTCTCATGCCACAAGAATCTTTTGAGCAAGCCATCACTGCTTCCCTAAATGCATCCCATTCTTCCTCCACTCCCCTTACATCCTTTGCTCTCACCTTTTTCCATTCTGCATTCAGTCTCTCCTGGTACTTCCTCCCACAAGTCTCCTTCCCAAGCTCACTTACTCTCACCACTCTCTTCACCCAAACATTCTCTCTTCTTTTCTGAAAACCTCTACAAATCTTCACCTTCGCCTCCACAAGATAATGATCAGACATCCTTCTAGTTGCACCTCTCAGCACATTAACATCCAAAAGTCTCTCTTTTGCGCGCCGATCAATTAACACATAATCCAATAATGCTCTATGGCCATCTCTCCTACTTACATACATATACTATGTATATCTCTCCTTTTAAACCAGGTATTCCCAATCACCAGTCATCTTTCAGCACATAAATCTACAAGCTCTTCACCATTTCCATTTACAACACTGAACACCCCATGTACACCAATTATTCCCACAGCTGCCACATTACTCACCTTTGCATTCAAATCACCCATCACTATAACCCGGTCTTGTGCATCAAAACTACTAACACACACTCAGCTGCTCCCAAAACACTTGCCTCTCATGATATTTCTTCTCATGCCCAGGTGCATATGCACCAATAATCACCCCTCTCTCTCCATCCACTTTCAGTTTTACCCATATCAATCAAGATTTTACTTTCTTACACTCTATCACATACTCCCACCACTCCTGTTTCAGGAGTAGTGCTACTCCTTCCCTAGTTCTTGTCCTCTCACCAACCCCTGACTTTACTCCCAAAACATTCCCAAACCACTCTTCCCCTTTACTCTTGAGCTTCGTTTCAGTCAGAACCAAAACATCCAGGTTCCTTTCCTCAAACATACTACCTATCTCTCCTATTTTCTCATCTTGGTTACATCCACACACACTTAGACACCCCAATCTGAGCCTTCAAGGAGGATGAGCACTCCCACGCGTGACTCCTTCTTCTGTTTCCCCTTTTAGAAAGTTGAAATACAAGGAGGGGAGAGTTTCTAGCCCCCACTCCTGTCCCCTTTAGTCACCTTCTATAACACTTGAGGAATGTGTGGGAAGTATTCTTTCTCCCCTATCCCCAGGGATAAAAAAAAATCTTTTTATTCTTCCTAAAATTTAATTATACTCTCAACCCAATTCTCATTTGCCCTCTTTTTCACCTCTTGCACCTTTGTCCTGACCTCCGGACTCTTTCATTTATACATCTCCCAGTCATTTGCACTATTTCCCTGTAAAAATCATCCAAATGCCTCTCTCTTCTCTTTCACTAAAAATCTTACTTCTTCATCCTGCCACTCACTACCCTTTCTAATCTGACCACCTCCCACACTTCTCATGCCACAAGCAGCTTTTGTGCAAGCCATCACTGCTTCCCTAAATACATCCTATTCCTCCCCCACTCCCCTTACGTCCTTTGCTCTCACCTTTTTCCATTCTGCACTAAGTCTCTCCTGGTACTTCCTCACACGAGTCTCCTTCCCAAGCTCACTGACTCTCACCACTCTCTTCACCCCAACATTCTCTCTTCTTTTCTGAACACCTCTACAAATCTTCACCTTCGCCTTCACAAGATAATGATCAGACATCTCAACAGTTGCACCTCTTAGCACATTAACATCCAAAAGTCTCTTTCAAGCGCCTAACAATTAACACGGAATCCAATAATGCTCTCTGGCCATCTCTCCTACTTACATACGTATACTTATGTATATCTCTCTTTTTAAACCAGGCATTCCCAATCACCAGTCCTTTGTCAGCACACAAGTGTACAAGCTCTTCACCATTTCCATTCACAACACTGAATATCCCATGTACACCAATTATTCCCTCAACTGCCACATTACTCACCTTTGCAGAGTAATGTGGCAGTTGAGGGAAAATTTGTTGTACATTCACAGACATATACATATATACACATGTACATATTCATACATGCTACCTTCATCCATTCCCGCCGCCACCCCGCCACACATGAAATGGCACTCCCCTACCCCTGCGTGCGCGCAAGGTAGCGCAAGGAAAAGACAACAAAGACCACATTCGTTCACACTCAGTCTCTAGCTGTCTTGTGTAATGCACCAAAACCACAGCTTCCTTTCCACATCCAGGCCACAGAACTTTCCATGGTGTACCCCAGATGCTTCATATGCCCTGTTTCAATCCATTGACTGCCCTTCGACCTCAGTATACCACATTGTTCCAATTCACTCTATTCCTTGCACACCTTTCAGATCTCCTGCATGTTCAGGCCCTGATCGCTCAAACTCTTTTTCACTCGTTCCCTCCACCTCTGATATATATAACCTCTCTGTCAATCTTTCCTCACTCATTCTCTCCATGTGACCAAACCATTTCAATACATCCTCTTCTGTTCTCTCAACCACACTCTTTCTATTACCACACATCTCTCTTACCCTTTCATTACTTACTCGATTAAACAACCTCACACCACATATTGTCCTAAAACATCTCATTTCCAACACATCTAACCTCCTCTGCACAACCCTATCTATAGCCCATGCCTCACAACCATATAACATTCTAGGAACCACTATTCCTTCAAACATACCCATTCTTGCTCTACGAGATAACGTTCTTGCCTTCCACACATTCTTCAACGCTCCTAGAACCTTCACCCCCTCCTCCACCCTGTGACTCACTTCCATGGTTCCATCCACTGCCAAAACACTCCCAGTTATCTAAAACACTTCACTTCCTCCAGTTTTTCTCCTTTCTAACTTACCTCCCAAGTGACTTGTCCCTCAACCCTAGTGTACCTAATTACCTTGCTCTTATTCACATCTACTCTCAACTTTCTTCTTTCACACACTTTACCAAACCCAGTTACCAGCTTCTGCACTTTCTCACCCAAATCATCCACCAGCGCTGCATCATCAGCGAACAACTGATTTACTTCCCAAGCCCTCATCTACAACAGACTGTATACTTGCCCCTTTCTCCAAAAATCTTGCATTTGCCTCCCTAACAACCCTATCCATAAATAAATTAAACAACCATGGAGACATCACACACCCCTGCTGCAAACCAACATTCACTAGGAACCAATCACTTTCCTCTCTTCCTCCGTACACATGCCTTACATCCTCGATAAAAACCTTTCACTGTTTCTAGCAACTTACCTCCCACACCATATACTCTAAATACCTTCCACGTAGCATCTCTATCAACTCTTATCATATGCCTTCTCCAGATCCATAAATGCTACATACACATTAATCTGTTTTTCTAAGTATTTTTCACATACATGCTTCAAAGCAAATACCTGATCCACACATCCTCTACCACTTCTGAAACCAAACTGCTCTTCCCCAATCTGATGCTATGTATATGCCTTCACCCTCTCAATCAATACCCTCCCATATATTTCCCAGGAATACTCAACAAACTTATACCTTTGTATTTTGAACACTCACCTTTATCTCCTTTGCCTTTGTACGATGGCACTATGCATGCATTCCGCCAATCCTCAGGCACTTCACCATGAACCATACATGCATTGAATATCCTCACCAACCAGTCAACAACACAGTCACCACCCATTTTAATAAATTCCACAGCAATACGATCCAAACCTGCCGCCTTTCATCTTCCACAAAGCTTTCAGTACCTCTTCTCTGTTTACAAAGTCATTCTCCCTGACCCTCTCACTTCCCACACCACCTCGACCAAAACACCTTATATCTGCCACTCTATCATCAAACACATTCAACAAACCTTCAAAATACTCACTCCATCTCCCTCTCACTTCACCAATGCTTGTTATTACCTCCCCATTTGCCCCTTCATCGATGTTCCCATTTGTCCTCTTGTCTTACACACTTTATTTACCTCATTCCAAAACTTCTTTTAAATCTCCCTAAAATTTTCATGATACTCTCTCACCCCAACTCTTATTTGCCCTCTTTCTCAACTCTTGCACCTTTCTCTCGGTCTCCTGCCACTTTCTTTTATACATCTCCCACTCATTTGCATTATTTCCCTGCAAAACTCGTCCAAATGCCCCTCTCTTCTCTTTCACTAACAATCTTACTTCTTCATCCCACCACACACTACCCTTTCTAATCTGCCCACCTCCCACCTTTCTCATGCAACATGCATCTTTTGTGCAAGCCATCACTGCTTCCCTAAATACATCCTATTCCTCCCCCACTCCCCTTACGTCTTTTGCTCTCAACTTTTTCCATTCTGCACTCAATCTCCCCTGGTACTTCCTCACACAAGTCTCCTTTCCAAGCTCACTTACTCTCACCACTCTCGACTCCAACATTCTCTCTTCTTTTCTGAAAACCTCTACATATCTTCACCTTCGCCTCCACAAGATAATGATCAGACATCCCTTCAGTTGCCCCTCTCAGCCCATTAACATCCAAAAGTCTCTCTTTCACTCGCCTATTAACACGTAATCTCATGCCACAAGCACCTTTTGCGCAATCCACCACTGCTTCCCTAAATACATCCCAATCTTCTCACACTCCCCTTACATCCTTTGCTGTCACCTTTTTCCATTCTGCACTCAGTCTCTCTTGGTATTTATTTCCTCACACAAGTCTCCTTCCCAAGCTCACTTACTCTCACCACTCTCTTCACCCAAACATTCTCTCTTCTTTTCTGAAAACCTCTACAAATCTTCACCTTCGCCTCTACAAGATAATGATCAGACATCCCTCCAGTTGCACCTCTCAGCACATTAACATCCAAAAGTCTCTCTTTCGCACGTCTATCAATTAACACATAATCTAATAACGCTCTATGGCCATCTCTCCTACTTACATACTTATACTTATGTATATCTCTCTTTTTAAACCAGGTATTCCCAATCACCAGTCCTTTTTCAGCACACAAATCTCCAAGCTCTTCATTATTTCCATTTGTATTTTAACTTTCTAAAAAGGGAAACAGAAGGAGTTATGCAGGGAGTGCTCATCCTCCTCAGTGGCTCAGATTGGGGTGTCTAAATGTGTGTGGATGTAACCAAGATGAGAAAAAAGGAGAGATAGGTAGTATGTTTGAGGAAAGGAACCTGGATGTTTTGGCTCTAAGTGAAATGAAGCTCAAGGGTAAAGGGCAAGAGTGGTTTGGGAATGTCTTGGGAGTAAAGTCAGGGGTTGGTGAGAGGACAAAAGCAAAGGAAGGAGTAGCACTACTCAAGAAGCAGGAGTTGTGGGAGTATGTGATAGAGTGTAAGCAAGTAAACTCTAGATTGATATGGGTAAAACTGAAAGTGGATGGAGAGAGATGGGTGATCATGAGAAAAAAATCATGAGGCAAGTGTTTTGGGAGCAGCTTTGAATATGCACGAGACTGGGTTATAGTGATGGGTGATTTGAATGAAAAGGTGAGTAATGTGGCAGTTGAGGGTATAATTGGTGTACATGGGGTGTTCATTGTTACAAATGGATAAAAAATACAAGAACAATAATAATAGTAACAGCTACATTTCCCTGATATACATAGCCCTCACCACTATAACCATATTTACTAACAAAGAACAAGTATAGTACACTAAATCTTGTTTTGCTCCTTATATTCTATCTTTAAAAGCTACATCATCTTTGCCAAACAATTTCACTCAGTGTTCAAAGCTAGCCTTGTGTAGCTAAACATGTAATTAGTAAATTTACATAGCTTTAAGGAAAAATACATATATCAACGGACACTAAGCACATGATCTAAACTGGAGAAGCACGATTTTGAGTAATATTTCTATCTTCAAAATAAGTAAATGTGTAGGGACTGCTATGTTCCAGGAAACTGATGGGCACATGAAAATGAAATTTTTTTTTTTTTTTTTCAAACTATTCGCCATTAGCGAGGTAGCGTTAAGAACAGAGGACTGGGCCTTTGAGGGAATGCCCTCACCTGGCCCAACTCTCTGTTCCTTCTTTTGGAAAATTAAAAAAAACGAGAGGGGAGGATTTCCAGCCCCCCGCTCCCTCCCCTTTTAGTCGCCTTCTACGACACGCAGGGAATACGTGGGAAGTATTCTTTCTCCCCTATCCCCAGGGATATGAAAATGAAATACTACTATAAACTGAGATAAACTTTGAAAATACAAAGTAACTTCACCATGGGACCAAGATTTACCTTAATTACAGTTGAAGCATAACAACAACATTTTTGTAATCTTCCTTCTGCTGTACTGGTTGCATGCAACAAGAAGCAAATACTCAGCAACTACAGCAGCAATGAACAATTCTTCCTGCAACTGGATGCAAAAAACACTGTAATTCCCATACCTTTTTCTTAATAACAAGAAAAGTCCAATTTTGATTATAAGGTGATTTAGTATGGCAATGCTTGTGGATATAATACAATAACAGCTGCAAAGCATGATTAGGAGCATTATCAAAATATATCAAATTAGGAAGAATAATTGGGTTATTTGCTTCCAGAAAAATGATGCATTCACTGATATAAAAGGAGGTACAACACTTCTAAAAACAACAAAATCAAGAGGACATATGACAACCCCATCTAACAACCCATAGTAGCCTAATTGTACAGCTGAAATATACCAACAATAAGTTGGTCTGCTGGTGGAATCACAACAAATGGCTGCTTGTCGAGAACTTGGACAGTGGCATACCTCTGTCATCTATTTGTTGATATTCAGCTGCATCTGACAGACACTCACAAGTTTCAGTGATATATTTTGAATAAAATAATGAACATCAAATCTCATCTGCTACAAAAGTTGGATGGAGTTTTCATCAATTCTGTTGATTTTTTGTAAGTGTATTACCTACTTTTATATTAGCACCACATTATTTCTGATATAAAGAGCCAATACTTACTTATATTATCTGTGACAATATAAATATATAAATAATTATCTAAATCATGCTCTACAACTGTTACTGTATCTCTTAAACAGTACTCTTAAAAAATTGAAATGTTAATAGAAGTGCTGAGCAGCTCTCCATGTACACCAAAATATAGCCTGAATAAGGAAACCAATAGAGTGTAGTCATGATGCAAAAACCTGTAATAGTATGATATGCAAAGTCAACTACCTGAAATCATATTAATTATAGTAGTATTGTAAAAGTGCTTTGAGAATATCATTGGATATAATGAAGCACGAGTCACAAAAATTGAAGCCAGTGTATCATTACATTCACAAGACGCCTTACTCTTACAAAAAACAATTACTTGGCTGTATCTAATTGCATAAACATGATGTAGTTTTTAATATAATGCTGCATGCCAGGCAAATCTTAATAATCTAAAAAATGAGGCATATTATTAAAGACTGTGAAACAAAATCATAAATGTTAAGAATACGAGAAAGTTGAAAGTGAATATGAATAAAAGCAAGGTTATTAGGTTCAGCAGGGTTAAGGAACTTGGGTTTGAGTTTGAACAGGAAAAAAAATTGGAGGAAGTGATTTAGATATATGAGATTGGATGGCAGGTCACCAAATGGAACCATGGAAGCAGAAGTGAGGAGGGAGGCAAAGGTTTTGGCAGCACTTGATGACAGTATGAAAGAGAGAACGTTATCAGAAAGGGCAAAAATGGGTGTTTGAAGGAACAGTAGTACCAACAATGGATATGAGGCAAAGGCTTTAGAAAAAGCTGTGCAGAGTAGGGTGGATGTGATGGAAATGAAATGTTTGAGGACAATATGAGGTGTGAGGTGTTTTGATAGAGTAAGTAATGAAAAAGTCAAAAAGATGTGGTAATTATAAGAGTTTGATAGAGAAAGCAGAAGACGGTATGCTGAAATGGTGTAGACATATACTGAGAATAAGTGAGGAAAGGTTGACAAAGAGGATATATGTGTCAGAAATGGAGGGAACAAGGTGAACAGGGAAACCAAACTGGCGATTGAAGATGCATTTAAAAAGATTTTGTGATCGAGGCCTGAACTTGCAGGAGGGTGAAAGGTGTCCACAGGATAGTGAATTGGAACGATGTGGCATACTGATGTCGATGTGCTGCCAATGGACTAAACCAGGGCATTCAAAGCATCCAGGGTAAACCATGGAAAGGTCTGCAGGCCCTGATTGTGGATAGGGAGCTGTGGTTTTGGTGCAATATACATGACAACTGAAGATGAATGTGAGCAAATGTGGCCCTTCTTCATCTGTTCCTGGTGCTACCTTGCTAATGCAAGAAACTGCGATTAAATGTGAAAAAAAAGTTAAAATAATTTTTTTAATTCATTTATCATACTTTGTCACTGTCTCCCACATTAGCGAGGTAGCGCAATCAAATAAGATGAAAGAATGGCCCAACCCACCCACATACACATGTATATATATAAACGCTCATACACGCACATATACATATCTATACATTTAAACGTAAACATACATATACATACAAAGACATATACATATAAACACATGTACATATTCATACATGCTGCCTTCATCTATTCCCAGCGCCACCCCGCCACACCTGAGAAATTTACATTCTAAACACTGAAATACAAGAAGATTGAAGTAGACCAAGTGAAAAATATACAAAAATGTAGGTAGTCCATCTGGCTTATATGATTCATATTATTTCAACTTTTAAGTTGTATTTCTGTGTTTAAAGAGTAAAGTTCTTACCTGATTAGCATGAATATATGGGAAAAGTTACAAGAAGTTTTCAATGATTTTCTTGATTTGAAGGTTATTATTGCCTATTTCCCCCCTCCCCCCCATATCTCTCTCTTAAACATCAAAAACCTTACTATTAACACATTAACAATTGTAAGATATAATGTTCCAAATCCCATTAAATCACTTCTATCAAACATAAATAGTTCACTGCTATAAGTTTATTCAAACCTACACGCTATTTCTATGGTACCCCTAAATTAGTATTTCACGTAATAATTTACCCAAAATATCAATATAACGAAAAAGGTGCCATTCTAATGTAAGGGATGGGGGGGGGTCAGCTGGTGTAAAACCCGGATAATAACATGGCACCTTTCTAACAAGGGTTATTGCAGCACCTTTTCTATTACATTTAGAAACAGCAGCTCCATTAATAGAACTTTACACATCCAAACCTAATTGCAACCTAAGTCAACCAGATCAAACAAATGGTGATAACACTAGAATAAACAATACATTAATCACTAACCTCGACCTCAATGCTTTCATTAGCAGTGATTACTATTCAATAAATATATATTTTTTCCTCATATGTGATATTTACAAACAAACAAAAAAAACTTGTTGCTTAGTACCGTAACTACACCATACCACTTGTGGGGCTTACCTCTCGACCCATCAGAATGTGTTGAGTTCAAAATACTGTTTTACGATAGTGTGATCTTACAATTAATTTCATAATCTAACACAACTCGAACATCAACATAACAACAAAAGTAGCGTACGTACGGTTGTCTTCATAAATTGCCTAGATATTGCATACATCATGACAATGTTGCAGTATCAAGCCAAGCGTCACAGATAAACATTATAGTAGGTAAGGTGACGAGCATCGAGTTCCGCAGCTCAGGTCTCCCTCCTGCCCACCTGCCATGATCAACCTACTCGACCAAACCTTTTCCTTACATTAAATCTAATTTGACGGACACTACGGCCTCCAATGATGCAAGTTGCGGTAAAAGCCTAGAGCAAAGGCATTACTGTCATAGGTTTTAGCTTTTTTTCTTTTTTTTTTTTTTTTTTTTTATACTTTGTCGCTGTCTCCCGCGTTTGCGAGGTAGCGCAAGGAAACAGACGAAAGAAATGGCCCAACCCCTCCCCCATACACATGTACATACACACGTCCACACACGCAAATATACATACCTACACAGCTTTCCATGGTTTACCCCGGACGCTTCACATGCCTTGATTCAATCCACTGACAGCACGTCAACCCCTGTATACCACATCGCTCCAATTCACTCTATTCCTTGCCCTCCTTTCACCCTCCTGCATGTTCAGGCCCCGATCACACAAAATCCTTTTCACTCCATCTTTCCACCTCCAATTTGGTCTCCCTCTTCTCCTCGTTCCCTCCACCTCCGACACATATATCCTCTTGGTCAATCTTTCCTCACTCATTCTCTCCATGTGCCCAAACCATTTCAAAACACCCTCTTCTGCTCTCTCAACCACGCTCTTTTTATTTCCACACATCTCTCTTACCCTTACGTTACTTACTCGATCAAACCACCTCACACCACACATTGTCCTCAAACATCTCATTTCCAGCACACCCATCCTCCTGCGCACAACTCTATCCATAGCCCACGCCTCGCAACCATACAACATTGTTGGAACTACTATTCCTTCAAACATACCCATTTTTGCTTTCCGGGATAATGTTCTCGACTTCCACACATTTTTCAAGGCTCCCAAAATTTTCGCCCCCTCCTCCACCCTATGATCCACTTCCGCTTCCATGGTTCCATCCGCTGACAGATCCACTCCCAGATATCTAAAACACTTCACTTCCTCCAGTTTTTCTCCATTCAAACTCACCTCCCAATTGACTTGACCCTCAACCCTACTGTACCTAATAACCTTGCTCTTATTCACATTTACTCTTAACTTTCTTCTTCCACACACTTTACCAAACTCCGTCACCAGCTTCTGCAGTTTCTCACATGAATCCGCCACCAGCGCTGTATCATCAGCGAACAACAACTGACTCACTTCCCAAGCTCTCTCATCCCCAACAGACCTCATACTTGCCCCTCTTTCCAAGACTCTTGCATTTACCTCCCTAACAACCCCATCCATAAACAAATTAAACAACCATGGAGACATCACACACCCCTGCCGCAAACCTACATTCACTGAGAACCAATCACTTTCCTCTCTTCCTACACGTACACATGCCTTACATCCTCGATAAAAACTTTTCACTGCTTCTAACAACTTGCCTCCCACACCATATATTCTTAATACCTTCCACAGAGCATCTCTATCAACTCTATCATATGCCTTCTCCAGATCCATAAATGCTACATACAAATCCATTTGCTTTTCTAAGTATTTCTCACATACATTCTTCAAAGCAAACACCTGATCCACACATCCTCTACCACTTCTGAAACCACACTGCTCTTCCCCAATCTGATGCTCTGTACATGCCTTCACCCTCTCAATCAATACCCTCCCATATATTTATATTCTTTTTTTTTTAATGTAAGAAATTGGCAGGGTTATGAGCGAAAGGTGTGAGGTTAAAAAAGACTATGATACTGGCAAATATGGAAATTAAGAAATGTTCACCTTTAATGTTTAAATATTGCATAAGTGATGGTCTCGATATTATCACATATTACGAAAAACGAACAGTACTCCTCGGATCTCCATCAGTTTTTTTCGTTTGAGTAAATTGTGGTGAGTTCATTTAGATATCAAAAAAAATAAAAAAAAGAATCTTACTCTGTGCGGCTGAAATCTCATAATCGTAATTACGAGCCTTAAATATATAAAGATATCTGGTCAACATATTTGCAAAATTGGTTTGCTATGTTACGAGGATATGGCGTTATTCAGTGGAATTATGAATTATAATGGGCATTTCCACTGTGTTCATGTAAGTTTTGTCGTCTTACAGCATCATTCGTTTTGTATATTGACATACGAACCAAATGAAGCTCTACATAATCCCAGGTAAATGATTTTGGTCAGCCAGCGGGAGGTCATAAGCGTCCTCTCCTGTTCGTTTACTAATTGCTCCTCTAATACAAAAATATATTTCTTACATTGTTCTGTTACTTTTTCTTTCTTAACCCGGCAAATTCCCTCTACTTCAAAGCCCTGCTCTCAAGGATATTACAAATGATGGAACTGCAGGTGCTATACCTATAATCCCACACCCGATTGCAACAATGCATTCCTGAAAATATCGTTGATTTACGAGGGATGGCGTAAGTAAAATTGGAAATTACCTGCGTTTCTTCGAAATCCGTATGTTATAACCGCTATCATCACAATCGAATTATTTAGTAGGAAAAAATAACCCTAATTACGCAGAACCATCTAATATCCCTAAATTTCCTGGTAAAAAAATCGAAAGGTATTAGAATGGAGACATTATAGTGCAATCTTTCCTCACTCATTCTCTCCATGTGCCCAACCCATTTCAAAACACCCTCTTCTGCTCTCTCAACCACGCTCTTTTCATTACCACACATCTCTCTTACCCTTACGTTACTTACTCGATCAAACCACCTCACACCACATATTGTCCTCAAACATCTCATTTCCAGCACATCCATCCTCCTGCGCACAACTTTATCCATAACCCACGTCTCGCAACCATACAACATTGTTGGAACCATTATTCCTTCAAACATAGCCATCTTTGCTTTCCGAGATAATGTTCTCGACTTCCAAACATTCTTCAACGCTCCCAGAACTTTCGCCCCCTATGACATTTCATTTTTCATGGTTCCATCCGATGCCAATAGTGTTACCACCAGTCGTTCACCACCGACAGTGTTACCACCAGCCCTACACCACTGACAATGTTACCATCAGCCCTACACCCCTGACAGTCCTACCACCAGCCGCATACCCCTGATAGTGTAACCATCAACCTCACACCCCTGACAGTGTTACCACCAGTCCCACATCCCTAAAAGTGTTACGCCATCCTCACACCACTGACAGTTTTACCACCAGCTCCACAACCCTAACAGTATTACCATCATCCCCACACCTCTGGCAGTGTTACCAAAAACCGTACACGACTGAGTGTTACAAAGAGTCGTACACCCTGACAGTGTTACAAAGAGTCGTACACCCTGACAGTGTTGACGTCAGTCCCACACCCCTGACATTGTTATCACCAATCGTACACCAGTGAGAGTATTAACAGGAGCCCCATGCCCATGACATGTCTTACCTGCAGAATTACGAGATTAAGAATGAAACTACCAGCCCCAACCTCAGAAAGTGTTACCATTATCCAAACACCCCTAACAGTGTTAACACCAGTCGCAAACCTCTGAAAATGTCACCACCAGTCCCACACCCCTGACAGTGTTACCACCAGCCCCACAACCCTGATAGTGTTACACATACCAGAACCCTGACAGTGTTAACATCAGCTTCCCACTGACATTGTGTTACCTCAACCACAACACCTGATCAGTTATCACCAGCGTACACCCTGACACGTTACCAACAGTCTACACCCTTGACAGTGTTACCAAGTCCCTACAACCCTGACAGTGTTACCACATCCAACCCTGACAGTGTTACCATAGCCTACATCCCTGACAGTGTTACCACCAGCCCCACATCCCTGACAGTGTTACCAGTGTACCTCAACTGACACATGTTATCACCTACCCTCAGCCACCACACCCCTGACAGTGTTACCACAACCCACACCCTGACAGTTTTACACACCCCCACAGCTATATGTAGCCATCAGCCCACACCCCTGACAGTGTTCCCACGCCTACACCCAACAGTGTACAAGTCGTACACCTGACAGTGTACCACCAGCCGTACGATGAAGTGTAACTACCAGCCCACACCTAGAAGTGTACCACCAGCCTCACACTAGACAGTTTACCACCAGCCCAACCCTGACATTGTGTTACCACCAGCCCACCCCTAGATAGTGTTACCACCAGCCCCACACCATAGATAAGTGTTATACCAGACCTAATTGTTACACAGCCCACACCTGATAGTGTTACACCGCACCTGAAGTGTTACCACAGCTACACCATAGAATGTTACCACCAGCCCCACCCTGACATGTTACCACAGCCCACACCTGACAGTGTTACCACCAGTCCAACCAAGGTACATGTTCCACACAGTGCCCACACCATGATAGTTACACCAGCGCACACCTGACATAGTTACCACAGCCCCACACCTGACAGTTTACCACCAGCCCCACACCTAGCAGTGTTGCCACCAGCCCCAACACCATAGATACAGTGTTACACCAGCCCCCACCTGACAGTGTTACCAGCAGCCCACACTGACGATGTGTTACCACCAGCCCCACACCCTGACATGTTACCACACCCCACACCACTGACAGTTTTATACCACCACCCCACACCTGATAATGTTACCACAGCCCCACACCCTGACAGTGTTCCACGACGTACCCACAACGTGTCCATCTATCTGACAGTGTTACCACCAGCCGCTACACGATAGAAGGAAACACCAGCCCCACACCATAGACAGTGTTACCACCAGCCCCACACCATAGATAGTGTTACCACCAGCCCCACACCATAGATATGTTACCACCAGCCCCACACCATAGATAATGTTACCACCAGCCCCACACCATAGATAATGTTACCACCAGCCCCACACCATAGATAGTGTTACCACCAGCCCCACACCATAGACAGTGTTACCACCAGCCCCACACCATAGATAATGTTACCACCAGCCCCACACCATAGATAGTGTTACCACCAGCCCCACACCATAGATAGTGTTACCACCAGCCCCACACCATAGACAGTGTTACCACCAGTCCCACACCTAGATAGTGTTACCACCAGCCCACCACCATAGATATGTTACCACAGCCCCACACCTGATAATGTTACCACAAACCGTACACCACTGACAGTGTTACAAAGAGTCGTACACCCCAGACAATATTACCAACAGTCCCACACACCTGACAGTGCTACCACCAGCTTTACATCCCTGATAATTTTGCCATCAGCATCACACCCTTGAGCGTATTACCACCAGTGTCACACACCAAACAGTGTTACCATCAGTCCCACACCCAGACATGTGTTACCACCAGCCCACACCATGACTGTGTTACCATCAGCCGCACACCCTGACAGTGTTACCACCAGTCCTACACCCTGACATGTGTTACACCAGCCCCACACCCTGACAGTCTTACCACCAGTCTTACACCCCTGACAGTGTTACCACCAGCCCCACACCCCTGATAGTGTTACTACCCGCACCTGACATTGTTACCACTAGTCCCACACCCCTGATAGTGTTACTACCCGCACCTGACATTGTTACCACTAGTCCCACACCCCTGATAGTGTTACTACCCGCACCTGACAGTGTTACCACTAGTCATACACCAATGACATTGTTACCACCAGTCCAACACCCCTGACATTGTTACCAAAAGTCCCACATCCCTGACAGTGTTACCACCAGTCCAGAACCCCTGACAGTGTTAACATCAGCTGTGCGCCACTGACAGTGTTACCTTCAACCCAAACCATCGATCGAGTTATCACCAGCGGTACACACCTGACACAGTTACCAACACTCGTACACCCTTGACAGTATTACCACCAGCCCCACAACCCTATCAGTGTTGCCACTAACTCCAACCCCATACAATGATACCATTAGCCTACATCCCTGACAGTGTTACCACCAGCCCCGCATCCCTGACAGTGTTACCAGGAGCCTCAACTGACGACTGTGTTACCTCTAGCCCCACACCCCTGACCATGTTACCAGCAACCCCACACCACTGACAGTTTTACTACCACCCCCACAGCCCTGATAATGTTGCCATCAGCCCCACACCCCTGACAGTGTTGCCACGAACCGTACACCACTAACAGTGTCACAGAGTCGTACATTCCTGACAGTGTTACCACCAGCCGTACACGATTGAGAAGGAAACTACCAGCCCCACACCATAGATAGTGTTACCACCAGCCCCACACCATAGATAGTGTTACCACCAGCCCCACACCATAGATAATGTTACCACCAGCCCCACACCATAGATAATGTTACCACCAGCCCCACACCATAGATAATGTTACCACCAGCCCCACACCATAGATAGTGTTACCACCAGCCCCACACCATAGATAGTGTTACCACCAGCCCCACACCATAGATAATGTTACCACCAGCCCCACACCATAGATAGTGTTACCACCAGCCCCACACCATAGATAATGTTACCACCAGCCCCACACCATAGATAATGTTACCACCAGCCCCACACCATAGATAGTGTTACCACCAGCCCCACACCATAGATAGTGTTACCACCAGCCCCACACCATAGATAATGTTACCACCAGCCCCACAACCCTGGCAGTGTTACAAAGAGTCGTACACCCCAGACAATATTACCAACAGTCCCACACACCTGACAGTGCTACCACCAGCTTTACATCCCTGATAATTTTGCCATCAGCATCACACCCTTGAGCGTATTACCACCAGTGTCACACACCAAACAGTGTTACCATCAGTCCCACACCCATGACAGTGTTACCACCAGCCCACACATCCATGACTGTGTTACCATCAGCCGCACACCCCAGACAGTGTTACCACCAGTCTACACACCATGACTGTGTTACCACCAGCCCCACACCCCTGACAGTCTTACCACCAGTCTTACACCCCTGACAGTGTTAACACCAGCCCCACACCCCTGACAGTGTTACAACCAGTAGTACACCAATGACTGTTACCGCCAGTCCAACACCCCTGACACTGTCACCAACAGTCCCACATCCCTGATAGTGTTATGACAAGTCGAACACCCCTGACAGTGTTACCACCAGTCCCACACCCTTGACAGGGTTACTATCAGCCCCACACCCCTGACAGTGTTACCACTTGCCCCACACCCCTGACGGTGTTACTACCAGCCTCACCCCGAGAGATTGTTAACAACAGCCCCACACCCTTGACATAGTTACTAACAGCCGTACACCCCTGACACTGTTACCACCAATCGTACACCCCTGATAGTCTTACCACCAGTCCCACACCCCTGACAGTGTTACCACCAGTCGGATAACACTGACAGTGTTACTACAATACCCAGGCCCCTGAGAGTGCTAACACCAGTCGTAAACTCTTCCCAGTGTTAAAACCATTTCCATACACCTGTCAATGTTGCCACCAGTCCCACACCCCTGACAGTGTTACCACCAGTCCCACACCCCTGACAGGGTTACCAAGAGTCCCACACCCCTGACAGTGTTACTACCAGTCCCACACCCCTGACAGTGTTACCATCAACCCGACACCCCTAACTGTGTTACTACTAGCCCCACAACCCTGGTAGTGTTACCACAAGTCCCATACCCCAGACAGTGGTGCCATCAGCCCCACAACCCTTGACAGCGTTACCACCAGCCCCACACCCCAAACAATGTTACCATCAGGTGTACGCCACTGACAGTATTACCATCAGATGTACGCCTCTGACAGTATTACCATCAGATGTACGCCTCTGACAGTATTACCATCAGATGTACGCCACTGACAGTATTACCATCAGATGTACGCCTCTGACAGTATTACCATCAGATGTACGCCTCTGACAGTATTACCATCAGATGTACGCCACTGACAGTATTACCATCAGATGTACGCCTCTGACAGTATTACCATCAGATGTACGCCACTGACAGTATTACCATCAGATGTACGCCACTGACAGTATTACCATCAGATGTACGCCTCTGACAGTATTACCATCAGCCTCAAACCTTGACAGAGTTACCACCAGCCATACACCCCTAATAGAGTTACCACCAGTCGTACACCCCTGATAGTGTTACCACAAGCCCAACAAAGCCTGACAGTGTTACCACAACCCCATATCCCAAACAATTGCACCATCACCTCTACACCCCTGACTGTTACCCCCAGCCCCACTGCCGGTTTTACCACCAGCCCAACACCGCTGACAGTATTATCACGAGCCCCATCTCCTGACAGTGTTACCTCCGGCCCCACCCACCTGACCGTGTTACCACCAACCCAAACCACTGACAGTTTTCCCACCACCCCACATCGCTGATAATGTTGCCATCAGCCCCACACCCCTGACAGTGTTACCACAATCCGTACTCCACTGACAGTGTCACGAAGGGTCGTACCCCACGGACAGTGTTACCACAAGTCCCACACCCCTGACAGTGTTACCACCAGTCGTACACCCCTAACAGTGTTAACATCACCCCACTTCCCTGACAGTGTTACCACCAGTCGTACACCCCTAACAGTGTTAACATCACCCCACTTTCCTGACAGTGTTACCACCAGTTGTACATGATTGAGAGTGAAACTACTAGCCCCACACCTGAGAGAGTATTACCACCAGCCCAACATCCTTAGCAGTGTTATCACCAGTAATAAACCCCTGACGGTGTTACCATTAGTCCCACACCCCTGAGAGTGTTACCACCAACATCACACCCTGAGCATGTTACCACTTGTCCCACACCCATGACAGTGTTACCCCCAGTCCCATACCCCTGACACCGCTGACAGTATTACCGCGAGCCCCAACCCCTAGCAGTGTTACCTCCAGCTGGAGTTTACTTAGTAGCGGATGGAACCATGGAAGTGGAAGTGAGTCACAGGATGGGGGAGGGGGCGAAGTTCTGGGAACTATGAAGAATGTGTGGAAGAACAGTAAGTTAAATCGGAGAGCAAAACCGGGTATATTTGAAGGAATAGTAGTTCCAACAATGTTGTATCGATGCGAGGCAGGTGCCATACATAGGGTGGTATAGAGGAGGGTGGATGTGTTGTAAAATTAATGTTTGAGGACAATATGTGGTGTAAGTTGGCTTGATCGAGTAAGTAATGAAAGGGTAAGAGAGATGTGTTTAGATAAAAAGAGTGTGGTTGAGAGAGCAGAAGGGGTGTGTTGAAACGGTTTGGACATATGGAGGAAATGAGTGAGGAAAGATTGACGAAGAGGATATATGTGTCAGGTAGTGGAGGGAACAAGAAATGGGAGACCAAATTGTAGGTGGAAGGATGCAGTGAAGAAGATTTGGAGCATCGGGACCTGAACACACAGGAGGGTGAGAGGCATGCAAGGAATAGAGCGAATTGGAATGATGTGGTATACCGGGGTTGTCGTGCTGTCAGTGAACTGAACAAGGGCATTTTAAGCGTCTGAGGTAAACCATGGAAAGGTCTGTGGGGCCTGGACGTGGATAGAGTGCTGTAGTTTTGGTGCATTGCACATGACAGCTAGAGAAAGAGTGTGAACGAATGTGGTCTTCTTTTCTCTTTTCCTAGCGCTGCCTCGCTGAAACGGGGTGTAGCAATGCTGTTTCCTATGGGGCAGGGTGGCGACGAGAGTGGATGAAGGCAAGCGGGTATGAGTGTGTACATGTGTAAGCATGTGTATGTCTGTGTGGGTTCGTAATTATGTATATAAACAAATCATATAAAAATCACACACACACACACACACACACATATATATATATATATATATATATATATATATATATATATATATATATATATATATATATATATATATATATATATATATTTCTTTCTTTCAAACTATTCGCCATTTCCCGCATTAGCGAGGTAGCGTTAAGAACAGAGGACTGGGCCTTTGAGGGAATACCCTCACCTGGCCCAATTCTCTGTTCCTTCTTTTGGAAAAAAAAAAAATAAAACGAGAGGGGAGGATTTCCAGCCCCCCGCTCCCTCCCCTTTTAGTCGCCTTCTACGACACGCAGGGAATACGTGGGAAGTATTCTTTCTCCCCTATCCCCAGGGATATATATATATATATATATATATATATATATATATATATATATATATATATATATATATATATATTTTTTTTTTTTTTTTTTTTTTTTTTTTTTTTGCTTTGTCGCTGTCTCCCGCGTTTGCGAGGTAGCGCAAGGAAACAGACGAAAGAAATGGCCCAACCCACCCCCATACACATGTATATATATACGTCCACACACGCAAATATACATACCTACACAGCTTTCCATGGTTTACCCCAGACGCTTCACATGCCTTAATTCAATCCACTGACAGCACGTCAACCCCGGTATACCACATCGCTCCAATTCACTCTATTCCTTGCCCTCCTTTCACCCTCCTGCATGTTCAGGCCCCGATCACACAAAATCTTTTTCACTCCATCTTTCCACCTCCAATTTGGTCTCCCTCTTCTCCTCGTTCCCTCCACCTCCGACACATATATCCTCTTGGTCAATCTTTCCTCACTCATTCTCTCCATGTGCCCAAACCATTTCAAAACACCCTCTTCTGCTCTCTCAACCACGCTCTTTTTATTTCCACACATCTCTCTTACCCTTATGTTACTTACTCGATCAAACCACCTCACACCACACATTGTCCTCAAACATCTCATTTCCAGCACATCCATCCTCCTGCGCACAACTCTATCCATAGCCCACGCCTCGTAACCATACAACATTGTTGGAACCACTATTCCTTCAAACATACCCATTTTTGCTTTCCGAGATAATGTTCTCGACTTCCACACATTCTTCAAGGCTCCCAGAATTTTCGCCCCCTCCCCACCCTATGATCCACTTCCGCTTCCATGGTTCCATCCGCTGCCAGATCCACTCCCAGATATCTAAAACACTCCACTTCCTCCAGTTTTTCTCCATTCAAACTCACCTCCCAATTGACTTGACCCTCAACCCTACTGTACCTAATAACCTTGCTCTTATTCACATTTACTCTTAACTTTCTTCTTCCACACACTTTACCAAACTTAGTCACCAGCTTCTGCAGTTTCTCACATGAATCAGCCTCCAGCGCTGTATCATCAGCGAACAACAACTGACTCACTTCCCAAGCTCTCTCATATATATATATATATATATATATATATATATATATATATATATATATATATATATATATATGGCATGAGAAGCGTGGGAGGTGGGTTGATTAGAAAGGGTACTGAGTGGTGGGATGAAGAAGTAAAATTATTAGTGAAAGAGAAGAGAAAGGCATTTGGACCATTTTTGCAGGGAAAAAATGCAATTGAGTGGGAGATGTATAAAAGAAAGAGACAGGAGGTCAAGAGAAAGGTGCAAGAGGTGAAAAAGAGGGCAAATGAGAGTTGGGGTGAGAGAGTATCATTAAATTTTAGGGAGAATAAAAAGATGTTCTGGAAGGAGGTAAATAAAGTGCGTAAGACAAGGGAGCAAATGGGAACTTCGGTGAAGGGCGCTAATGGGGAGGTGATAACAAGTAGTGGTGATGTGAGAAGGAGATGGAGTGAGTATTTTGAAGGTTTGTTGAATGTGTTTGATGATAGAGTGGCAGATATAGGGTGTTTTGGTCGAGGTGGTGCGCAAAGTGAGAGGGTTAGGGAAAATGATTTGGTAAACAGAGAAGAGGTAATAAAAGCTTTGCGGAAGATGAAAGCAGGCAAGGAAGCAGATTTGGATGGTATTGCAGTGGAATCTATTAAAAAAGGGGGTGACTGTATTATTGACTGGTTGGTAAGGTTATTTAATGTATGTATGACTCATGGTGAGGTGCCTGAGGATTGGCGGAATGCGTGCATAGTGCCATTGTACAAAGGCAAAGGGGATAAGAGTGAGTGCTCAAATTACAGAGGTATAAGTTTGTTGAGTATTCCTGGGAAATTATATGGGAGGGTATTGATTGAGAGGGTGAAGGCATGTACAGAGCATCAGATTGGGGAAGAGCAGTGTGGTTTCAGAAGTGGTAGAGGATGTGTGGATCAGGTGTTTGCTTTGAAGAATGTATGTGAGAAATACTTAGAAAAGCAAATGGATTTGTATGTAGCATTTATGGATCTGGAGAAGGCATATGATAGAGTTGATAGAGGTGCTCTGTGGAAGGTATTAAGAATATATGGTGTGGGAGGCAAGTTGTTAGAAGCAGTGAAAAGTTTCGATCGAGGATGTAAGGCATGTGTACGTGTAGGAAGAGAGGAAAGTGATTGGTTCTCAGTGAATGTAGGTTTGCGGCAGGGGTGTGTGATGTCTCCATGGTTGTTTAATTTGTTTATGGATGGGGTTGTTAGGGAGGTGAATGCAAGAGTTTTGCAAAGAGGGGCAAGTATGAAGTCTATTGTGGATGAGAGAGCTTGGGGAGTGAGTCAGTTGTTCGCTGATGATACAGTGCTGGTGACTGATTCATGTGAGAAACTGCAGAAGCTGGTGACTGAGTTTGGTAAAGTATGTGAAAGTTAAGAGTAAATGTGAATAAGAGCAAGGTTATTAGGTACAGTAGGGTTGAGGGTCAAGTCAATTGGGAGGTAAGTTTGAATGGAGAAAAACTGGAGGAAGTAAAGTGTTTTAGATATCTGGGAGTGGATCTGGCAGCGGATGGAACCATGGAAGCGGAAGTGAATCATACGGTGGGGGAGGGGGCGAAAATCCTGGGAGCCTTGAAGAATGTTTGGAAGTCGAGAACATTATCTCGGAAAGCAAAAATGGGTATGTTTGAAGGAATAGTGGTTCCAACAATGTTGTATGGTTGCGAGGCGTGGGCTATGGATAGAGTTGTGCGCAGGAGGGTGGATGTGCTGGAAATGAGATGTTTGAGGACAATGTGTGGTGTGAGGTGGTTTGATCGAGTAAGTAATGTAAGGGTAAGAGAGCGTGGTTGAGAGAGCAGAAGAGGGTGTTTTGAAATGGTTTGGGCACATGGAGAGAATGAGTGAGGAAAGATTGACCAAGAGGATATATGTGTCAGAGGTGGAGGGAACGAGGAGATGTGGGAGACCAAATTGGAGGTGGAAAGATGGAGTGAAAAAGATTTTGAGTGATCGGGGCCCGAACATGCATGAGGGTGAAAGGCGGGCAAGGAATAGAGTGAATTGGATCGATGTGGTATACCGGGATTGACGTGCTGTCAGTGGATTGAATCAGGGCATGTGAAGCGTCTGGGGTAAACCATGGAAAGTTGAGTGGGGCCTGGATGTGGAAAGGGAGCTGTGGTTTCGGGCATTATTGCATGACAGCTACAGACTGAGTGTGAACGAATGGGGCCTTTGTTGTCTTTTCCTAGCGCTACCACGCACACATGAGGGGAGGAGGGGGGATGGTTTTCCATGTATGGCGAGGTGGCGATGGGAATGAATAAAGGCAGAGTGTGAATTGTGTGCATGGGTATATATGTATGTGTCTGTGTGTGTATATATATGTGTACATTGAGATGTATAGGTATGTATATTTCCGTGTGTGGACGTGTATGTATATACATGTGTATGGGGGTGGGTTGGGCCATTTCTTTCGTCTGTTTCCTTGCGCTACCTCGCAAACGCGGGAGACAGCGACAAAGCAAAATAAAAAAAAAAATATATATATATATATAAAAGGGGAGGGAGCGGGAGGCTGGAAATCCTCCCCTCCCATTTTTTTTTTTTTTTTTCCAAAAGAAGGAACAGAGGGGGGCCAGGTGAGGATATTCCACAAAGGCCCAGTCCTCTGTTTTTAACGCTACCTCGCTAACGCGGGAAATGGCGAATAGTTTAAAAAATATATATATATATATATATATATATATATATATATATATATATATATATATATATATATATATATATATATATATATATATTCCTATGACTCCACGGGGAAAATAAAACACGAAAAGTTCCCAAGTGCACTTTCGTGTAATAATCACATCATCAGGGGAGACACAAGAGAGAAATATAACAGTCAGCTGATATACATCGAAGAGACGAAGCTAGGACGCCATTTGGTAAACATGTGATTGTCCAAAACATACAACCAGCGTTCATAAACTTATCATTTTACAAATCTTATCAACAATAAAGTTATCTAATTTGTATAGACCATTACTAATATCAAGATTATTATTCTTTGTGTATTTGATAATAGAAGATTCAATGATATTTCTCTTTGTTCGAGTTAATAACTGAGATGGCGTTACTCCAGTCAATACAATGATCATAGTCTTTACCGTGATTAAACAAGGAATTTGATTCTTGTCCCGTTCTTTTATTTATGTTGCTTAAGTCCAACAGATGGTCAGACCAACATAAAATTTATCACAGTTTCCACAAGGCACTTTATAGATGCAACCAAAAGAATTTTCTGGTGAATTCCTGATTAAGATATTCTTTATAGTTTTATTGTTGCTAAAGGCAACATTTACATTAAAGGATTTAAGCAACATGGGAAGCAAAGTGAAGTTATTATTAAAAGGGAGAACTAAAAGATTCTTGGTGTCAATGGGAGGTTTGGGCTCAACTTTATAAAATGATTTCTTTGCTAACTTAAGGGATTTATCAATGAAAGATCTAGGGTACTTTAACTTAGATCCAATAGAATATATCTTCTCAAACTCATCATCAATAAACTCTGGACTGCAAATATGTAATGCCCTTAGGAACATAGATTGAAATGATGATAATTTAACTCTGTCATGCTGAAATGAGTAATTATGGATATATGAGCTTACCTCTTGCACCTTTCTCTTGACCTCCTGTCTCTTTCTTTTATACATCTCCCACTCAATTGCATTTTTTTCCCTGCAAAAATCGTCCAAATGCCTCTCTCTTCTCTTTCACTAATAATCTTACTTCTTCATCCCACCACTCACTACCCTTTCTAATCAACCTACCTCCCACTCTTCTCATGCCACAAGCATCTTTTGCGCAATCCATCACTGATTCCCTAAATACATCCCATTCCTCCCCCACTCCCCTTACTTCCATTGTTCTCACCTTTTTCCATTTTGTACTCAGTCTCTCCTGGTACTTCCTCACACAAGTCTCCTTCCCAAGCTCACTTACTCTCACCACCCTCTTCACCCCAACATTCGATCTTCTTTTCTGAAAACCCATACAAATCTTCACCTTAGCCTCCACAAGAGGTGAAAAAGAGGGCAAATGAGAGTTGGGGTGAGAGAGTATCATTAAATTTTAGGGGGAATAAAAAGATGTTCGGGAAGGAGGTAAATAAAGTGTGTAAGACAAGGGAGCAAATGGGAACTTCAGTGAAGGGCGCAAATGGGGAGGTGATAACAAGTAGTGGTGATGTGAGAAGGAGATGGAGTGAGTATTTTGAAGGTTTGTTGAATGTGTTTGATGATAGAGTGGCAGATATAGGGTGTTTTGGTCGAGGTGGTGTGCAAAGTGAGAGGGTTAGGGAAAATGATTTGGTAAACAGAGAAGAGGTAGTAAAAGCTTTGCGGAAGATGAAAGCCGGCAAGGCAGCAGGTTTGATGGTATTGCAGTGGAATTTATTAAAAAAGGGGGTGACTGTATTATTGACTGGTTGGTAAGGTTATTTAATGTATGTATGACTCATGGTGAGGTGCCTGAAGATTGGCGGAATGTGTGCATAGTGCCTTTGCACAAAAGCAAAGGGGATAAGAGTGAGTGCTCAAATTACAGAGGTATAAGTTTGTTGAGTATTCCTGGTAAATTATATGGGAGGGTATTGATTGAGAGGGTGAAGGCATGTACAGAGCATCAGACTGGGGAAGAGCAGTGTGGTTTCAGAAGTGGTAGAGGATGTGTGGATCAGGTGTTTGCTTTGAAGAATGTATGTGAGAAATACTTAGAAAAGCAAATGGATTTGTATGTAGCATTTATGGATCTGGAGAAGGCATATGATAGAGTTGATAGAGATGCTCTGTGGAAGGTATTAAGAATATATGGTGTGGGAGGCAAGTTGTTAGAAGCAGTGAAAAGTTTTTATCGAAGATGTAAGGCATGTGTACGTGTAGGAAGAGAGGAAAGTGATTGGTTCTCAGTGAATGTAGGTTTGCGGCAGGGGTGTGTGATGTCACCATGGTTGTTTAATTTGTTTATGGATGGGGTTGCTAGGGAGGTGAATGCAAGAGTTTTGGAAAGAGGGGCAAGTATGAAGTCTGTTGGGGATAAGAGAGCTTGGGAAGTGAGTCAGTTGTTGTTCGCTGATGATACAGCGCTGGTGGCTGATTCATGTGAGAAACTGCAGAAGCTGGTGACTGAGTTTGGTAAAGTGTGTGAAAGAAGAAAGTTAAGAGTAAATGTGAATAAGAGCAAGGTAATTAGGTACAGTTGGGTTGAGGGTCAAGTCAATTGGGAGGTAAGTTTGAATGGAGAAAAACTTTAGGAAGTAAAGTGTTTTAGATATCTGGGAGTGGATCTGGCAGCGGATGGAACCATGGAAGCGGAAATTGATCATAGGGTGGGGGAGGGGGCAAAAATCCTGGGAGCCTTGAAGAATGTGTGGAAGTCGAGAACATTATCTCGAGGCGTTGCGAGGCGTGGGCTATGGATGTGTGGGCTATGGGTTGGGCTATGGATTGTGCGCAGGAGGATGGATGTGCTGGAAATGAGATGTTTGAGGACAATGTGTGGTGTGAGGTGGTTTGATCGAGTAAGTAACGTAAGGGTAAGAGAGATGTGTGGAAATCAAAAAAAGCGTGGTTGAGAGAGCAGAAGAGGGTGTTTTGAAATGGTTTGGGCACATGGAGAGAATGAGTGAGGAAAGATTGACCAAGAGGATATGTGTCGAAGGTGGAGGGAACGAGGAGAAGTGGGAGACCAAATTGGAGGTGGAAAGATGGAGTGAAAAAGATTTTGTGTGATCGAGGCCTGAACATGCAGGAGGGTGAAAGGAGGGCAAGGAATATAGTGAATTGGATCGATGTGGTATACCGGGGTTGACGTGCTGTCAGTGGATTGAATCAGGGCATGTGAAGCGTCTGGGGTAAACCATGGAAAGCTGTGTAGGTATGTATATTTGCGTGTGTGGACGTATGTATATACATGTGTTAGGGGGTTAATTGGGCCATTTCTTTCGTCTGTTTCCTTGCGCTACCTCGCAAACGGGGGAGACAGCGACAAAGCAAAAAAAAAAAAAAAAAGAGCATACTTTGATGGGTATTCTGTATATGCTAAACTTAAACTTGTTTCCTTGTCTATGGATCATGCAATCTAAAAATGGTAACATACCGTTATTTTCATTTTCTACAGTAAATTTGATGGAAGGTACTAAATTGTTTAGGGGAAAAATATTTGTAAGTTTTCATTTGTTGGCCAAACACAAAGAACATCATCTACATACCTAAACCAATTTGCATTAGAAAGTAAGATATCCTTTAGTAATTTTGTTTCAAAAAATTTCCATATAAAGATTACTTAGTACAGGTGAAAGAGGGTTACCCATTGCCATACCAAATTTTTGAGCATAATAATCTCCATTAAATTGAAATACACAATCTTTTATACACAATTTTATCAGTTCAATGAAATTAGACTTTGAAACAGGTAAATGAATATCATCCAAGACATCAAATAAATATTCTAAAAGGTCATCAACTGGAACTTTAGTGAAAAGTGAGGAAACATCAAAGCTAACTAGTTTGAAATCAAAATTAACATTGATATTGTTTAGCTTGTTGACTAAATCTACATTGTTCATGATAATAGAATTTGATACCTTTCCGACTAAAGGGCTTAATAAAGAAACTAACCATTTTGAGTTTATATGTGATGGAGCCTACTGAACTCACTATAGGTCTTGCTGGAAAATTCTGTTTATGTGTTTTGATAAGTTCATACATATATGGCAATGAAGGGGACAAAGATGACAAACCTTTGATAAGAGAAATGTTACCTTTCAACAACAACTTCATTTCTTTATTGAGATGAGAATTAACTGCTTCTAAGGGATTTTTACTAAGTTTAGAATATGTTGTGTCATCATTTAGAAGATCATTCATTTTAGATAAATAGTTACTTTTGTCTAAAATCACAACAGTGTTAGCCTTATCTGCTTTAGTAATATGTATATCCTTGTCTTTTTTTAAGGTGTTAATAGTTCTTATGAATCTTTTAGGGCAATTAGCTTCCACTGGTTTTGACAAACTGGCATACACTAAACCCTTACAGATATTAATATCATCATTACTTAAATTACTGTATTTTCTAAATTACAAAAAGACTGTGACATCAACACAGCTGGCTTCTCTGTTAGAGCACACAAAACTTAAACCATAGCCTAATGCGCACAAGGAATCTTTATCTAGTTGTTTACCAGACAGGTTTACCACAAAAGATGGGTTTGTGTTCTTGGTCCAGTCGCTGTTTTCAGTAAGATGGTCCAACTTATGATTTAGTGACACTTTGTAGCCTATTGCGTTCTTTCCTTAATTCATCATAGCAATAGTCCAACATATGGTTCTTCCAGTGTGTCGGTATTGCCATTTGAAAGGCACCTTTCTTCTCTCTTGAAATGCGAAAAGCCTCCTCCATTTCAAGTTTCTTTATTTCAATGTTTTTCTTTAAAATGTTTTGAAATTGGTCAAATGGTCGACCAGACAGCTGCAACAAACGTTGAGGTAGGACAGATCTTGGCATCACTTGTTCATCAAGGTATTTCCTAAGGAATTCAAATCATAACTTCAGTTGGTGAGCCTTAATTAGCGATTTAGAGAAAGCAGTAACGAAAGGAACAAATGAAAATTTACAAATATTTCTCCCCTTACTTAACAATTTAGTACCTTCCATCAAATTTACTGTAGAAAATGAAAATAATGGTATGTTACCATTTTTAGTTTGCATGATCCATAGACAAGGAAACAAGTTTAAGTTTAGCATATACAGAAAACCCATCAATGTATGCTCATATATCCATTATTACTCATCTCAACATGACAGAGTTAAATTATCATCATTTCAATCTATGTTCATAAGGGCATTACATATTTGCAGTCCAGAGTTTATTGATGATGAGTTTGAGAAGATATATTCTATTGGATCTAAGTTAAAGTACCCTAGATCTTTCATTGATAAATCCCTTAAGTTAGCAAAGAAATCATTTTATAAAGTTGAGCCCAAACCTCCCATTGACACCAAGAATCTTTTAGTTCTCCCTTTTAATAATAATTTCACTTTGCTTCCCATGTTGCTTAAATCCTTTACTGTAAATGTTGCCTTTAGCAACAATAATACTATAAAGAATATCTTAATCAGGAATTCACCAGAAAATTCTCTTGGATGCATCTATAAAGTGCCTTGTGGAAACTGTGATAAATTTTATGTTGGTCAGACTGGTAAGGATCTTTCTGTTAGACTTAAGCAACATAAATATAGTATAAGAACGGGATGAGAATCAAATGCCTTGTTTAATTCCCATTTGTTCCCTTGTCTTACGCACTTTATTTACCTCTTTCCATGGTTGTTTAATTTGTTTATGGATGGGGTTGTTTGGGAGGTGAATGCAAGAGTTTTGGAAAGAGGAGCAAGTATGCAGTCTGTTGTAGATGAGAGAGCTTGGGAAGTGAGTCAGTTGTTGTTCGCTGACGATACAGCGCTGGTGGCTGATTCAAGTGAGAAACTGCAGAAGCTGGTGACTGAGTTTGGTGAAGTGTGTGAAAGAAGAAAGCTGAGAGTAAATGTGAATAAGAGCAAGGTTATTAGGAACAGAAGGGTTCAGGGACAAGTCAATTGGGAGGAAAGTTTGAATGGAGAAAAACTGGAGGAAGTGAAGTGTTTTAGATATCTGGGAGTGGATTTGGCAGCAGATGGAACCATGGAAGCGTTAGTGAATCATAGGGTGGGAGAGGGGGCGAAAGTTCTGGGAGCATTGAAAAATGTGTGGAAGTCGAGAACGTTATCTTGGAAAGCAAAAATGGTTATGTATGTTTGAAGGAATTGTGGTTCCAACAATGTTTTATGGTTGCGGGGCATGGGCTATAAATAGAGTTGTGCGGAGGAGGGTGGATGTGCTGGAAATAAGATGTTTGAGGACAATATGTGGTGTGAGGTGGTTTGATTGAGTAAGTAATAATAGGGTAAGAGAGATGTGTGGTAATAAAAAGAGTTTGGTTGAGAAAGCAGAAGAGGGTGTTTTGAAATGGTTTGGTCACATGGAGAGAATAAGTGAGGAAAGATTGTCAAAGAGGATACATGTGTCAGAGGTGGAGGGAACGAGAAGTGGGAGACCATATTGGAGGTGGAAAGATGGAGTGAAAAGATTTTGAGTGATCAGGACTTGAATATGGAGGAGGGTGAAAGGCGTGCAAGGAACAGAGTGAATTGGAACGATGTGGTATACCAGGGTTGACGTGCTGTCAATGGATTGAACCAGGGCATGTGAAGTGTCTTGGGTAAACCATGCAAAGTTTTATGGGACCTGGATGTGGAAAGGGAGCTGTGGTTTTGGTGCATTATACATGATAGCTAGAGACTGAGTGTGAACGAATGTGGCCTTTGTTGTCTTTTCCTAGCGCTACCTCGTGCACATGTGGGGGAGGGAGTTTTCATTTCTTGTGTGGCGGGGTGGCGACGGGAATGAATAAGGGCAGACAGTATGAATTATGTACATGTGTATATATGTATATGTCTGTGTGTGTATATATATGTATACGTTGAGATGTATAGAAATGTATATGTGCGTATGTGGACATGTATGTATATATGTGTGTATGTGGGTGGGTTAGGCCATTCTTTGACATGTATGTATATACGTGTGTATGTGGGTGGGTTAGGCCATTCTTTCGTCTGTTTCCTTGCGCTACCTCACTAACGCGGGAGACAGCGACAAAGTATAATAAATATAAAAAATATATGTACACATCCATACATGCAGCCTTCAACCATTCCCGTTGCCACCCTGCCACACACGAAATAGCATTCCCCCCTCCAATGAGGCAGCTCCAGGAGCAGACAAAACGGGCCACACTCGTTCACACTCAGTCTCTGTCATGTGTAATGCATTGAAATCATAGCTCCCTTTCCACATCCAGGCCCTACATACCTTTCCATGGTTTATCCTAGATGCTTCACATGCCCTGGTTCAATCCATTGACAGCACGTCAACCCAGATATACCACATCGTTCCAATTCACACTATTCCTTGCACGCCTTTCACCCTCATGTATGTTCAGGCCCCGATCGCTCAAAATCTTTTTCACTCCATCCTTCCACCTCCAATTTGGTCTCTCACTTCTCCTTCCCTCCACCTCTGACACATAAATTCTCTTTGTTAATCTTTCCTCTTTCATTCTCTCCATTTCAAAATGCCTTCTTCTGCTCTCTCAACCACACTCTTTTTTATTACTACACATCTCTTACCCTTTCATTACTAACTCCATCAAACTACCTCAAACAACATATTGCCCTCAAACACTTCATATCCAGCACATCAACCTTCCTCCGCACAACCCTATCTGTAGCCCATGCCTTGCAACCCTATAACATTAATGGCATCACTATTCCCTCAAACATACCCATTTTTGCTTTGAGATAACATTCTCGCCTTCCACACATTCTTCGTCACTTCCAGAACCTTAGCCCCTCCGTCATCCTGTGACTCACTTCTGCTTCCATGGTTCCATCTGCTGCTAAGTCCACTCCTGGATATCTAAAACACTTCACTTCCTCCAGTTTTTCTCCATTCAAACTTATTTATTATTCTATTTATATTGCTTTGTCGCTGTCTCCCATGTTAGCGAGGTAGCGCAAGGAAACAGACGAAAGAATGGCCCAACCCATCCTCATACACATGTATATACATACACGTCCATACACGCAAATATACATACCTATACATCTCAACGTATACATATATATACACACACAGACATACACATATATACACATGTACACAATTCATACTGTCTGCCTTTATTCATTCCCATCGCCACCCTGTCACACATGAAACAACAACCTCCTCCCCCCTTATGTGTGCGAGGTAGCGCTAGGAAGACAACAAAGGCCACATTCATTCACACTCAGTCTCTAGCTGTCATGTAATAATGCACTGAAACCACAGCTCCCTTTCCACATCCAGGCCCCACAGAACTTCCACTGGTTTACCCCAGACACTTCACATGCCCTGGGTCAATCCATTAACAGCAAGTCGACCCCGGTATACCACATCGTTCCAATTCACTCTATTTCTTGCACGCCTTTCATCCTCCTGCATGTTCAGGCCCTGATCACTCAAAATCTTTTTCACTCCATCTTTCCACCTCCAATTTGCTCTCCCACTTCTCCTCGTTCCCTCCACCTTCGACACGTATATCCTCTTGGTCAATCTGTTCTCAGTCATTCTCTCCATGTGACCAAACCATTTCAAAACACCTTCTTCTGCTCTCTCACCCACACTCTTTTTATTACCACACATCTCTCTTACCCTTACATTACTTACTCGATCAAACCACCTCAAACCACATATTGTCCTCAAACATCTCATTTCCAGCACATCCCCCTCCTCTGCACAAGTCTATCCATAGCACAGGCCTCGCAACCATACAACATTGTTGGAACCACTATTCCTTCAAACATACCCATTTTTGCTTTCCGAGATAATGTTCTCGACTTCCACACATTCTTCAACGCTCCCAAAATTTTCGCCCCCTCCCCCACCCCATGATTCACTTCCACTTCCAAGGTTCCATCCCCTGCCAAATCCACTCCCAGATATCTAAAACACTTTACCTCCTCCAGTTTTTCTCCATTCAAACTTACCTCCCAATTGACTTCACCCTCAACCCTACTGTACCTAATTACCTTGCTCTTATTCACATTTACTCTCAACTTTCTTCTTTCACACACTTTCCCAAACTCAGTCACCAGCTTCTGCAGTTTCTCACATGAATCAGCCACCAGCACTGTATCATCAGCGAACAACAACTGACTCACTTCCCAAGCTCTCTCATCCACAACAGACTGCATACTTGCCCCTCCTTCCAAAACCCTTGCATTCAACTCCCTAACCACCCCATCCATTAACAAATTAAACAACCATGGAGACATCACACACCCCTGCCGCAAACCGACACTCACTGGGAACCAATCACTTTCCTCTTTCCCACTCGTACACATGACTTACATCCTTGGTGAAAACATTTCACTGCTTCTAGCAACTTACCTCCCACACCATATACTCTTAAAACCTTCTACAAAGCATCTTTACCCACCCTATCATATGCCTTCTCCAGATCCATAAATGCTACATACATCTCCATCTGTTTTTCTAAGTATTTCTCACATACATTCTTCAAAGCAAACGCCTGATCCAGACATTCTCCCCCACTTCTGACACCACACTGCTCTTTCCCAATTTGATGCTCTGTATATGCCTTTACCCTCTCAATCAATACCCTCCCATATAATTTCCCAGGAATACTCACCAAACTTATGCCTTTGTAATTTGAACACTCACCTTTTTCCCCTTTGCCTTTGTACAATGGCCCTATGCATGCATTCCGCCAATCCTCAGGCATTTCACCATGATCCATACATACATTGAATATCCTTATCAACCAATCAACAACACAGTCACCCCTTTTTTGATATATTCCACTGCAGTACTATCCAAACCTGCTGCCTTGGTGGCTTTCATCTTCTGCATTATGCTCTTTATAGACTTGTGTTAAGTTGATTACAACTGCCAACACTAATTTATAATCTTTACATGAGCAGAAGTCAACAGAGAGGTATCTGACTGTAACAAAAGAAAATCATCTAAACTGTTACACAGGTATAGAATAAGGATCAGTAGATTATTGAAAAGAGTTGTTACTCTTAAATAAGTCTCAGTCAAGATGTAACCCAAAGTGCATCTTACCGCTTGCATAATTTCAAATGCACCTAATATCTCAAAGGCTTTCCATCAGAATTTTTCAAAACACAAAGTTGTCAGCTGTCCAAAAGAAAGGTAGATGCTCTTCAAATGCTGAAGTGCTTTTCACTTGGCCTTTATTTTAGTAGCACCTGGCCATATAATTTACTTGCTAAAATTTTTGCTCTTCCGAGAATATGCACAATATGCTACTGGGTTAATTGTAGAAGGTTTAGTCCTGGACAGAATCAATATTTGATTTTTTTAGAAAAAGCTAAAAACTTAGAAACAAAGAACATGTGGAGTGGTATTTGATGCCATCTCAATCCTTTCTAATTTTTTTTTTTTTTTTTTTTTTGCTTTGTCGCTGTCTCCCGCGTTTGCGAGGTAGCGCAAGGAAACAGACGAAAGAAATGGCCCAACCCACCCCCATACACATGTATATACATACGTCCACACACGCAAATATACATACCTACACAGCTTTCCATGGTTTACCCCAGACGCTTCACATGCCTTGATTCAATCCACTGACAGCACGTCAACCCCGGTATACCACATCGCTCCAATTCACTCTATTCCTTGCCCTCCTGCATGTTCAGGCCCCAATCACACAAAATCTTTTTCACTCCATCTTTCCACCTCCAATTTGGTCTCCCTCTTCTCCTCGTTCCCTCCACCTCCGACACATATATCCTCTTGGTCAATCTTTCCTCACTCATTCTCTCCATGTGACCAAACCATTTCAAAACACCCTCTTCTGCTCTCTCAACCACGCTCTTTTTATTTCCACACATCTCTCTTACCCTTACGTTACTTACTCGATCAAACCACCTCACACCACACATTGTCCTCAAACATCTCATTTCCAGCACATCCATCCTCCTGCGCACAACTCTATCCATAGTCCACGCCTCACAACCATACAACATTGTTGGAACCACTATTCCTTCAAACATACCCATTTTTGCTTTCCGAGATAATGTTCTCGACTTCCACACTTTCTTCAAGGCTCCCAAAATTTTCGCCCCCTCCCCCACCCTATGATCCACTTCCGCTTCCATGTTTCCATCCGCTGCCAGATCCACTCCCAGATATCTAAAACACTTCACTTCCTCCAGTTTTTCTCCATTCAAACTCACCTCCCAATTGACTTTACCCTCAACCCTACTGTACCTAATAACCTTGCTCTTATTCACATTTACTCTTAACTTTCTTCTTTCACACACTTTACCAAACTCAGTCACCAGCTTCTGCAGTTTCTCACATGAATCAGCCACCAGCGCTGTATCATCAGCGAACAACAACTGACTCACTTATATATATATAACAGAAGTAAAGACAGGTTTGGAGTAGAAGACATGGAGAGTGTGGGACGTCAGAGAAATGGGCTCAATATGCCGTGGTATTCATGGTGAAAGATTTGTGCAGGAAGTACAGGCAAACATTGGGGTATTTCATTTTTAACAGGTCCATAAGGCTACATATTTTATGAAAAATGATAACAGACTGCTTGAATAAAATCACACAGGCAGGATTGTTACCCAAGTTTGTTGTATGTGACCAGGATGTAACAAACCAAGCAGTGGAAAAGTCTTGGCATATCCAGCTTTTCCCCATTTATCATGAATGAAAATGAGAGTTTGTTTCTTTTATGATACCCTAATGTACTAAAAAGTATTAGAAACAATGTTTCAAAGTATATCATATAATGGTAATATGATATGAAAATACGTAAAACAGTTTTATTAAGCCAGTAAGAAACTTTGAATACTTCTTGCTCCTAAATTGTCAGACCATCATATCTACTGCAATACATTTGATAAGCTTGGCAATACAGACCTTAAGCAGAAGAGTAGCTACAGGCATGACAACTTACTGTGCCCTTATAGAATTTCCAGACAAAGCCATCTACACATATAAATTTATCAACAATATGGATCAGTTGTTTGATGTATCCAATTGTGGAAAAAAATTACTATAAAGAAAAGTGTGCAGTTAGAGTAGGCAATGATCACTTTTTAGATAAGGCAGTTCTTTTTCTTCTGGTAAGTTTGTAGGATCAAAGGAAAACCCCTCATGTAGCAGTGGATGGCTTCTGAATATATCTAGTTTAAAGCTTTTATGGGATGATGTAAAAGAAACTTTGATTTTCAGTATATTTTAACAAATAGAATCAATCAAGATTGCCTTGAGAACTTTTTCAGTGTCCTAAGAAATACAGGTGGGAACAATACTCCCACTGCCCCAGTATTTTTAAGTGCAGTTAAGGCTGTGGTAAGAAATCAAATTCTGCATAAGTCTATGAGCAGCAGTTGCATAGATGATGCCTATCCATTTCTAAATACAATAAGGCTGTGGTAGAAAATCAAATTCTGCATAAGTCTATGAGCAGCAGTTGCATAGATGATGCCTATCCATTTCTAAATACAATCAAGTTTACAGTTCCATTACCCAAAGAAATTCTTATTCAGCCAACAGTTACTATTGACGAAGATGAAATGGCTGGAATAATTGACAATATCTCTGGGGATAGGGGAGAAAGAATACTTCCCACGCATTCCTTATGTGTCATAGAAGGTGACTAAAGGGGATGGGAGGGGGGGCTAGAAACCCTCCCCTCCTTGTATTTTAACTTTCTAAACAGGGAAACAGAAGGAGTCATGCGGGGAGTGCTCATCCTCCTCGAAGGATTAGATTGGGGTGTCTAAATGTGTGTGGATGTAACCAAGATGAGAAAAAAGGAGAGATAGGTAGTGTTTGATGAAAGGAACCTGGATATTTTGGCTCTGAGTGAAACGAAGCTCAAGAGTAAACGGGAAGAGTGGTTTGGGAATGTCTTGGGAGTAAAGTCAGGGGTTAGTGAGAGGACGAGAGCAAGGGAAGGAGTAGTACTACTCCTGAAACAGGAGTGGTGGGGGTATGTGACAGAGTGTAAGAAAGTAAACTCTAGATATGGGTAAAACTGAAAGTGGATGAAGAGAGATGGGTGATTATTGGTGCATATGCACCTGGGCATGAGAAGAAAGATCATGAGAGGTAAGTGTTTTGGGAGCAGCTGAGTGAGAATGTTAGCAGTTTTGATGCACGAGACCGGGTTATAGTAATGGGTGATTTAAATGCAAAGGTGAGTAATGTGCCAGTTGAGGGAATAATTGGTGTACATGGGGTGTTCAGTGTTGTAAATGGAAATGACGAAGAGCTTGTAGATTTATGTGCTGAAAAAGGACTGGTGATTGGGAATGCATGGTTTAAAAAGAGAGATATACATATGTATACATATGTAAGTAGGAGAGATGGCCAGAGAGCGTTATTGGATTACGTGTTAATTGATAGGTGCGCAAAAGAGAGACTTTTGGATGTTAATGTTGTGAGAGGTACAACTGGAGGGATGTCTGATCAGTATCTTGTGAAGGCGAAGGTGAAGATTTGTAGAGGTTTTCAGAAAAGAAGAGAGAATGTTGGGGTGAAGAGAGTGGTGAGAGTAAGTGAGCTTGGGAAGGAGACTTGTGAGAGGAAGTACTAGGAGAGACTGAGTACAGAATGGAAAAAGGTGAAAACAAAGGACGTAAGAGGAGTGAGGAAGGAATGGAATGTATTTTGTATACAGGGAAGCAGTGATGGCTTGTGCGTAAGATGCTTGTGGCATGAGAAGCGTGGGAGGTGGGCAGATTAGAAAGGGTAGTGAGTGTTGGGATAAAGAAGTAAGATTATTAGTGAAAGAGAAGAGAGAAGCATTTGGACGAGTTCTGCAGGGAAATAATGCAAAAGAGTGGGAGATGTATAAAAGAAAGAGGCAGGAGGTCAAGAGAAAGGTGCAAGAGGTGAAAAAGAGGGCAAATGAGAGTTGGGGTGAGAGAGTATAATTAAATTTTAGGGACAATAAAAAGATGTTTTGGAAGGAGGTAAATAAAGTGTGTAAGACAAGGGAACAATAAGAACATTAGTGAAGGGGGCTAATGGGGAGGTGATAACAAGTAGTGGTGATGTGAGGAGATGGAGTGAGTATTTTGAAGGTTTGCTGAATGTGTTTGATGACAGAGTGGCAGATGTAGGGTGTTTTGGTCGAGGTGGTGTGCAAAGTGAGAGCGTTAGGGAGAATGATTTGGTAAACAAAGAAGAGGTAGTAAAAGCTTTGCAGAAGATGAAAGCCGGCAAGGCAGCGGGTTTGGATGGTATTGCAGTGGAATCTATTAAAAAAGGGGGTGACTGTATTGTTGACTGGTTGGTAAGGTTATTTAATGTATGTATAACTCATGGTGAGGTGCCTGAGGATGGTGGAATGCTTGCATAGTGCCATTGTACAAAGGCAAAGGGGATAAGAGTGCTCAAATCACAGAGGTATAAGCTATTGAGTATTTCTGGGAAATTATATGGGAGGGTATTGATTGAGAAGGTGAAGGCATATACAGAGCATCAGATTGGGGAAGAGCAGTGTGGTTTCAGAAGTGGTAGGATGTGTGGATCAGGTGTTTGCTTTGAAAAGTGTATGTGAGAAATACTTAGAAAAGCAAATGGATTTGTATGTAGTATTTATGGATCTGCAGATGGCATATGATAGAGATGCTCTGTGGAAGGTATTAAGAATATATGGTGTTGGAGGTAAGTTGTTAGAAGCAGTGAAAAGTTTTTATCGAGGCTGTAAGGCATGTATATGTGTAGGAAGAGAGGAAAGTGATTGGTTCTCAGTGAATGTTGGTTTGCAGCAGGGGTGTGTGATATTTCCATGGTTGTTTAACTTGTTTATGGATGAGGTTGTTAGGGAGGTGAATGCAAGAGTTTTGGAAAGAGGGGCAAGTATGCAGTCTGTTGTGGATGACAGAGCTTGGGAAGTGAGTCAGTTGTTGTTCGCTGATGGTACAGTGCTGGTGGCTGATTCAGGTGAGAAACTGCAGAAACTGGTGACTGAGTTTGGTAAAGTGTGTGAAAGAAGAAAGCTGCAAGTAAATTTGAATAAGAGCAAGGTTATTAGGTACAGTAGGGTTGAGGGACAAGTTAATTGGGAAGTAAGTTTAAATGGAGAAAAACTGGAGGAAGTGAAGTGTTTTAGATATCTGGGAGTGGATTTGGCAGTGGAGGGAACCATGGAAGTGGAGGTGAATCATGGGGTGGGGGAGGGGGCAAAAGTTCTGGGAGCATTGAAAAATGTGTGGAAGTCGGGAACGTTATCTTGGAAAGCAAAAACGGGTATGTCTGAAGGAATAGCGGTTCCAACAATGTTATATGGTTACGAGGCGTGGGCTATAGATAGAGTTGTGCGGAGGAGGGTGGATGTGCTGGAAATGAGGTTTGAGGGCAATATGTGGCGTTAGGTGGTTTGATTGAGTAAGTAATAATAGTGTAAGAGAGATGTGTGGTAATAAAAAGAGTGTGGTTGAGAAAGCAGAAGAGGGTGTTTTGAAATGGTTTGGTCACATGGAGAGAATGAGTGAGGAAAGACTGACAAAGAGGATATATGTGTGAAGGGAATGAGGAGAAGTGGGAGACCAAATTGGAGGTGGAAAGATGGAGTGAAAAAGATTTTGAGTGATCGGGGCCTGAACACGCAGGAGGGTGAAAGGCATGCAAGGAATAGAGTGAATTGGAACGATGTGGTATACCAGGGTCGACGTGCTGTCAATGGATTGAACCAGGGCGTGTGAAGCGTCTGGGGTAAACCATGGAAAGTTTTGTGGGGCCTGGATGTGGAAAGGGAACTGTGGTTTGGTGTATCATACATGACAGCTAGAGACTAGTATGAACAAATGTGGCCTTTGTTGTCTTTTCCTAGCGCTACCTCATGCACATGCAGGGGGAGGGGGTTTTCTTTTCATGTGTAGCGGGGTGGCAACAGGAATGAACAGGGGAAGACAGTATGAATTATGTACATGTGTATATATGTATATGTCTGTGTGTGTGTATATATATATATATATATATATATATATATATATATGTATACATTAAGGTGTATAGGTATGTATATGTGCATGTGTGGACGTGTATGTATATACATGTGTATGTGGGTGGATTGGGCCATTCTTTCATCTGTTTCCTTGTGCTACCTCGCTAACGTGGGAGACAGCAACAAATTATAATAAATAAACAAATATAATCTCTGAAATTGAAAGTACCAAGAATGCAGAAACTACACCTGACAAATCAGAGATTTTGAAGTTTTAATCCCTATGAGGAAGATGTATCTTTAGTAGAAGATAATGATATTTCAGAATATTTTGCTAATTTTAATCCATATGAAGATGATGTTTTTCTCAAAGACGATGGTGTTAATTTGAAATTGTCCCATGCACCTGTACTGAAAAATGGATTGACATATATAACAGGGTATGCTTGTAAAAAAAAAACTTTTGAAATATCATAATTGTGAAAAATGCCAAGAGTAGTTGACAAAGGAGAGGCAATGATGCTTTATTTTGTGAGATTTATTTGAAATGAAAAGACACTGGACCAAAAAAGTATCTGGTTTATCCTAATAGGTATATTGTAAATATGATTAACAAAATTAAACAGACTTTGCATGATAGCAAATGTGAAGGAGTTAAATAATAAAAGATTAATAAGATCAGAGTTGAATACCATAATCTAACAGAAATCTCACAAATCACAACTTTGTGAAGGTGTATTTGAAAAGCTTGATATATATCTATCAATACATCTACACTATCATGCAAAGCTCCTAAATAAGGAAATAAGAGGAAAAAGATAAAGAAATGCACCATCTTTACATTTTGTTGCAAAGCAAAACAAAAAAATGATCTTGTCCCATATGTAATTCTTTTGTTATAGATCTCTTTTGTCCAAAACAACAAGTGGCAACAGGTTAATGGTATGTATATGTACTTGTCTTAATTTAGAAAAGCTACAAAATATTGCATGCACTCTTACTGTGGGACTCTATATGCCTGTTACGTTTTCATTTGTTTTCTAAAGGTTTAATATGTTTTTCATTTCTACCTAGCACGCTCATTCATTGTATATTTGATTTTATTTAATTTTTTGTATCATTTGAATATCTTTCTTGTTCCTATGTTTAATCACAATTTTTCAATGTTTATTGGAAAATGTTTAATTTGTGATTTTCTTTATATTATTCTATATCTTTACTCCTAGTCTTGATTTTCCACATTTTGCATGCATATTTCTTGCCTTGAATTTTCCATTGTCCTTGTATATGAAGTGTCTCATAATATACCTTCAATAATAAAACTACAATGTAATGACATCTTACTTATACCTTTAACAAAAGATGTTGAACTATATATTGAATACTGTTTCAGTATTACAATACAAAAATATATATTACTGTTAATCTAGAATAATATGTAACATCAATGAGGGTAGAACATTAATGTTCAAGAAAATGTAAATGAATAACAAATAAAAATCATTGCTTTGCCTAATAATGAAAATCTTTGACTTGGATGATAAAACAACATTGTATTGTATAATCACAGATGATTAGATAATGAAGATTAATCTTATTTCCTATCTATACATAAAAGGTTTATGTTCATATTTTAAGTATATGACAGTGTTTATGTTAAATTTATAAAAAATTCCGATTAATCCTTTATATGATATTGTCAAACAAAAATATCGATAAATAAAATACATATACCTCAATATAATGGTATGACAATATATTTGTCAACTATCCGTATCATGTGGAAGTACCTAGCGTCATTTTCCTAAAACCTTTTTTGGAAAACTAAATGGCGGCACAGACACCCTCTATCCTATCTTTGTTATATAGTCTTTGCTTTAACATGAACTTCATTGAAAAAACCAAAGCTTTATGGAACTGTTTAAAATCAGGATTTCCTATGTCGGCACGTGTTTCTGCTCACAAGAGAAGACGTAAAAAACAATTCACTGTTCATTCTCAAGTCTTGCGAGGGTCGAAACAGCGTAGTTATATACCTTCCATCCAGCTGACTAAAGTTTTCAAGTAGCACCACTGAAATGCCATGAAACTATCCGGCTGAAGAACACAGGTAGATTGACATTATTCCAACCCTCCGAAGACTCGCTTCTATTTCTTATGGACAGTTAAAGATGAAATATTCCAGGGGTCAACATGGTTATGGTGGAATGGGACACCCCTCCTGTTCTCCATCCAAAACAATCGCAATGTTTGACCAATCTTGTCCGAGACTTGTAACCAAAACTTCGAAATTACTCACGTATTTAGCTTTTCATTGTTTCCCGTTAGATACAAAGCTGACAAGTGTGTAGTCTAGGCTCCACACTTTATGCAGTATCAGTTAGAACAACACGTAAAGGGCCTGTGAATAGTTATTTGAAGTTTCTGTTTTTCTAGGAAGCATAACTTAATGTCTTCGGACACTTAATTGCATCCATGAGTCAACTTTCCAGACCTGCACCGTTGATTATACATTCATGCCGACGTCACCCATTAGTTTGGTCTTCACTAGGAGACTTTAGTAAGTCCTCAACCTTAAGTTGATCTTATGAACGTGTATCATTGGTTACAAGATCTAGACGACATTAGGCCAGCTCAATGGCAGAACTGGGAATTCACTGGTGTATGTGTGATTTTGTGGTTACTCAATATAATGGTACCATAATTAATTACCTCTGGCAGACTAGGGGTTTGTATGAGGTAATGTTTGTCTAATTATTTACAGATCAAGGGACGATATCATGTCATCCCAGCTGAATTCTTTCTCTTTGTTCACTGAACTCATAATTTCATGGAGGGCTGTGTCAACATCCTCGAGTGAGATTCCTTCATGCACAGTTCCAGCTTCCTCTTCCTCCGTAGGTGTCTGGGAGGAGGAATTTACAAGGGACGATATCATGTCATCCCAGCTGAGTTCTTTCTCTTTGTTCACTGAACTCTTAATTTCATGGAGGGCTGCGTCAACATCCTCAAGTGAGATTCCTTTATGCACAGGGCCAGCTTCCTCTTCCTGCGTAGGTGTCTGGGAGGAGGAGGAATTCACCTGTTCGTCTAGGGGAGTCTGAGGCGTGGAGTAATCTACCTTTTCTTCTGGGTTTGGCTGAGAGTCTGGGCAAACCACAGCCAGGGTTGTCTTTTTTGCTCTTATCTGATCCATTGATGTCCAGTCGTTCTTGATAAATTCAGTACATAAGGGGTCGATATTCTTCTTCCCTAACTGTGGCCAGGCCTCAGGTACCCAACGGACACCACTGTAGCACCTCACTTGCTTACCAGCTACTCCAATCTTGGTGTTGCATTTGATCCCCAAGTGGCCAAGATGTCGACCAATGTTCACATTAGATGCAATCGGTTCATTTAGCTCACGACAGAACACTGCATATCGCTCCTGCAGTTCACTCCTCTTGATCAGGTGCATTTTCTGCTCGTGTCTGGTTACGTCCATTTTCTCGATGAAGGTGTTGAGAAATTCGGTGAAGGACGATTTCCCATAGTAGTCTACTGAATAATAGCTGGACGCCATCTTCAATGATCAGCCCACTCTACCCCAAAAGGTAGCTGTTATATAACTTCTGGTAATATAATGTTGATTTCACATGACCAAGTAATCTAAATCATATGAGTATAGTTTAGTTAGATATGGTTCATTCTTGTTTCATTTGAATTAGTACGATTTTATCTGGTTTGCTTATATAATACGAAAGAAAAAGTGATCATATATTATCCAAATACGGAGAATGTATGAGTCCTAATTTTTCGTGCATATTTCATGCCATTCTCAAGTAGCCTTGAAAATGTCCTGCAATACAAACTAAAGCCTGGGATTCGTGTGTCTTCACTTCTGGATAAAAATGACCTTTAAACTAATCCATACAGCTTAGTTCAACACTAGTATAAAAATCGTTATACATATTACCCCTTATATATATTGTTACGAATTCAACACTTATTCAGGCAAGGTCGCAAGTAACATATGTTACAAATACTACTGTTCCTTGTCTTGCAAGGACGTTATAGATTTGTCAAGTTGCACAACTCAGGATAACACAATAATAAAGTTATGGGATTGAATTAAAGACCAGCATTACACTAAATCTACTTATAATGAAAGAATTCAAGTGTACAAAGATAGGCACATAAATCAAGCATGAAACATTACGTTAACACTGAACATTAGAGTTACCATTGAACATAAGATAACATTTGTACATGACTTAACATTCCAGATAAGATTTCAAGCCAGGAGTTCTCTTTCCTCTATGGCAGTTCTTCGATAACATTACACTGATAATTATAACGGGCTTACAGCACAACACTTGGGTAATGGGCTTATAACACAGCAGGGCTTACAGGCTTACAACACAGCAGGACTTACAGGCTTACAACACAGCAGGACTTACAGCAGGGGACACCACCCACCTCGCTGGGCTTCAGAGAAAGGAATCAAGTCTCAGCGGGTGTTGTGGGTACAAGAAGACAAGCGTTCGCCCTTGTTACTATAAACCTTACATTTCGATTGGCTATAGAAATATAGGGGAAGTTCTCATTGGTTGGAGGGTCCCAGTGTCTCGGCGTAGTTACACTCTCGTAAAATGCTGGGTGGACAGAAACTCCGAGCCAGCCTCTGGCATCACTCCTCGCCCTGATAAGAAATAGATACAAACACACAAGTCTTCGTAACACCCCCCTCCTTAAAGGAGAAAATTCCTAGAAGAGGAATTTTCTCAAATTAAGAGCGGGATAAACAATCAGCTAACACATTATGTGCGCCAGCAATATGGTGAATATCTAAATTATACTCTTGAAGGAACAAGGCCCACCTAGTTAACATTGACTCCGTTCCCATAACTTGTGAACATTTTGAAAGGTTTGGTAGTCAGTACACTCCGATTGGCTGAAGAACACAAATATACAGTGTTATAATACACAAATAGCAAAACAAAAGTTCCCTCTTCATGGTGGAGCTATCTGTTTAGGCTCAACCTTTTTTCTTATCCTCCTGCATGGGGGACCTTACCAGCCTTTACAACACTGGCGCCATTCACAGTTAATCTGGTTGGAGCCTGCAAAATAAAACAGTCAAAAAAAGTAGTGTTCCCAACTGATGAGAGAGGCTCTCTAACACTGCTCATTTCAAACATATCTAACATTTATCAACAGATTTATGAGAGGGGGTTGTAACTGCGAGAAAAGTTACTAATACACTCTGTAATACCCAACTGTACCCACAAACGTCTCGGTTCTCTCCGAGATCGGGGGGAACTCATTACGGGCTAATACTTGGACCTTTACGGTCGGTGGAAGGCGGGGACTGACAAACCTCTGGCAAAACTCTGGGTACGTCGACAGGAGGGCAAACCTTTCTACCCGTCACTTCCCAGGCAGGTGCTAAAGCGTCTCCGTCTCCCCGGGTCTCCGAGGCCTTCACAGCTACGTCGTCAACTTCGTCACACACGGCTACCGCTGGACGTTGGATGATGCAGACTGATACCGTCGGTTCATAGGGACCCTGAAAACGGACAGCCAAGGGTTGACCTGGCTGCTGTAGAAGCCACACCTCGTCGCCTGTCTCTACACTTCTAAATCGAGACCGTCTGTCACGCCACCTCGTCCTTCATCCACGACTCTCTTGAATGGGCTCGAGACAAATCCTCAATTCCTCTGTCACAACGGAGGCTACACCAGGAGAGAGGGTATCACACAGCTCCCTCTCGCTGGTCTCACTCTCAAGAAGAGTGTAACAGTGGTCAGAGGAGGTCATTAGCAATGGGCTCACAATGTCAATTAACTCGGTCAAACCGACCTTTTAAATGGGGAGTAGGAACTCGCCTGTCTCTACGCTTCTGAATCGAGACAGTCTGAGTAGGCTTCCCTTCGCCTTCCCCATTACATGACACTGAACACCACTTCCTCAGGTCTCAACCCTCAGGGAGAGTCTTCACTCCCTGCGTTTCAACAGCTATGTCCTCAGGCACACGGCCTGCCGTGCCAGTTGTCATGGACCTGGCACCATCGTGGTTGTAGACAATATCTGGTACCTCTTCGTCAAGCTGCACCGCCTCCGTGGACTTTACCGGGCCCGTAGGCAACACCGGCATTGGGTTCATCTTCCCACCCGCTAGGTCACTGCCTAACACTAAGTCGACGTCTAAGACAGGAACTTATCTACAATCCCTACAAGATCATGGCCCGTGAAGAAATCTATTTCTGCCCTCACATTGACTAGTGGAGCTTCCTTGGGATCAGACAGTCTGTCTAGCAAGACTCGGTCTCCAGACTCTTCTCGCGGCACCAAGCCATCCACCATTAGGGACTGTAGCGCACCAGACTCCCGTAATACAGTCACTTTTCGTCGTACACCACATCTACTAACATAGCCCTTAGACAGGAATGCATTGTAGTTCCCACATAACAGATCCTATAATAAGGACAGATTAATCAGCAGTCTCGCAACCCCTCACTCTCCTAAGAGCAGAAACAGCCTCACCTACTTTACTAAATTGGCCCTAAAATTAAGAAGAGACCCAATGGCCTACAATTATATTAAAAAAAAGGTAGAGTCTCTGGACTCCTTCTCTCGAGCCCAGCAATCCCTCACCTGGTGCCCAGCCTTGCCACAATAAAAACAACTCTTAACTGTTGGAGTATTTCCCCTTACTTTCATGAGTTACCGGCAAGGTAGCAGATTCAGGTGGGATTACATAATCAGTGGTCCTCCCTCTGCTATCGTAGCCCTTTAAATGCCTGCCCGCGTCAAGTTCACTGAACTTCGGTACGAGATGTAAGTTACCCAACTGAGACGACACTGGTCCTGATGGTGAAGCGTTAAGTCTAAGTTTAATGATCGAACGGTATTGTCACCACTGATCAACGACATGATTAATGAATCGAGGAAAGAGATTCCGTTAAGGCAAGAAATATCCTGGCAGGGTCGCCAATTTATATGTTACGAATTCAACACTTATTCAGGCAAGGTCGCAAGTAACATATGTTACAAATACTACTGTTCCTTGTCTTGCAAGGACGTTATAGATTTGTCAAGTTGCACAACTCAGGATAACACAATAATAAAGTTATGGGATTGAATTAAAGACCAGCATTACACTAAATCTACTTATAATGAAAGAATTCAAGTGTACAAAGATAGGCACATAAATCAAGCATGAAACATTACGTTAACACTGAACATTAGAGTTACCATTGAACATAAGATAACATTTGTACATGACTTAACATTCCAGATAAGATTTCAAGCCAGGAGTTCTCTTTCCTCTATGGCAGTTCTTCGATAACATTACACTGATAATTATAACGGGCTTACAGCACAACACTTGGGTAATGGGCTTATAACACAGCAGGGCTTACAGGCTTACAACACAGCAGGACTTACAGGCTTACAACACAGCAGGACTTACAGCAGGGGACACCACCCACCTCGCTGGGCTTCAGAGAAAGGAATCAAGTCTCAGCGGGTGTTGTGGGTACAAGAAGACAAGCGTTCGCCCTTGTTACTATAAACCTTACATTTCGATTGGCTATAGAAATATAGGGGAAGTTCTCATTGGTTGGAGGGTCCCAGTGTCTCGGCGTAGTTACACTCTCGTAAAATGCTGGGTGGACAGAAACTCCGAGCCAGCCTCTGGCATCACTCCTCGCCCTGATAAGAAATAGATACAAACACACAAGTCTTCGTAACAATATATATATATATATATATATATATATATATATATATATATATATATATATATATATATATCCCGTCACTTTTATGTGTAATATAATCTAACAAATGCATTCATATCAATTCACATCAAACCATAATGAACCATATCAAACTAAACCCAACTATTTAAATATGATTAGTCCCACCTACATAATCAAAAACTAGTAGGAGATGGTCACGTGACCGGAGAGTAGTTTGAAAATGTAATCATTCTTCAGTCAGCAACCATAGAGTTAAAACGTTCACGAGAGAGCTCTTGGTGTCCCTCAAAATATTTAACGACACCCACAGCAAGTGAGCTAGTGTTCTTTCAAAAATTATTGGTCGTAATGACCAAATTTGCAAGAGACGTCCGGCTGCTTAGCAGCTTGGATCTGAAATTTGATAACAAAATTGCCACTGGGGCTCAGGGAACTGTGTTCCAGGGCTGCAGTACCATGGGAATGTTGTAGCCATCAAGAAGTCTGAGATTAACACAAACTTGATGCGAGAACTTAGGCCCTGGCACAACTTCAGGAGGTCGACAACATCTGCCGCTTGGTTGGATACTGTGAGGAACAGGCAGTGATTGGTTTGCATCTTTATGAAGGGATCACCCTCCGAGAATTCATTTCCACTGCATCTTCTGGCCAGGAGGTGAACGCTTGCTCTGTCCTCATTTTGTTGGCCCATATCTGTCAGACGCTGGAGGATATTACAAAATTGGACTGGTCTCATCAAGACCTGCACAAAAGCAACGTTCTGGTTATAAAGGACTCTTCCGGTTCTCTCAGACCAGTTCTGATTGATTTTGGGCTGGCACTGAAGCTGCACCCCACAAAGCAGACTGCCCGTGGTTGCTCCACCTGCAAGGGAGTGACTGGGCAAGATTTTATTGGACTCGACTGATCGCCAAGGCACTCTGTGATATGGTGGGCAACAGGGGCGCTCCTATCGTGCAACAAGTTGAAAAGGCATTTGCCACGGTCAAATTATCAACCTGCTTCAAAATCTGTTTGTGTGGCATCAAGACCTCAGTGAAGGAGGCAATTCAAGCTCTGCCAGGGGTTAAAGTCATTATTTCTGTGAATACCAAGTGCGACAATAACCCGTGTCTGCCGGGGGTTTATGAATATGGCGTCATAATTATACGTTACCCCACCCCCCCAAAAGCAAAAGATACTAATAAAAAATATAGATTTTAAAACGACCAGCTGGCCTCCCCGTTGTCAAGGTCTGGTAATTCTAAGGGAACATTAACCCTCAGTGCTAACAGCTGTCGCGCACACACTCACAATATACAATCCTTTACTTTTCATTCATTTAAATGATCTGCAGGGATTATCCCCATTCAGACCTGAACCTAGTGTATCTGGTATGGATCTGCATTTTTTCCCCAGTGCTTATCACTAAGTTCTCATTACGACCAAAGACTAGTCTTTGATTACAACTTGCGAGAAGGATCCTTTATATAATGATAATTACTTCAATTTATATAGAAATTATATTTTCATTATATGACATTGTATTATTAGTTGCTTTTGTAGCAGGTAATTATGTCATTTCTTTTAAAAGGACTTGTCATGCTGCACGGGATTCTACATTGTTGGAATTATGACAATAGCTTGGCGCTACATATGGAAATGCTGTTTTTCTCAATCTCTCTGCCTTCCTTCTTCACCTTAAAGCCACCCTGACATGGCATATATTACACAGTTTCAGGTGTACCGACGTCACGTGTTTCTGACAATAAAGAGGAGCCACGTGTGTGGGAGGGGAAAAAGGGCTGTTAGGTGGCAGTCTCCCTGTGCCTTTGTTGTTGAAAAAAATTCCACCAGGCATTTGAGATATAGCTACTGAATTTTAAGAAGAAGGAAGAGGTGAAGGTTGCCTTACTGCTAAACTGGTGGAAGAGAACTGCTAGATATATAACACTGCCTGTAGAGGAAGCTGATAAAAAGAAATAAAAGACTTGCAGAGAAGTTGCAAGAATATTTTGAGACAATGAAAAATGTCACATGAAATACATTTTTAGTAGAAAGCAACATGCTGATGAAACTATTGATAGTTTTGTTACCTAAGAAAAGTATATAAACTGAGTTTGGTGCCTTGAAGGAATGGCGACACGACCCTTGATGAAGTACGACAGTGTAGAGCTCATGAGGCAAGTGAAGAACAGATGGTGTTTGGTGCATCTGTAAGCAGTTTGAACGTCCAACACAGTAAAGTCAAAGAAGAAAAATGAGTATCATTCCTCAATTCCTGGCAACACATCACATAGGAACTGTCAGTTCTGTGGCTTCAAGCATGTCTTTGGAAGGATATACTGCCCAGCTAGCAACAAACAGTGTAGAGATGTGGCAAAACTGGACATTTCAAGAGTAGGTGTGACAACTTCAGCAGTCCAGGAAAAGGCAAGAGTGTATATCAGGCTGGCAACGATTAGTCATCTGACTCTAAAGGGTGTTACGAGAAGCCAGTGGGAGGTTTCTATATCCTTAAGAAGCCAGCAAAAACAGTGTCCAAGGTAACCTCCAACCAGTTAAGATGACCAGATCAAGAAAACCAGTTTACTCTTATCCTTCAAGATCAACCAGTCTTTCCAAATGAATACAGGAGCAGAAGCCACTGTATTGCCTAAATCTACGACTAGTTAAATGGAAAACTTGAGCTGAAACGCACAAAGACTGTATTGGTTGGAAGTAAAATTAAACCCCTTGGTAAGTATTAAATGACATGTTTACATTACTGGAAAATATCAGCCCTCTTTCTTCATTGCTGATGTAAATTGTGTGCCACTCGAGTAAAAATGCCTGTAAATTGGTGGGGTTAGACATGTTCATGAATCAAGCAAAGTCAGAGGCCGACTTAGACACAACCACTGATAAGGTATTGCAGAAATATAAAGATGTATTTGATGGATTGCAGAAATATAAAGATGTATTGGGATGCCTAGAGAGTGAAATGCATCTAGAGGTTTATTAAAAAATTATCCCAGTGGCTCATCCATCCCCATAAAAAGCCTGTTACTCTGAAACATAGACTGAAATGTGAAAAGAGGTCATAGAAAAGAAATGTATAACCATCAGAGAAAGTAATCCCACAGATTGGGTTAAAAGATGGTTATTGTAGATAAGGGAAGTAAGTTAAGAATATGCCTAGATTAAAGAGATTTAAATAAGGCCTTAAAGAGGCTACACTATCCACTACCTAAAATTGAGGAAGTATAATCTGGGTTGGCAGATGCGAAGTTGTTAGATGCCAACAAGGTTTTGGCAAATTAAACTAGATGAAGTGTCTTTCAAACTGCTTGTATTTAACATGTTTTAGGTACAGGTTTCCCATTTTAGAAAGTTAATACAAGGAGGGGAGGATTTCTGGCCCCCCGCTCCCGTCCCCTCTAGTCGCTTTCTACGACACGCGAGGAATACGTGGGAAGTATTCTTTCACCCATATCCCCAGGGATAAATATACATATATATATATACATATACACATACACACACATACACATACATACGCACATATACACACACACACACATACATATATATACATATGAAAAATGTAAGAAACAATTTAGAAAACTGAAACTTCTAGCTTGAAATGAATGAAAAAAATGAATGTCACATAATGGTTCAACCTCTGGCTATGGAAAAAAGGAAATGTATAATTTATTTACACAAACGTCAATAGCAATTCTCATCAATTTAACCACTGTAGCAATAAGCTTCAATGTCTAAGCTACATTTTTCTCCAATTTCACTATTTTCCTTCACATTTTCAATTGTGTCTGAAGGTTCTACTTCAAGAGTGATTGTTTTTCCAGTAAGGGTCTTCACATCTTGGTTACATCCACACACATTTAGGCACCCCACTCTGAGCCTTCGAGGAGGATGCTTTACTTGGGGTGCTGACTTCCCGTAAACGGTGGCTTGTGTGAGAGCAGCAGTTCCTAAGGTGTGCTACCTCGCAAACGCGGGAGCAGCGACAAAGTATAAAAAAAAAAAGAAAAAAAAAAAAAGGTACAGGTACTTGTATATTCCTCTTGGGATAAGTCCGGCTTCAGAAATCTACTAGAAGTCCATGCATGAATTGTTTGATGATCTTGAAGAAGTGGAAATTATAATGGATAACATATCAGTTTATGGTTATTCTGAAGATGCCAGGAAAGAAATCTCAGGTTGAACCATGCCAAACTTAAGCATAGTACAGGTAGAATACATTCACCATGTATTAACATCAGATTGGTTAAGATCAGACCCTAAGATGGTAGAAACTATAAGTAATTTTCCAACTCCTAAGGATAAGCAAGAGTTAGTTAGATTCTTAGGAATGATCAACCACGTGGGAAAGTTTGTTCCCAATATGTCAAATAAATGAAACTCTGAAAAGGTTACTGGAGAAGGGCACTAAATTGAAATGGTATGAACAACGAAAAATGTTTTCTAACACTTTAGCAAATGATCTGTGAAGCACCAGCTTTGAAGTATTATGATGTATCTAAACCTGTAACCTTGACTGTTGATGCCTCAGGGTATGCTGTAGGGGCTTGTGATCTACAAGATCACCCTGTTGCCTATGCTGCCAAGTCCCTATCTAAAACTCAGGAAAATTATGCTCAAAATGAGAAGGAATTGTTGGCCATTGTTTTTGGAGCTGAGAAATTTCACTCTTGTCTGCATGGGAAAAGTGAAGTAGTTGTAGAGACTGATCAGGAACCATTTACAGGTACTTTCAAAAAGTCCTTGTCATCTGCTCCTTCTAGGTTAGAATGCTTCTCAGACTGTAGAAATATTCCTTAGAAGTTCATTATAAGAAAGGGAATGACATGCATATAGCTGATGCTCTGAGTGGAGTCAGCTGGGCTGAAGAAGTGAAAAATGATGATGAAGAGGTTCAAGTAAATCTAGCAACTCATGAACAGCTAAACACTGCAGGTATAAATAAGCTTGAAGGTTCTTAAAAATAGGACTAAGGACCATATAGTATTGCAGACTCAAAGAATTCACATTAGAGGGATGGCTTGATAGCAAGAGACCAGTATAAACCATGCCTTTTGGAATTACAGAGATAAGTTATGGAGACGGAATGCTGCTTTTAATGAACAGAATAATGGTGCATAAGGTTCTAAGAATTGGGTCCTCAAACACATTTATAAATCTCATCAAGGTACAGGAAAGTCTCTAAGGATAGTGAGAGATTGTTTATTGGCCCGGAATGGGGGCTGAATTTAAGGAACTGATAAATGTTTGTGACACCTGTAATGCTTATATTAACCACCAAACCAAGCAAGGGAACCATTGATGCCTCATGAAGTCCCTAAACTCCCTTGGCAAAAACTTGGAGCTGATTTATTTGAGATAAAATGGAAGAGGTACCTGTTGCTTGTTGATTATTACTGCAAATATTTTGAGTTTGACTTGTTAGCAAATACTCATTCCATTACTATTGTGAAATACTGTATCATTTAGCTCGGCATGGAATACCTCAGAATATTCACTGTGACAGTGGCCCACAGTTCACAGCTGTATAATTTAAAGAATTCTGTAAGTAATATGGAATAGACTTCATTCCCTTATTACCCAAAAAGTAATGGCCTAGCAGAAAAAAAAAAAAGTGTACAAACAGTAAAGGAACTGATGAAGAAGGCAGCCTAAGAGGGCAAGGATCTTTATCTAAGTGAAGTGTGGTGGATTATAGAAATACTGTTGTGGGGACAGCAAACCCCAGTCAGTTTGGTACGAGAATAAGAACCACATTCACCACTTCTAAAGCCTAGTTACGACGAGACACACAACCCACTGACTGTCAGACAACTACATCAAGACTCACAAGATAGGCAGAAACTTTATTCTGATAGAAGTTCTAAGCTATTGGCTGAACTGTTGGAGGGAAATGTGGTCCAAATAAATGACGACACATGTAAAGAGTTAATAAAGGATATAGTGGTTGCTCCTGAGATCATATTTGGTTAAGAATAGTGATCGTCAGATTTACAGGAGAAATAAGCAGCAACTGCGCAAGACTGTCAAGCCAAAATTCTCTAAAATATGACAATGGTTATGATGAACTAACTGATATGTGCCATGAAGGATTCTGAAGGTTCTGTGACACCGGGAACGGAGGAAGTGTCGAGTGTAAGGGACACATGGGGTAGGTACACGAAATAGGAGTACGCATGATTCCAGTGAGGTAAGAACATCAAGAGGTAGACTAGTGCAATCTCCTAAGAGGTTAGGTCTATATAGGTATGATGTAAAAAAAATCTTTGCATATCTCTAATCATTTTTTTTGGGGGGGAAGATGATGTAATGGTAATTATTTCAGTTTATATGGAAATTACATTTTCAATATATGACATTACATTTGCATTTTCGTTGCTTTTATAGCTGGCATTTATGTTTCTTTTAAAAGGACTTGACCTGATGCACGGGATTAAGGTGCGATTCTGTATTGTTGGAACAGTAACACTTGCTTGGCGCCACTTATGGAAACTATTTCTCTCATTGCCTCTGCCTTCCCTCTTCATCTTAAAGCCATCTTGACTTGGCACTCATTATCGCAACTACAACCAGGAACCTCACACAGACCACCATAACCCCAGGACACAGAGGACGAAGAGATTGCGATTTGGGAACTCGTAGATCTGGAATAATGGCGAGTATTTTAGTGTTACAGCAGACAGTCGTACCTTTGTTAATAATTTGGCGTGTCAGTAAGCATAAGTAATTCGAAGAGCATTGTCCCGATGTCAGTTTAATAAGTTTAACGTTTTTCTGGAGTGAATGTAACGCTATCAGAAAAAATTGAGTTGGCAACTCTGGCTTGACAAGACTTGTGATCATGTAGACGTTTACTGGCTGGCTTGTGTTATTAAGTACAAGCTAGGTACAATCTACAACTGTTGTCACTCTGTAATGTTAAATCCGCTTAGCAGTAACAAAAACCTAGGCGGGTAATTTACCAGTTAAACGTAGTATTAAAAAATCTAATTTAGCTCGGCATCAGAAACACCTGTAGTGGGTTATGGCTTCTGTAATTATTTTTGTTTAAGATGATTTACACATTTTGTGGTGATGACTGAAATACTTATGGAAGACAGATCTGTCTTGATTTCCTAGTGAATTATGTGAGAAAGGGCGTGTGATACTCTATATTTCTACCATTATTTCGGCTTTTAGGTGAGGTTTGTTGCAGGTTCTGTAGTTATGTGACAAGTGTATAATATACTTTTAACATAAATTAACTCTACTTTTTCCCAAATTAAATGATTTATCACCTATCTGTGCTAAAAGTTAATTTAAGTTTCTCACAAAAACCAGCTTTGTGGAATAGCCTTTTATGCTTCAAGATGCTTATTTTGTTATGATGATAGAAATATATACAGGGTAGGTTGTGGATCATCATTGACTACACAATATGGACGAAAGTGACTGTTGTATAATCCCGGATTATATGGGATTAATTCAAGGATTTAATAGTCATAAAAAATCTGAAGAACCTGTCGTCTAATCTCCTGATCAGTCAGGATTTAAGGTATTTTCTGTAATCTGGTCAAAATTTACCAGACTTGCACATGGAAATGTGTTATTAATGTTATGCAGGATATAAATAAACAGACAACACCACATAATACATATTAGGAGGCAAGAAATAATGATAGTAGTGTAAGTTTCACTAGGTAAGGTAGATTTATTTAGGTTCTGTTGATTTTTTAAGAACTTATTACCTACTTTAGCATTAATTACTCCATTTTCTGATATAAAATTATCGCATTATTGAAAATCATTCAGAGATACAATATTTCAGAACCTATTTCACAAGAACCATATTTCTGTACTTAGTAAACCACCCTAACTTTGAATACTGTAGCCAATTTCCCAAAGCTACTTTTGTTGCATAGCAAAACTAAGCTTTTACTGAAAAGATTTTGGTCCTATTATTACTCAACTGTAATTGTATTCTGTAAACACTACATTAGTAATGCTGAAATTGTAGAACAAAATTATATAACATTCAAAACAAATAGTAATTGATTTATATTTTGTTAAGATATTAAATAGGAAAACAGTAGAATATCATGACAAAGATGTTGGGTTAATTAAAATAAAAATAGTTGCATGTAATATACTTTTATGAATGAATACAACTTAGGAAATTCTCACCTGATCTTCTAGCAGATAAGATTAATCATAATTTTCATTATTCTAGGCTCAGTCAAGATATGGTGCCAGATGTCAATAAACAGACTGCTTAATGTGCAACCATGCAATCCACACCAGCAGCAAATTTCATGGTGTCAGGGATGGTTATGTTTGATGATGTAGTGCTGTGTAGATGTGAGACGAAGATCCAAAATGGAAGGGTATGTAAGAGGGTGGATGTGTTTGAAATGAAGTGCTTAAGGACAAAATGTGGTGTGAGGAGGGTTGGTTGAGTAAGAAAACCAGAGTAAAAGAGATGTTTGGTAGTAAAAAAAGAGCATGATTGAGAAAGCTGAAGAGTATGTGCTGAAATGATTTGGACGTATGAAAAGAATGAGTCAGGATAGACTAAGAGGGTATACACAGAAGTAGAGGGGAAAGAAGGAGGGGAACTTAAAGATTTACAAGAGAAATAGATCATTGTACTCCTTACATTATGTGGAAGTGACTTAAAAAAGGTACTGATTTTTTTTAATAAGTCATTTTGTATTAATATATATATGACAATAAAGGAGAAAGCCACGATGATCAGGGTGAATTCGGTTGCAGTGTAGAAGTAGATAAACTTATGGGAGGTTTTAGTTTCTTTTTTTTCTATTTCTGCAGGTGTTACAACTTCTTTTATGACAGTGAATAACATTTACTGAGCTTCATCACCATCCCTACAGACACCTTATTTGTTATCAAAGGATTACCTAGCTGTCATATCCAGTGAGCTCCCTTTATATAATTTCAACTGTTTAATGATTCTATTGATATGCATTTCTACCAAATCCATAATCTATTTCTTTTATGTCTGCTGACTATATCTAGATTTTGAGGTATAGACAAAAAAGGAAAAAATATAGTAGTTGCTGATATTATAGCTGAACTTTTCGTAAGTAAATATTAACTGTAGTGACACTGCAGATTTGGTTAATAGAAATGATATAAAGAGATTGTTATAGTTAGAACTCACTTCCTCCAGTAGAAATCAACTTCAAGAATGTTAGATTAGGTAAGTTTTCTTGGGTTGGTGATGAGTTTTTATTAACTTCCAAAAAATAAAAAAAAACTTACAAACTTTCAGAAAAATAAAAAGAAACTACCAATGCTGAAAGACATAATTTTGTACTCTTTTAAGTGATTGCTAACAGTACAGTTCTACCAACTCTTAACTGTTCCTTTGCCAGTTTTGTTGCTATTCGTGTCATATTTGTTGCAGTGCTAAAGTGGTAAATACCTATATAGGTTCATCACAAATATAACTTTGGAATTCAAGCAGATTTCTTTAACAGTGGTAGGGTATTGCATGGGGGATAGAACGAGAGTTATGGGTCATATTTTGATCCATTATCTTTTATGCTGATAAATATTTATAGATGGGAAGCCACTGATTATAAAGGATAAATGGGATTCAGAGAAGTAAGAAGCAGTGAAACTCATCTTGGAATCATGTAAACCTTTAGGACGTCACCAAACTTCTCATAGATCTGACTTTTACCTTTGTTATATGAAAAAAATTTGATTGATGAGATCTTTTCATATATGTAAATCCATTTTTTTGACGTGTGTTGTTCCCTGTGGTCAAATACCCTTAAAAGCATTCTCACATATAAAAAGCATTTCAGTGCATGAGTTTATTCTCCTTTAGAGGGACGTGGCAGACTATGGCATCCTTGGTATGTTTTGACTGTGACAATGTTTTAAGATATATCCCAGCCCTAGATTAAGGAAGAGGGAGCTTTTTTTTGGTTCTGAAGATTTCATGTGATTTTTAAAGTTACTTTAACATCAATAACTTCATTTTTCTGTGATCTTCATATCCTTCCCTACTATCATTTTTTTTTTCTCTCTGATCTTCATATCCCTCCCTACTATCAACTTTAGAGAATTTTTGTAGTCAGAAAGAAAAAAATATCAAAATAAATTTCTCCCACATACATCTATTCTCCATACATCACACAACCAGTGCTATTCAAAATAATTCATATTCCAAATATGTTTTGGAGCATTCTTACCTAGAAATGCATTTCATTTTATGAATATGTTTTCCCATGGAGGGATGCTTTATACAGTTGTGTCCTTGAGCACATTCAGGTAAGATGGGCTGATCTTCATATCATTCCCCACAATTGAATTATATTTTTTTGTTGAAAATATTAAAAATCCAAAACTGCTATTTTTATTCTGCTTTCCACACACCACATGACCATTGTAATGCAGAGTTGTTTCTGAGACGTACCTAAACTGGAACTGTACCATATTGATATTTACTTTCTCATTTAGTAAACTATGTCAAGTATTTGGTATATTACATTAAAGTGGTGCCAGTAGTTGGACCATTTTAAGTACCTTGTCTTCTTTTATTCAGAAACTTTATGAGCATGTTCTCAAATAAACCTGTGTAAAACACAGACATTGCACAACTAATGTCTCATAGAATATAGTTTTAATGAGTTGAATGTTTTCTTAGGAAAGATCCTTATTCATTAATGTAAATGGAGGAATGGGGGAGGAATGGGATGTATTTAGGGAATCAGTGATGGATTGCGCAAAAGATGCTTGTGGCATGAGAAGAGTGGGAGGTGGATTGATTAGAAAGGGTAGTGAGTGGTGGGATGAAGAAGTAAGAGTATTAGTGAAAGAGAAGAGAGAGGCATTTGGACGATTTTTGCAGGGAAAAAATGCAATTGAGTGGGAGATGTATAAAAGAAAGAAACAGGAGGTCAAGAGAAAGGTACAAGAGGTGAAAAAAAGGGCAAATGAGAGTTGGGGTGAGAGAGTATCATTAAATTTTAGGGAGAATAAAAAGATGTTCTGGAAGGAGGTAAATAAAGTGCGTAAGACAAGGGAGCAAATGGGAACTTCAGTGAAGGGCGCAAATGGGGAGGTGATAACAAGTAGTGGTGATGTGAGAAGGAGATGGAGTGAGTATTTTGAAGGTTTGTTGAATGTGTTTGATGATAGAGTGGCAGATATAGGGTGTTTTGGTTGAGGTGGTGTGCAAAGTGAGAGGGTTAGGGAAAATGATTTGGTAAACAGAGAAGAGGTAGTGAAAGCTTTGCGGAAGATGAAAGCTGGCAAGGCAGCAGGTTTGGATGGTATTGCAGTGGAATTTATTAAAAAAGGGGGTGACTGTATTGTTGACTGGTTGGTAAGGTTATTTAATGTATGTATGACTCATGGTGAGGTGCCTGAGGATTGGCGGAATGCGTGCATAGTGCCATTGTACAAAGGCAAAGGGGATAAGGGTGAGTGCTCAAATTACAGAGGTATAAGTTTGTTGAGTATTCCTGGTAAATTATATGGGAGGATATTGATTGAGAGGGTGAAGGCATGTACAGAGCATCAGATTGGGGAAGAGCAGTGTGGTTTCAGAAGTGGTAGAGGATGTGTGGATCAGGTGTTTGCTTTGAAGAATGTATGTGAGAAATACTTAGAAAAGCAAATGGATTTGTATGTAGCATTTATGGATCTGGAGAAGGCATATGATAGAGTTGATAGAGATGCTCTGTGGAAGGTATTAAGAATATATGGTGTGGGAGGAAAGTTGTTAGAAGCAGTGAAAAGTTTTTATCGAGGATGTAAGGCATGTGTATGTGTAGGAAGAGAGGAAAGTGATTGGTTCTCAGTGAATGTAGGTTTGCGGCAGGGGTGTGTGATGTCTCCATGGTTGTTTAATTTGTTTATGGATGGGGTTGTAAGGGAGGTAAATGCAAGAGTTTTGGAAAGAGGGGCAAGTATGAAGTCTGTTGGGGATGAGAGAGCTTGGGAAGTGAGTCAGTTGTTGTTCGCTGATGATACAGCGCTGGTGGCTGATTCATGTGAGAAACTGCAGAAGCTGGTGACTGAGGTTGGTAAAGTGTGTGGAAGAAGAAAGTTAAGAGTAAATGTGAATAAGAGCAAGGTTATTAGGTACAGTAGGGTTGAGGGTCAAGTCAATTGGGAGGTGAGTTTGAACGGAGAAAAACTGGAGGAAGTGAAGTGTTTTAGATATCTGGGAGTGGATCTGGCAGCGGATGGAACCATGGAAGCGGAAGTGGATCATAGGGTGGGGGAGGGGGCGAAAATTCTGGGGGCCTTGAAGAATGTGTGGAAGTCGAGAACATTATCTCGGAGAGCAAAAATGGGTATGTTTGAAGGAATAGTGGTTCCAACAATGTTGTATGGTTGCGAGGCATGGGCTATGGATAGAGTTGTGCGCAGGAGGATTTATGTGCTGGAAATGAGATGTTTGAGGACAATGTGTGGTGTGAGGTGGTTTGATCGAGTGAGTAACGTAAGGGTAAGAGAGATGTGTGGAAATAAAAAGAGCGTGGTTGAGAGAGCAGAAGAGGGTGTTTTGAAGTGGTTTGGGCACATGGAGAGGATGAGTGAGGAAAGATTGACCAAGAGGATATATGTGTCGGAGGTGGAGGGAGCAAGGAGAAGAGGGAGACCAAATTGGAGGTGGAAAGATGGAGTGAAAAAGATTTTGTGTGATCGGGGCCTGAACATGCAGGAGGGTGAAAGGAGGGCAAGGAATAGAGTGAATTGGAGCGATGTGGTATACCGGGGTTGACGTGCTGTCAGTGGATTGAATCAAGGCATGTGAAGTGTCTGGGGTAAACCATGGAAAGCTGTGTAGGTATGTATATTTGCGTGTGTGGACGTATGTATATACATGTGTATGGGGGGGGGTTGGGCCATTTCTTTCGTCTGTTTCCTTGCGCTACCTCGCAAAAGCGGGAGACAGCGACAAAGTATAAAAAAAAAAAAAAAAAAATGGATTCTTCACTTTTTCCCCTGTGGTTTGTCCCACAACTATTAGAAAATTCCCAAGGTATACTAGGGTTTTTGACTATTCTTTACCTACACATTTGGTGTGAAGGCATCAACTCTACTCTGCACAACCCTTGCAGCCGTATGATATTGTTGAAACTACTATTCCCTCAAACTTACCCATTTTTGCTCCAAGATAACATTCTCTCTTTTCATACGTTTTTCATTGCTCTCAGAACCTTCACACCTTCCACCACCCTGTGACCCGCTTCTGCTTCCATGGTTCCATCCGCTGCCAAGCCCACTCTTAGATGTCTAAAACACTTCATTTCCTCCAATTTTTCTACATGCAAATTTACATCCTAACTAACTTGTCCCTCAACCCAGCTGAACCTAATAACCTTTCTCCTTTCACACACTTTTCCAAACTCAGTCGCCAACTTATGCAGTTTTTCACTAGTATCAGCCACCATTGCTGTATCATAGGTGAATACAGGTGACTCACTTCCCAGGCCCTCTCATCCACAACAGACTGCATACTTGCCCTTCTCTCCAAAATTTGCATTTATCTCCCTCACCACCCCATCTATAAACAAATTAATCAACCATGGTGACATGACTCCCTTGCCACAGACCAACCTTCACTGTGAACCAATCACTCTCCTTTCTCCCTACTCGTACACATGCCTTACACCCTTGTTAAAGACTTTTCACTGCTTATAGCAGCTTAATACTCACACCATATATTCTCGAGACCCTCCAGAAAGCATCTCTATCAACTGCAGTCATATGCCTTCTCCATATGCCACACAAATCCATATGTTTTTCTAAGTTTATCCTCCCATTTCTTTAAAGCAAAAACCTGGTCCACACTTCCTCTACCATTTCTGAAACCACACTGCTCCTCCCCAATCTGATGTTCTATACATGCCTTCACCCTCTCAATCAAAACCCTCCCATATAATTTTCCGGGTATACTCGACAAACATATGCCTCAAAAGTTTAAAAATTCACCTTTATCCCCTTTGCCATTATACAGTGGCACTATACATGCATTCCTTCAATCATCAGGCACTTTACTATGATGCATACATTCACTGAATATCCTTACCAACCAATCAACAACACAGTCACCCCTTCATAAATTCAACTACAGTACTATCCAACCCTGCCATCTTACTAAATTTCATCTTCCACAAGGCCTTTTATACCTTCTTTTTTCACCAAACATTCTCCCTGACTCTCACTTCGCATAGCATCCCAACCCAAACACCTTACATTTACCACCCTATCATCAAACACACTTAACAAACCTTCAAAATACTCACTCTCCCCTTTTGCTCTCTTCTCCAATTTCCCCACTTGTTCTTGTTTTTTGCACATTATTTATGTCCTTCCAAAACAGCTTTTTATTCTCCCTAAACTTTGATGATACTCTCTCACTCCAACTCTCATTTGACCTTTTTTCAACCCTAGCTCCTTCATCCTGACCACCTGCCACTTTTTCTTATACATCTCCCCATTATCTGCACTTCTTTCTTGTAAGTACTACCTAAACACCTCTCTTTTCTCTTCCACTATCAGCTTTACTTCTTCATCCCACCTCGTAGTACCCTTTCTAATCTACCCACCTCCCACCTTTCATGCACCACATGCATCTCATGCCATCACTACTTCCCCAAATACCTCATATTTCTCACCCACTCTATTCATTTCATTTTCTTTCACCTTTTGCCATTCTACACTCAATCTTTCCTGATATTTCTTCACAGAAACTCTTTCCAAACTCACTTTCACCAGTGTGTGAAAGGAGGACATTAAGAGTAAATGTGAATAAGAGCAAGGTTATTAGTATTAGGTTCAGTAGGCTTTAGGAACAAGTTAACTGGAATGTAAGTGTGAATGGAGAAAAATTGGAGGAAGTGAAGTTTTTAGATATCTGGGAGTGGACTTAGCAGCAAACGGAACAATGGAAGCGGAAGTGAGTCATGGGGTGGGGGAGGGGGCGAAGGTTCTGAGAGCGATGAAGAATGTGTGGAAGGCGATAACGTTATCTCGGAGAGCAAAAATGGGTATGTTTGAAGGAATAGTAGTTCCAACAATGTTATATGGTTGCAAGGCATTGGCTATAGATAGGGTTGTACAAAGGAGGGTGGATGTGCTGGAAATTAAATGTTTGGGGTCAATATGTGGTGTGAGATGATTTGATCGAGTAAGTAATGAAAGGGTAAGAGAGTTGTTTGGAAATAAGGAGACCGTGGTTGAGAGAGCAGAAGAGGGTGTTTTGAAATGGTTTGGTTACATGGAGAGAATGAGTGAGGAAAGATTGACCAAGAGGATATATGTGTCAGAGGTGGAGGGAACAAGGAGAAGTGGGAGACCAAATTGGAGGTGGAAAGATGGAGTGAAAAACATTTTGAGTGATTGGGGCCTGAACATGCAGGAGGGTGAAAGGCAAGCAAGGAATAGAGTGAATTGGATCGATGTGATATACCAGGGTCGACGTGCTGTCAGTGGATTGAATCAGGGCATGTGAAGCGTCTGGGGTAAACCATGGAAAGTTCTGTGGGGCCTGGATGTGGAAAGGAAGCTGTGGTTTCGGGCATTATTACATGACAGCTAGAGACTGAGTGTGAACGGATGGGGCCTTTGTTGTCTTTTCCTAGCGCTACCTCTTACACATGAGGGGGGAGGGGGATGTTATTCCATGTGTGGCGATGGGAATAAATAAAGGCAGACTATGAATTATGTACATGTGTATATATGTATATGTCTGTGTGTGTGTATATATGTGTACATTGAGATGTATAGGTATGTATATTTGCATGTGTGGACATGTATGTATATACATGTGTATAGGAGTGGGTTGGGCCATTTCTATCGACTGTTTCCTTGCGCTACCTCGCAAACGCGAGAGACAGCGACAAAGCAAAAAATATATTTATTTTATATATATATATATATATATATATATATATATATATATATCTTTTCTTTTCTTTTAAACTATTCGCCATTTCCCGCGTTAGCGAGGTATCGCTAAGAATAGAGGACTGGGCCTTTTTTGGAATATCCTCAACTGGCCCCCTCTGTTCCTTCTTTTGGAAAATTTAAAAAAAAAAAAAAACGAGAGGGGAGGATTTCCAGCCCCCCGCTCCCTCCCCTTTTAGTCGCCTTCTACGACACGCAGGGAATACGTGGGAAGTATTCTTAATCCCCTTTGCGGAAGATGAAAGCCGGGAAGGCAGCGGGTTTGGATGGTATTGCAGTGGAATTTATTAAAAAAGGGGGTGACTGTATTGTTGACTGGTTGGTAAGGTTATTTAATGTATGTATGACTCATGGTGAGGTGCCTGAGGATTGGCGGAATGCGTGCATAGTGCCATTGTACAAAGGCAAAGGGGATAAGAGTGAGTGCTCAAATTACAGAGGTATAAGTTTTTTTGAGTATTCCTGGTAAATTATATGGGAGGGTATTGATTGAGAGGGTGAAGGCATATACAGAGCATCAGATTGGGGAAGAGCAGTGTGGTTTCAGAAGTGGTAGAGGATGTGTAGATCAGGTGATTGCTTTGAAGAATGTATGTGAGAAATACTTAGAAAAGCAAATGGATTTGTATGTAGCATTTATGGATCTGGAGAAGGCATATGATAGAGTTGATAGAGATGCTCTGTGGAAGGTATTAAGAATATATGGTGTGGGAGGCAAGCTGTTAGAATCAGTGAAAAGCTTTTATCGAGGATGTAAGGCATGTGTACGTGTAGGAAGAGAGGAAAGTGATTGGTTCTCAGTGAATGTAGGTTTGCGGCAGGGGTGTGTGATGTCTCCATGGTTGTTTAATTTGTTTATGGATGGGGTTGTTAGGGAGGTGAATGCAAGAGTTTTGGAAAGAGGGGCAAGTATGAAGTCTGTTGGGGATGAGAGCTTGGGAAGTGAGTCAGTTGCTGTTCGCTGATGATACAGCGCTGGTGGCTGATTCATGTGAGAAACTGCAGAAGCTGGTGACTGAGTTTGGTAAAGTGTGTGAAAGAAGAAAGTTAAGAGTAAATGTGAATAAGAGCAAGTTTATTAGGTACAGTAGGGTTGAGGGTCAAGTCAATTGGGAGGTGAGTTTGAATGGAGAAAAACTGGAGGAAGTGAAGTGTTTTAGATATTTGGGAGTGGATCTGGCAGTGGATGGAACCATGAAAGCGAAAGTGGATCATAGGGTGGGGGAGGGGGCGAAAATTCTGGGAGCCTTAAAGAATGTGTGGAATTCGAGAACATTATCTCGGAAAGCAAAAATGGGTATGTTTGAAGGAATAGTGGTTCCAACAATGTTGTATGGTTGCGAGGCGTGGGCTATGGATAGAGTTGTGCGCAGGAGGATGGATGTGCTGGAAATGAGATGTTTGAGGACAATGTGTGGTGTGAGGTGGTTTGATCGAGTAAGTAACGTAAGGGTAAGAGAGATGTGTGGAAATAAAAAGAGCGTGGTTGAGAGAGCAGAAGAGGGTGTTTTGAAATGGTTTGGGCACATGGAGAGAATGAGTGAGGAAAGATTGACCAAGAGGATATATGTGTCGGAGGTGGAGGGAACGAGGAGAAGAGGGAGACCAAATTGGAGGTGGAAAGATGGAGTGAAAAAGATTTTGTGTGATCGGGGCCTGAACATGCAGGAGGGTGAAAGGAGGGCAAGGAATAGAGTGAATTGGAGCGATGTGGTATACCGGGGTTGACATGCTGTCAGTGGATTGAATCAGGGCATGTGAAGCGTCTGGGGTAAACCATGGAAAGCTGTATAGGTATGTATATTTGCGTGTGTGGACGTATGTATATACATGTGTATGGGGGTGGGTTGGGCCATTTCTTTCGTCTGTTTCCTTGCGCTACCTTGCAAACGCGGGAGACAGCGACAAAAAAACTGGTGACTGAGTTTGGTAAAGTGTGTGAAAGAAGAAAGTTAAGAGTAAATGTGAATAAGAGCAAGGTTATTAGGTACAGTAGGGTTGAGGGTCAAGTCAATTGGGAGGTGAGTTTGAATGGAGAAAAACTGGAGGAAGTGAAGTGTTTTAGATATCTGGGAGTGGATTTGGCAGCGGATGGAACCATGGAAGCGGAAGTGGATCATAGGGTGGGGGAGGGGGCGAAAATTCTGGGAGCCTTGAAGAATGTGTGGAAGTCGAGAACATTATCTCGGAAAGCAAAAATGGGTATGTTTGAGGGAATAGTGGTTCCAACAATGTTGTATGGTTGCGAGGCGTGGGCTATGAATAGAGTTGTGCGCAGGAGGATGGATGTGCTGGAAATGAGATGTTTGAGGACAATGTGTGGTGTGAGGTGGTTTGATCGAGTAAGTAACGTAAGGGTAAGAGAGATGTGTGGAAATAAAAAGAGCGTGGTTGAGAGAGCAGAAGAGGGTGTTTTGAAATGGTTTGGGCACATGGAGAGAATGAGTGAGGAAAGATTGACCAAGAGGATATATGTGTCGGAGGTGGAGGGAACGAGGAGAAGAGGGAGACCAAATTGGAGGTGGAAAGATGGAGTGAAAAAGATTTTGTGTGATCGGGGCCTGAACATGCAGGAGGGTGAAAGGAGGGCAAGGAATAGAGTGAATTGGAGCGATGTGGTATACCGGGGTTGACATGCTGTCAGTGGATTGAATCAGGGCATGTGAAGCGTCTGGGGTAAACCATGGAAAGCTGTATAGGTATGTATATTTGCGTGTGTGGACGTATGTATATACATGTGTATGGGGGTGGGTTGGGCCATTTCTTTCGTCTGTTTCCTTGCGCTACCTCGCAAATGCGGGAGACAGCGACAAAAAAACTGGTGACTGAGTTTGGTAAAGTGTGTGAAAGAAGAAAGTTAAGAGTAAATGTGAATAAGAGCAAGGTTATTAGGTACAGTAGGGATGAGGGTCAAGTCAATTGGGAGGTGAGTTTGAATGGAGAAAAACTGGAGGAAGTGAAGTGTTTTAGATATCTGGGAGTGGATTTGGCAGCGGATGGAACCATGGAAGCGGAAGTGGATCATAGGGTGGGGGAGGGGGCGAAAATTCTGGGAGCCTTGAAGAATGTGTGGAAGTCGAGAACATTATCTCGGAAAGCAAAAATGGGTATGTTTGAGGGAATAGTGGTTCCAACAATGTTGTATGGTTGCGAGGCGTGGGCTATGAATAGAGTTGTGCGCAGGAGGATGGATGTGCTGGAAATGAGATGTTTGAGGACAATGTGTGGTGTGAGGTGGTTTGATCGAGTAAGTAACGTAAGGGTAAGAGAGATGTGTGGAAATAAAAAGAGCGTGGTTGAGAGAGCAGAAGAGGGTGTTTTGAAATGGTTTGGGCACATGGAGAGAATGAGTGAGGAAAGATTGACCAAGAGGATATATGTGTCGGAGGTGGAGGGAACGAGGAGAAGAGGGAGACCAAATTGGAGGTGGAAAGATGGAGTGAAAAAGATCTTGTGTGATCGGGGCCTGAACATGCAGGAGGGTGAAAGGACGGCAAGGAATAGAGTGAATTGGAGCGATGTGGTATACCGGGGTTGACGTGCTGTCAGTGGATTGAATCGGGGCATGTGAAGCGTCTGGGGTAAACCATGGAAAGCTGTGTAGGTATGTATATTTGCTTGTGTGGACGTATGTATATACATGTGTATGGGGGTGGGTTGGGCCATTTCTTTCATCTGTTTCCTTGCGCTACCTCGCAAACGCGGGAGACAGCGACAAAGCAAAAAAAAAAAAAAAAAAATAAGATAAAATAAAATATTATATAAAATATATATATATATATATATATATATATAAAATATATATATATATATATATATATATATATATATATATATATATATATATATATATAAAATATATATATATATATATATATATATATATATATATATATATATATATATATATAAAATATATATATATATAGGTTATTAGGTACAGTAGGGTTGAGGGTCAAGTCAATTGGGAGGTGAGTTTGAATGGAGAAAAACTGGAGGAAGTGAAGTGTTTTAGATATCTGGGAGTGGATCTGGCAGCGGATGGAACCATGGAAGCGGAAGTGGATCATAGGGTGGGGGAGGGGGCGAAAATTCTGGGGGCCTTGAAGAATGTGTGGAAGTCGAGAACATTATCTCGGAAAGCAAAAATGGGTATGTTTGAAGGAATAGTGGTTCCAACAATGTTGTATGGTTGCGAGGCGTGGGCTATGGATAGAGTTGTGCGCAGGAGGATGGATGTGCTGGAAATGAGATGTTTGAGGACAATGTGTGGTATGAGGTGGTTTGATCGAGTGAGTAACGTAAGGGTAAGAGAGATGTATGGAAATAAAAAGAGCGTGGTTGAGAGAGCAGAAGAGGGTGTTTTGAAGTGGTTTGGGCACATGTAGAGGATGGGTGAGGAAAGATTGACCAAGAGGATATATGTGTCGGAGGTGGAGGGAACAAGGAGAAGAGGGAGACCAAATTGGAGGTGGAAAGATGGAGTGAAAAAGATTTTGTATGATCGGGGCCTGAACATGGAGGAGGGTGAAAGGAGGGCAAGGAATAGAGTGAATTGGAGCGATGTGGTATACCGGGGTTGACGTGCTGTCAGTGGATTGAATCAAGGCATGTGAAGCGTCTGGGGTAAACCATGGAAAGCTGTGTAGGTATGTATATTTGCGTGTGTGGACGTATGTATATACATGTGTATGGGGGGGGTTGGGCCATTTCTCTCGTCTGTTTCCTTGCGCTACCTCGCAAACGCGGGAGACAGCGACAAAGTATAAAAAAAAAAAATATATATATATAAAATAAATATATATATATATATATATATATATATATATGTCTAAGTGTGTGTGGATGTAACCAAGATGAGAAAAAAGGAGAGATAGGTAGTATGTTTGAGGAAAGGAACCTGGATGTTTTGGCTCTGAGTGAAACGAAGCTTAAGGGTAAAGGGGAAGAGTGGTTTGGGAATGTCTTGGGAGTAAAGTCAGGGGTTAGTGAGAGGACAAGAGCAAGAGAAGGAGTAGCACTACTCCTGAAACAGGAGTTGTGGGAGTATGTGATAGAATGTAAGAAAGTAAATTTTAGATTAATATGGGTAAAACTGAAAGTTGATGGAGAGAGATGGGTGATTATTGGTGCATATGCACCTGGGTATAAGAAAGATCATGAGAGGCAAGTGTTTTGGGAGCAGCTGAATGAGTGTGTTACTGGTTTTGATGCACAATACCGGGTTATAGTGATGGGTGATTTGAATGCAAAGGTGAGTAATGTGGCAGTTGAGGGAATAATTGGTATACATGGGGTGTTCAGTGTTGTAAATGGAAATGGTGAAGAGCTTGTAGATTTATGTGCTGAAAAAGGACTGGTGATTGGGAATACCTGGTTTAAAAAACGAGATATACATAAGTGTACATATGTAAGTAGGAGAGATGGCCAGAGAGCGTTATTGGATTACGTGTTAATTGACAGGCGCGCGAAAGAGAGACTTTTCGATGTTAATGTGCTGAGAGGTGCATCTGGAGGGATGATTATCTTGTGGAGGCGAAGGTGAAGATTTGTATGGGTTTTCAGAAAAGAAGAGAGAATGTTGGGGTGAAGAGGGTGGTGAGAGTAAGTGAACTTGGGAAGGAGACTTGTGTGAGGAAGTACCAGGAGAGACTGAGTACAGAATGGAAAAAGGTGAGAACAAAGGAGGTAAGGGGAGTGGGGGAGGAATGGGATGTATTTAGGGAAGCAGTGATGGCTTGCGCAAAAGATGCTAGTGGCATGAGAAGCGTGGGAGGTGGGTTGATTAGAAAGGGTAGTGAGTGGTGGGATGAAGAAGTAAGATTATTAGTGAAAGAGAAGAGAGAGGCATTTGGACGATTTTTCTGGGAAAAAATGCAAATGAGTGGGAGATGTATAAAAAAAGAGACAGGAGGTCAAGGAAAAGGTGCAAGAGGTGAAAAAGAGGGCAAATGAGAGTTGGGGTGAGAGAGTATCATTAGATTTTAGGGAGAATAAAAAGATGTTCTGGAAGGACGTAAGTAAAGTGCGTAAGACAAGGGAACAAATGGGAACTTCAGTGAAGGGGGCTAATGGGGAGGTGATAACAAGTAGTGGTGATGTGAGAAGGAGATGGAGTGAGTATTTTGAAGGTTTGTTGAATGTGTTTGATGATAGAGTGGCAGATATAGGGTGTTTTGGTCGAGGTGGTGTGCAAAGTTAGAGGGTTAGGGAAAATGATTTGGTAAACAAAGAAGAGGTAGTAAAAGGTTTGTGGAAGATGAAAGCCGGCAAGGCAGCAGGTTTGGATGGTATTGCAGTGGAATTTCTTAAAAAGGGGGTAACTGTAGTGTTGACTGGTTGGTTAGGTTATTTAATGTATGTATGACTCATGGTGAGGTGCCTGAGGATTGGCGGAAGGCGTGCATAGTGCCATTGTACAAAGGCAAAGGGGATAAGAGTGAGTGCTCAAACTACAGAGGTATAAGTTTGTTGAGTATTCCTGGTAAATTATATGGGAGGGTATCGATTGAGAGGGTGAAGGCATGTACAGAGCATCAGATTAGGGAAGAGCAGTGTGGTTTCAGAAGTGGTAGAGGATGTGTGGATCAGGTGTTTGCTTTGAAGAATGTATGTGAGAAATACTTAGAAAAGCAAATGGATTTGTATGTAGCATTTATGGATCTGGAGAAGGCATATGATAGAGTTGATAGAGATGCTCTGTGGAAGGCATTAAGAATATATGGTGTGGGAGGTGAGTTGTTAGAAGCAGTGAAAAGTTTTTATCGAGGATGTAAGGCATGTGTGCGTGTAGGAAGAGAGGAAAGTGATTGGTTCTCAGTGATTGTAGGTTTGCGGCAGGGGTGTGTGATGTCTCCATGGTTGTTTAATTTGTTTATGGATGGGGTTGTTAGGGAGGTGAATGCAAGAGTTTTGGAAAGAGGGGCAAGTATGAAGTCTGTTGTGGATGAGAGAGCTTGGGAAGTGAGTCAGTTGTTGTTCGCTGATGATGCAGTGCTGGTGGCTGATTTGGGTGAGAAACTGCAGAAGCTGGTGACTGAGTTTGGTAAAGTGTGTGAAAGAAGAAAGTTTAGAGTAAATGTGAATAAGAGCAAGGTTATTAGGTACAGTAGGGTTGAGGGTCAAGTCAGTTGGGAGGTAAGTTTGAATGGAGAAAAACTGGAGGAAGTAAAGTGTTTTAGATATCTGGGAGTGGATCTGTCAGCGGATGGAACCATGGAAGCGGAAGTGAATCATAGGGTGGGGGAGGGGGCGAAAATCCTGGGAGCCTTGAAGAATGTGTGGAAGTCGAGAACATTATCTTGGAAAGCAAAAATGGGTATGTTTGAAGGAATAGTGGTTCCAACAATGTTGTATGGTTGCGAGGCGCGGGCTATGGATAGAGTTGTGCGCAGGAGGATGGATGTGCTGGAAATGAGATGTTTGAGGACAATATGTGGTGTGAGGTGGTTTGATCGAGTAAGTAATGGAAGGATAAGAGAGATGTGTGGAAATAAAAAGAGCATGGTTGAGAGAGCAGAAGAGGGTGTTTTGAAATGGTTTGGGCACATGGAGAGAATGAGCGAGGAAAGATTGACCAAGAGGATATATGTGTCGGAGGTGGAGGGAACAAGGAAAAGTGGGAGACCAAATTGGAGGTGGAAAGATGGAGTGAAAAAGATTTTGAGTGATCAGGGCCTGAACATGCAGGAGGGTGAAAGGTGGGCAAGGAATAGAGTGAATTGGATTGATGTGGTATACCGGGGTCGACGTGCTGTCAATGGATTGAATCAGGGCATGTGAAGCGTCTGGGGTAAACCATGGAAAGTTGTGTGGGGCCTGGATGTGGAAAGGGAGCTGTGGTTCGGGCATTATTGCATGACAGCTAGAGACTGAGTGTGAACGAATGGGGCCTTTGTTGTCTTTTCCTAGTGCTACCTTGCACACATGAGGGGGGAGGGGGAAGGTATTCCATGTGTGGCGAGGTGGCGATGGGAGTGAATGGGGGCAGACAGTGTGAATTCTGTGCATGGGTATATATGTATGTGTCTGTGTATGTATATATATGTGTACATTGAGATGTATAGGTATGTATATTTGCGTGTGTGGACGTGTGTGTATACATTGTGTATGGGGATGGGTTGGGCCATTTCTTTCGTCTGTTTCCTTGCGCTACCTCGCAAATGCGGGAGACAGCGACAAAGCAAAATGATAATAATAATGATATATATATATATATTCTTCTCACATCTGAGAAGGGTGGGGAGGGGGCGAAAATTCTGGGAGCATTGAAGAATGTGTGGGTCAAGAACATTATCTCCGAAAGCAAAAATGGGTATGTTTGAAGGAATAGTGGTTCCAACAATGTTGTATGGTTTTGAGGCGTAGGCTATGGATAGAGTTGTGCGCAGGAGGGTGGATGTGCTGGAAATGAGATGTTTGAGGACAATATGTGGTGTGAGGTGGTTTCCACATCCAGGCCCCACAGAACTTTTCATGGTTTACCCTAGACGCTTCACATGCCCTAGTTCAATCCATTGACAGCATGTAGACCCTGGTATACCACATTGTTCCAATTCACTCTATTCCTTGCACGCCTTTCACCCTCCTGCATGTTCAGGCCCCGATCACTCAAAATCTTCTTCACTCCATTTTTCCACCTCCAATTTGGTCTCCCACTTCTCCTCGTTCCCTCCACCTCTAACACATATATCCTCTTGGCCAATCTTTTCTCACTCCTTCTCGCCATGTGACCAAACCATTTCAAAACACGCTCTTCTACTCTCTCAACCATACTCTTTTTATTACCACACATCTCTCTTACCCTTACATTACTTACTCGATCAAACAACCTCACACCACGCCTCGCAACCATACAACATTGTTGGAACCATTACTCCTTCAAACATACCCGTTTTTGCTTTCAGAGATACTGCTCTCGACTTCCATACATTCTTCAATGCTCCCAGAATTTTCGCCCCCTCCCCCACCTTATGATTCACTTCCGCTTCCATGGTTCCATCCGCTGCCAAATCCACTCCCAGATATCTAAAACACTTCACATCCTCCAGTTTTTCTCCATTCAAACTTACCTCCCAACTGACTTGACCCTCAACCCTACTGTACCTAATAACCTTGCTCTTATTCACATTTACTCTTAAGTTTCTTCTTTCGCATACTTTACCAAACTCAGTCACCATCTTCTGCAGTTTCTCACCCAAATCAGCCACCAGCGCTGTATCATCAGCGAACAAAAAGTGACTCACTTCCCAAGCTCTCTCATCCACAGCAGGCTGCATACTTGCCCCTCTTTCCAAAACTCTTGCATTCACCTCCCTAACAACCCCATCCATAAACAAATTAAACAACCATGGAGACATCACACACCCCTGCCGCAAACCTACATTCACTGAGAACCAATCACTTTCCTCTCTTCCTACACGTACACATGCCTTACATCCTCGATAAAAACTTTTCACTGCTTCTAACAACTTGCCTCCCACACCATATTTTCTTAATACCTTCCACAGAGCATCCCTGTGAACTCTATCATATGCCTTCTCCAGATCCATAAATGCTACATACAAATCCATTTACTTTTCTAAGTATTTCTCACATACATTCTTCAAAGCAAACACCTGATCCATACATGCTCTACCGCTTCTGAAACCACACTGTTCTTCCCCAGTCTGATGCTCTGTACATGCCTTCACCCTCTCAATCAATACCCTCCCATATAATTTCCCAGGAATACTCAACAAACTTATACATCTGTAATTTGAGCACTCACCTTTGTCCCCTTTGCCTTTGTACAATGGCATTATGCAAGCATTCTGCCAATCCTCAGGCACCTCACCATGAATCATACATACATTAAATAGCCTCACCAACCAGTCAACAATACAATCACCCCCTTTTTTAATAAATTCCACTGCAATACCATCCAAACCCGCTGCCTTGCCGGCTTTCATATTCCCCAAACCTTTTACAACCTCTTCCCTGTTTACCAAATCATTTTCCCTAACCCTTTCACTTTGCACACCACCTCGACCAAAACACCCTATATCTGCCACTCTATCATCTAACACATTCAACAAAGCTTCAAAATACTCATTCCATATCCTTCTCACATCACCACTACTTGTTATCACCTCCCCATTAGCCCCCTTCACTGAAGTTCCCATTTGTTCCCTTGTCTTACACAGTTTACCTCCTTCCAGAACATTTTTTTTATTCTCCCTATAATTTAATGATACTCTCTCACCCCAACTCTCATTTGTCCTCTTTTTCACCTCTTGCACCTTTCTCTTGACCTCCTGCCTCTTTCTTTTATACATCTCCCACTCATTTGCATTATTTCCCTTGCAGAAATTGTCCAAATGTCTCTCTCTTCTCTTTCACTAATAATCTTACTTCTTTATCCCACCACTCAGTACCCTTTATGATCTGCCCACCTCCCACGCTTCTCATGCCACAAGAATCTTTTGCGCAAGCCATCACTGCTTCCCTAAATATATCCCATTCCTCCTCCACTCCCCTTACCTCCTTTGTTTTCACCTTTTTCCATTCTGTACTCAGTCTCTCCTTGTACTTCCTCACACAAGTCTCCTTCCCAAGTTCACTTAAACTCACCACTCTCTTCACCCCTACATTCTCTCTTCTTTTCTGAAAACCTCTACAAATCTTCACCTTCGCCTCCACAAGATAATGATCAGACATCCCTCCAGTTGCACCCTCAGCACATTAACATCGAAAAGTCTCTCTCGCGTGCCTATCAATTAACACATAGTCCAATAACGCTCTCTGGCCATCTCTCCTACTTATATATGTATACTTATGTATATCTCTCTTTTTAAACCAGGTATTCCCAATCACCAGTCCTTTTTCAGCACACAAATCTACAAGCTCTTCACCATTTCCATTTACAACACTGAACACCCCATGTATACCAATTATTCCCTCAACTGCCACATTACTCACCATTGCATTCAAATCACCCATCACTATAACCCGGTCTCATGCATCAAAACCACTAACACACTAATTCAGCTGCTCCCAAAACACTTGCCTCTCATGATCTTTCTTCTGATGCCCAGGTGCATCTGCACCAATAATCACTCATCTCTCTCCATCAACTTTCAGTTTTACCCATATCAATCTAGAGTTTACTTTCTTACACTCTATCACATACTCCCACCACTCCTGTTTCAGGAGTAGTGCTACTCCTTCTCTTGCTCTTGTCCTCTCACTAACCCTTGACTTTACTCCCAAGACATTCCCAAACCACTCTTCCCCTTTACCCTTGAGCTTCGTTTCACTCAGAGCCAAAACATCCTGGTTCCTTTCCTCAAACATACTACCTATCTCTCCTTTTTTCTCATCTTGGTTACATCCACACACATTTAGATACCCCAATCTGAGCCTTCGAGGAGGACATACTGAGAATATCAGAGACCATAAGAAAGAAGATTAATTACTGTACATATGATGTCATATTCAATTCTATGAGCATTAGAGAAAACCTGCTCCCAGTGTACACTAGTTTACAACTACACGCCCGAGCAGTATAGTTAAACTTATGACTTCTTGAGGAAGTTGATAAAGGAACAAATACGTTTGAAAGAAAGGCAGTTGGAAAGACTGGAAGGAGAATTAGAGGAAACTTCTGCGAAATATAATGACGTTGAATTTGGCCATGATTTAAGACTACGTACAGAGGAGGACCTTCATAATATTCAGACATGTTAAGACCATTGAAACTCGCATCATGAAGAAACTGGTGAGGCTATGTAGTGAGTGGCTCGGCACTCCTCAACCTACTGACAGTTTTACTAATCTCTCAAGGGAACAGCTGGTTGAGGACCAGATAGAATTCCTTAATCTTGGAATCAATTGTCAGCCCCAAAATATTAGTAGGCTAACAAGAAGGCGGAACTTTGTATCCTAAATGACTTTTGTAATTTGCATAGAGACGGGAAAATCACAGTGAACCCCAACTTGCTGGAACAGTTACAGGTCGGGAGAACCAAAAGTGGGCATCGCCCTTCGAAAGGCCTACTCACACCATGGCTATGGGAAGTGGCGTAATATGAGAGGATCGTTGTCAAACGTGCAGACAAGTCACACACTTACAGCATCTTTAACCGAAATGATTACTGAGAGACCATACTGCAAAAAGCCTACAAAATTTCAACAGATTTCAAGAAAAGACTCAAAAAGCGCCTTAACTCATTTATTACGGCTACGAATGCTGTGAAGGACGACATCAAAGTCAATCTTCTAAAGGGTGACTTCGAACCAGGATATTTCTAAGGAAACGTCATAATGCACAAGCCAGGAAATCCTCTAAGGTTGGTTGTCTCAGATCCCTTCCTACCTACAGGTGGGCCAAGATGCTAAACAGTTGATCTCACCGTACATCCTTACAACTTGTTCCCTACAATCAACTAAAGAATTTACTGACATCCTCAGGAATAGAGAACCACATTGGCATCACACTCTCCCTGGATGTGGCATCTGTCTTCACAAATGTACCAGTGGAAAGGACAATTAACATAATCCTGGATTATGTCTACCAACACCATGTCTTACCTCCCTTGATGATGCTCAGAAATGTATTAAGAGAAATGTTACGTTCCTGCACCATGGAAGCATCTTTCAGGTGTCTACAATGCAAGCTTTATCGGTCGGTGCACGAAATAGCCACTGAGACCCCCTTGGGGTTATCTTTGCGAAAATATTTATATCATATGTCGAAACTACAGCACTGCCACCTAAGAGCATAACACCCTAGGTTTATAGCAGATATATTGACATTTCTATTAGCGAAGATAACTTGAGAACCCCTTTATAGTATTAGTATCTTAATCAGGAATTCAGAAAATTCTCTTGGTTGCATCTATAAAAAGCCTTGAGGAAACTGTGATAAATTTTATGTAGGTCAGACTGGTAAGGATCTTTCTGTTAGACTTAAGCAACATGAATATAGCATAAGAACGGGACAAGAATAAAATGCCTTGTTTAATCATGTTAAAAACTATGATCATTGTATTGACTGGAGTAACGCCACCTCAGTTATTAACTCTATTACCAAGAGAAATATCATTGAATCTTCTATTATTAAATACACAAAGAATTATAATCTTGATATTAGTGATGGTCTATACAAATTAGATAACTTTATTGTTGATAAGATTTGTAAAATGATAAGTTTATGAACGCTGGTTGTATGTTTTGGACAATCACATGTTTACCAGATGGCGTCTTAGCTTCGTCTCTTCGATGTATGTCAAGTGACTGTTATATTTCTCTCTTGAGTCTCCCCTGATGATGTGAATATTACACGAAAGTGCACTTGGGAATTTTCGTGTTTCATTTTCCCAGTGGGCTCAGGAATATCTTGATCACGCGCAAAATTTCCAATATATATATATATATATATATATATATATATATATATATATATATATATATATATATATATATGATCCCTGGGGATAGGGGAGAAAGAATACTTCCCACGTATTCCCTGCGTGTCGTAGAAGGCGACTAAAAGGGGAGGGAGCGGGGGGCTGGAAATCCTCCCCTCTCATTATTTTTTTTTTTAATTTTCCAAAAGAAGGAACAGAGAAGGGGGCCAGGTGAGGATATTCCCTCAAAGGCCCAGCTCTCTGTTCTTAACGCTACCTCGCTAACGCGGAAAATGGTGAATAGTTTGAAAGAAAGAAATATATATATATATATATATATATATATATATATATATATATATATATATATATATATATATATATATATATATTGCTACATACAAATCCATTTGCTTTTCAAAGTATTTCTCACATACATTCTTCAAAGCAAACACCTGATCCACACATCCTCTACCACTTCTGAAACCACACTGCTCTTCCCCAATCTGATGCTCTGTACATGCCTTCACCCTCTCAATCAATACCCTCCCATATAATTTACCAGGAATACTCAACAAACTTATACCTCTGAAATTTGAGCACTCACTCTTATCCCCTTTGCCTTTGTACAGTGGCACTATGCACGCATTCCGCCAATCCTCAGGCACCTCACCATGAGTCATACATACATTAAATAACCTTACCAACCAGTCAATAATACAGTCACCCCCTTTTTTTAATAAATTCCACTGCAATACCATCCAAACCTGCTGCCTTGCCGGCTTTCATCTTCAGCAAAGCTTTTACTACCTCTTCTGTGTTTACCAAATCATTTTCCCTAACCCTCTAACTTTGCACATATGATAGAGTTGATAGAGATGCTCTGTGGAAGGTATTAAGAATATATGGTGTAGGAGGCAAGTTGTTAGAAGCAGTGAAAAGTTTTTATCGAGGAGGTAAGGCATGTGTACGTGTAGGAAGAGAGGAAAGTGATTGGTTCTCAGTGAATGTAGGTTTGCGGCAGGGGTGTGTGATGTCTCCTTGGTTGTTTAATTTGTTTATGGATGGGGTTGTTAGGGAGGTGAATGCAAGAGTTTTGGAAAGAGTGGCAAGTATGAAGTCTGTTGGGGATGAGAGAGCTTGGGAAGTGAGTCAGTTGTTGTTCGCTGATGATACAGCGCTGGTGGCTGATTCATGTGAGAAACTGCAGAAGCTGGTGACTGAGTTTGGTAAAGTGTGTGAAAGAAGAAAGTTAGGAGTAAATGTGAATAAGAGCAAGGTTATTAGGTACAGTAGGGTTGAGGGTCAATTCAATTGGGAGGTAAGTTTGAATGGAGAAAAACTGGAGGAAGTAAAGTGTTTTAGATATCTGGGAGTGGATCTGGCAGCGGATGGAACCATGGAAGCGGAAGTGGATCATAGGGTGGGGGAGGGGGCGAAAATCCTGGGAGCCTTGAAGAATGCGTGGAAGTCGAGAACATTATCTCGGAAAGCAAAACTGGGCATGTTTGAAGGAATAGTGGTTCCAACAATGTTGTATGGTTGCGAGGCGTGGGCTATGGATAGAGTTGTGCGGAGGAGGGTAGATGTGCTGGAAATGAGATGTTTGAGGACAATGTGTGGTGTGAGGTGTTTTGATCGAGTAAGTAACGTAAGGGTAAGAGAGATGTGTGGAAATAAAAAGAGTGTGGTTGAGAGAGCAGAAGAGGGTGTTTTGAAATGGTTTGGGCACATGGAGAGAATGAGTGAGGAAAGATTGACCAAGAGGATATATATGTCGGAGGTGGAGGGAACGAGGAGAAGTGGGAGACCAAATTGGAGGTGGAAAGATGGAGTGAAAAAGATTTTGTGTGATCGGGGCCTGAACATGCTGGAGGGTGAAAGGAAGGCAAGGAATAGAGTGAATTGGATCAATGTGGTATACCGGGGTTGACGTGCTGTCAGTGGATTGAATCAGGGCATGTGAAGCGTCTGGGGTAAACCATGGAAAGCTGTGTAGGTATGTATATTTGCGTGTGTGGACGTGTATGTATATACATGTGTATGGGGGTGGGTTGGGCCATTTCTTTCGTCTGTTTCCTTGCGCTACCTCGCAAACGCGGGAGACAACGACAAAGCAAAAAAAAAAAAAAAATTTATTATCCCTGGGGATAGGGGAAAAAGAATACTTCCCACGTATTCCCTGTGTGTCGTAGAAGGCGACTAAAAGAGGAGGGAGCGGGGGGCTGGTAATCCTCCCCCCCTTTTTTTTTTTTTTTTCCAAAAGAAGGAACAGAGAAGGGGGTCAGATGAGGATATTCCCTCAGAGGCCCAGTCCTCTGTTCTTAACGTTACCTTGCTAACGCAGGAAATGGCGAATAGTTTGAAAGATATATATATATATGTATACATATATATATATATATATATATATATATATATATATATATATATATATATATATATATATATATATATATCCTCTTGGTCAATCTTTCCTTACTTATTCTCTCCATGTGACCAAACCGTTTCCAAACACCCTCTTCTGCTCTCTCAACCACACTCTTTTTATTTCCACACATCTCTCTTACCCTTACATTACTTACTCGATCAAACCATCTCACACCACATATTGTCAAACATCTCATTTCCAGCACATCCACCCTCCTCCGCACAACTCTATCAATAGCCCACGCCTTGCAACCATACAACATTGTTGGAACCACTATTCCTTCAAACATACCCATTTTGGCTTTCCGAGATAATGTTCTCGACTTCCAAACATTCTTCAAGGCTCCCAGAATTTTCACCCCCTGCCCCACCCTATGATTCACTTCCGCTGCCAGATCCACTCCCAGATATCTAAAACACTTTACTTCCTCCAGTTTTTCTCCATTCAAACTTACCTCCCAATTGACTTGACCCTCAACCCTACTGTACCTAATAACCTTGCTCTTATTCACATTTACTCTTAACTTTCTTCTTTCACACACTTTACCAAACTCAGTCACCAGCTTCTGCAGTTTCTCACATGAATCAGCCATCAGCGCTGTATCATCAGCGAACAACAACTGACTCGCTTACCAAGCTCCCTCATCCACAACAGACTGCATACTTGCCCCTCTTTCCAAAACTCTTGCATTTACCTCCCTAACAACCCCATCCATAAACAAATTAAACAAAAATGGAGACATCACACACCCCTGCCGCAAACCTACATTCACTGAGAACCAATCACTTTCCTCTCTTCCTATCCGTACACATGCCTTACATCCTCGATAAAAACTTTTCACTGCTTCTAACAACTTGCCTCCCACACCATATATTCTTACCTTCCACAGAGCATCTCTATCAACTCTTATCATATGCCTTCTCCAGATCCATAAATGCTACATACAAATCCATTTGCTTTTCTAAGTATTTCTTACATTCTTCAAAGCAAACTCCTGATCCACACATGCTCTACCACTTCTGAAACCACACTGTTCTTCCCCAATCTGATGCTCTGTACATGCCTTCACCCTCTCAATCAATACCCTCCCATATAATTTACCTGGGGATAGAGGAGAAAGAATACTTCCCACGTATTCCTCATGTGTCGTAGAAGGCGACTAAAGGGGACGGGAGCGGGGAGCCAAAAACCCTCCCCTCCTTGTATTTTAACTTTCTAAAAGGGGAAACAGAATATATATATATATATATATATATATATATATATATATATATATATATATATATATATATATATATATATTCGAGTACTTAGTATTTCGAATAGTTGTTTCCTATTATACAGTCCCTTAGCCTAGCGATTAGCATGCCTGCCTCTTGCACAAGGGGTCCCAGGTTCGATCCTGGCTGTTGGAACTTTGTATGTTCTATGAAGGTGCGCGTTCATATACACTTTATTCGTATTCATATAACTCCGCGTTGTACAGTCAGGTTCGGTAAAACGCTATCAGCTGGCTATGTGTTCTGTTCGGAAACAACCGATAGACCCCGTTGCTCACCATTGTGAGACGAAGGGTATTCGAGTACTTAGTATTTCGAATAGTTGTTTCTTATTATACAGTCCCTTAGCCTAGCGGTTAGCATGCCTGCTTCTTGCACAAGGGGTCCCAGGTTCGATCCTGGCTGTTGGAGCTTTGTATGTTCTATGAAGGTGCGCGTTCATATACACTTTATTCGTATATATATATATATATATATATATATATATATATATATATATAGATAGATAGATAGATATATATCATAGTGAATCATAGGGTGGGGGAGGGGGCGAAAATCCTGGGAGCCTTGAAGAATGTGTGGAAGTCGAGAACATTATCTCGGAAAGCAAAAATGGGTATGTTTGAAGGAATAATGGTTCCAGCAATGTTGTATTGTTGCGAGGCGTGGGCTATGGATTGAGTTGTGCGCAGGAGGGTGGATGTGCTGGAAATGAGATGTTTGAGGAAAATGTGTGGTGTGAGGTGGTTTGATCGAGTAAGTAATGTAAGGGTAAGAGAGATGTGTGGAAATAAAAAGAGCGTGGTTGAGAGAGCAGAAGAGGGTGTTTTGAAATGGTTTGGGCACATGGAGAGAATGAGTGAGGAAAGATTGACCAAGAGGATATATGTGTCGGAGATAGATGGAACGAGGAGAAGTGGGAGACCAAATTGGAGGTGGAAAGATGTAGTGAAAAAGATTTTGAGTGATCGGGGCCTGAACATGCAAGAGGGTGAAAGGAGGGCAAGGAATAGAGTGAATTGGATCGATGTGGTATACCGGGGTTGACGTGCTGTCAGTGGATTGAATCAGGGCATGTGAAGCGTCTGGGGTAAACCATGGAAAGTTGTGTGGGGCCTGGATGTGGAAAGGGAGCTGTGGTTTCGGGCATTATTCCGTGGCAGCTAGAGACTGAGTGTGAACGAATGGGGCCTTTGTTGTCTTTTCCTAGTGCTACCTCGCACACATGAGGGGGGAGGGCGATGGTATTCCATGTGTGGCGAGGTGGCGATGGGAGTGAAAGGGGGCAGACAGTGTGAATTATGTGCATGGGTATATATGTATGTGTCTGTGTATGTATATATATGTGTACATTGAGAAGTATAGGTATGTATATTTGCGTGTGTGGACGTGTGTGTGTGTATACATTGTGTATGGGGGTGGGTTGGGCCATTTCTTTCATCTGTTTCCTTGTGCTACCTCGCAAACGCGGGAGACAGCGACAAAGCAAAATGAATAAAATATATATTCTTTTTTTCTTTTTTTTTGCTTTGTCGCTGTCGCCGCGTTTGCGAGGTAGCGCAAGGAAACAGACGAAAGAAATGGCCCAACCCACCCCCATACACATGTATATACATACGTCCACACACGCAAATATACATATCTACACAGCTTTCCATGGTTTACCCCAGACGCTTCACATGCCCTGATTCAATCCACTGACAGCACGTCAACCCCGGTATACCACATCGATCCAATTCACTCTATTCCTTGCCCTCCTTTCACCCTCCTGCATGTTCAGGCCCCGATCACACAAAATCTTTTTTACTCCATCTTTCCACCTCCAATTTGGTCTCCCACTTCTCCTCGTTCCCTCCACCTCCGACACATATATCCTCTTGGTCAATCTTTTCTCACTCATTCTCTCCATGTGCCCAAACCATTTCAAAACACCCTCTTCTGCTCTCTCAACCACGCTCTTTTTATTTCCACACATCTCTCTTACCCTTACATTACTTACTCGATCAAACCACCTCACACCACACATTGTCCTCAAACATCTCATTTCCAGCACATCCATCCTCCTGCGCACAACTCTATCCATAGCCCACGCCTCGCAACCATACAACATTGTTGGAACCACTATTCCTTCAAACACACCCATTTTTACTTTCCGAGATAATGTTCTCGACTTTCACACATTCTTCAAGGCTCCCAGGATTTTCGCCCCCTCCCCCACCCTATGATCCACTTCCGCTTCCATGGTTCCATCCGCTGCCAGATCCACTCCCAGATATCTAAAACACTTTACTTCCTCCAGTTTTTCTCCATTCAAACTTACCTCCCAATTGACTTGACTCTCAACCCTACTTTACCTAATTACCTTGGTCTTATTCACATTTACTCTTAACTTTCTTCTTTCACACAATTTACCAAACTCAGTCACCAGCTTCTGCAGTTTCTCACATGAATCAGCCACCAGCGCTGTATCATCAGCGAACAACTGACTCACTTCCCAAGCTCGCTCATCCCCAACAGACTTCATACTTGCCCCTCTTTCCAAAACTCTTGCATTCACCTCCCTAACAACCCCATCCATAAACAAATTAAACAACCATGGAGACATCACACACCCCTGCTGCAAACTTACATTCACTGAGAACCAGTCCCTTTCCTCTCTTCCTACACGTACACATGCCTTACATCCTCGATAAAAACTTTTCACTGCTTCTAACAACTTGCCTCCCACACCATATATATATATATATATATATATATATATATATATATATATATATATATATATATATATATATATATATTTATACTATTCGCCATTTCCCGCGTCAGCAAGGTAGCGCCAAGAACAGAGGACTGAGCCTTTGAGGGAATATCCCCACTTGGCCCCCTCCTCTGTTTCTTGACTAGGAAAATCAAGAACGAGAGGGGAGGATTTCCAGCCCCCCGCTCCCTTCCCTTTTAGTCGCCCTCTACGACATGCAGGGAATACGTGGGAAGTATTCTTCCTCCCCTATCCCCAGCGATATCACACACACTATATATATATATATATATATATATATATATATATATATATATATATATATATATATATATTTATATATATATATATATATATATATATATATATATATATATATATATATATATATATATATATATTTATATATATATATATATATATATTTTTTTTTTTTTTTTTTTTTTGCTTTGTCGCTGTCTCCCGCGTTTGCGAGGTAGCGCAAGGAAACAGACGAAAGAAATGGCCCAACCCACCCCCATACACATGTATATACATACGTCCACACACGCAAATATACATACCTACACAGCTTTCCATGGTTTACCCCAGACGCTTCACATGCCCTGATTCAATCCACTGACAGCACGTCAACCCCGGTATACCACATCGCTCCAATTCACTCTATTCCTTGCCCTCCTTTCACCCTCCTCCATGTTCAGGCCCCGATCACACAAAATCTTTTTCACTCCATCTTTCCACCTCCAATTTGGTCTTCCTCTTCTCCTCGTTCCCTCCACCTCCGACACATATATCCTCTTGGTCAACCTTTCCTCACTCATTCTCTCCATGTGCCCAAACCATTTCAAAACACCCTCTTCTGCTCTCTCAACCACGCTCTTTTTATTTCCACACATCTCTCTTACCCTTACGTTACTTACTCGATCAAACCACCTCACACCACACATTGTCCTCAAACATCTCATTTCCAGCACATCCATCCTCCTGCGCACCACTCTATCCATAGCCCACGCCTCGCAACCATACAACATTGTTGGAACCACTATTCCTTCAAACATACCCATTTTTGCTTTCCGAGATAATGTTCTCGACTTCCACACATTCTTCAAGGCTCCCAGGATTTTCGCCCCCTCCCCCACCCTATGATCCACTTCCGCTTCCATGGTTCCATCCGCTGCCAGATCCACTCCCAGATATCTAAAACACTTTACTTCCTCCAGTTCTTCTCCATTCAAACTCACCTCCCAATTGACTTGACCCTCAACCCTACTGTACCTAACAACCTTGCTCTTATTCACATTTACTCTTAACTTTCTTCTTTCACACACTTTACCAAACTCAGTCACCACTTCTGCAGTTTCTCACATGAATCAGCCACCAGCGCTGTATCATCAGCGAACAACAACTGACTCACTTCCCAAGCTCTCTCATCCCCAACAGACTTCATACTTGCCCCTCTTTCCAAAACTCTTGCATTCACCTCCCTAACAACCCCATCCATAAACAAATTAAACAACCATGGAGACATCACACACCCCTGCCGCAAACCTACATTCACTGAGAACCAATCACTTTCCTCTCTTCCTACACGTACACATGCCTTACATCCTCGATAAATATATATATATATATATATATATATATATATATTGGGGATGAGAGAGCTTGGGAAGTGAGTCAGTTGTTGTTCGCTGATGATACAGCGCTGGTGACTGATTCATGTGAGAAACTGCAGAAGCTGGTGACTGAGTTTGGTAAAGTGTGTGAAAGAAGAAAGTTAAGAGTAAATGTGAATAAGAGCAAGGTAATTAGGTACAGTAGGGTTGAGGGTCAAGTCAATTGGGAGGTAAGTTTGGATGGAGAAAAACTGGAGGAAGTAAAGTGTTTTAGATATCTGGGAGTGGATCTGGCAGCGGATGGAACCATGGAAGCGGAAGTGGATCATAGGGTGGGGGAGGGGGCGAAAATCCTGGGAGCCTTGAAGAATGTGTGGAAGTCGAGAACATTATCTCGGAAAGCAAAAATGGGTATGTTTGAAGGAATAGTGGTTCCAACAATGTTGTATGGTTGCGAGGCGTGGGCTATGGATAGAGTGGTGCGCAGGAGGATGGATGTGCTGGAAATGAGATGTTTGAGGACAATGTGTGGTGTGAGGTGGTTTGATCGAGTAAGTAACGTAAGGGTAAGAGAGTTGTGTGGAAATAAAAAGCGTGGTTGAGAGAGCAGAAGAGGGTGTTTTGAAATGGTTTGGGCACATGGAGAGAATGAGTGAGGAAAGATTGACCAAGAGGATATATGTGTTAGGGGTGGAGGGAACGAGAAGTGGGAGACCAAATTGGAGGTGGAAAGATGGAGTGAAAAAGATTTTGTGTGATCGGGGCCTGAACATGGAGGAGGGTGAAAGGAGGGCAAGGAATAGAGTGAATTGGATCGATGTGGTATACCGGGGTTGACGTGCTGTCAGTGGATTGAATCAGGGCATGTGAAGCGTCTGGGGTAAACCATGGAAAGCTGTGTAGGTATGTATATTTGCGTGTGTGGACGTATGTATATACATATGTATGGGGGTGGGTTGGGCCATTTCTTTCGTCTGTTTCCTTGCGCTACCTCGCAAACGCGGGAGACAGCGACCAAGCAAAAAAAAAAAAAAAAAAATATATATATATATATATATATATATATATATATATATATATATATATATATATATATATATATATATATATATATATTCTTTTCTTTCAAACTATTCGCCATTTCCCGCATTAGCGTGGTAGCGTTAAGAACAGAGGACTGGGCCTCTGAGGGAACATCCTCACCTGGCCCCCTTCTCTGTTCCTTTTTTGGAAAATTAAAAAAAAAAAACGATCGGGGAGGATTTCCAGCCCCCGCTCCTTCCCCTTTCATTCGCCTTCTACGACATGCAGGGAATACGTGGGAAGTATTCTTTCTCCCCTATCCCCAGGGATAATAAATATATATATATATATATATATATATATATATATATATATATATATATATATATATATATATATATATTCCTGTCGCTAGCGCTGGACGCGGCGATCAAGTATGAAAGAAGAGAGAGAGAGAGAGTCTATGTATGTTTGTGTGTAGGTGAAAGTTAAAACAGATCATGTTACTTCAAAATCCCATCATTTTTCCTATTTCCCATAAAATGTGGTGAATATGTGTATATTTGTGGATGAACTTGAAAAATAAAGGACCAAAGAATAGGGCCTCCCATGAGAGAGCTCCTCGAAAATTCATTGCAGTATAGGACTGGTCCGCCCTCCAGCTCCACATACATACCCTTCTATCCGATTATTCTTACGTTTTCCTTGTGCTGTCTTAAACCTCCTCATCATCACTCTCATTACTTTGTCTTCCATGGTATCAGATTGATATCATTTTCGAATAATTCTTTGGTGGACGTTTATGAAATATTATCTAAAGATGTATGTAGGCGTGCGTATGTTCAGCTTTAGCTGGTACTTCGATTCCGCCTCATCGACTCAATCAGCAACTTGGATATGAGTCATCTTCAGGAGGCTGGAGGTAAAACTGTCAGTATCTCTTGTTTGTTGACTGTGGGGTTGGGTTTCTGGAGCTGAAGGCTATAGGAAGGGTTTCTTATGTGAATCCTAGCATCAACCCAGGAGCTCCACTGTCGGTCGGTCAAAATTGGTTCTTTGTTCTCTGGAGTATGTCAACTCTTTAATGTTCTGATCTTACTGCCTCTTATTATCACTTATTAATGGTACGTTTGATTACATAAATGGTATGATAACGTGGTTTATTACTTATGTCACACGATACTTCATTACAGGGAAGACAGAATGTCAAATAACTCTTCAAAGTCCACCTTAAAATCCATGTATCATGGTGGGTCTGGAGACAGATTATCACAGAGTTATAAATGCCTGTTCAGCTTGCTCATGACGTTGAAATTTACTCTCCAGTATTGACTGTTATGGTCATGCACACATCTCACCTTATTTCTGTCTGGTAGGTTATTATCAATGCTTTTAATCTGTTCATTATTGCAAAGTTCCAGTTTTTTCTTTCTTTAAACCGTGTGTTGGTCGTCACACCTCGACTTTCGATCTGTCTTTGATATTGGTAATAATGTCATGAAATCTACTAAATTTCTAATATTCTTAGCAAAGAAATATTCTCATCAAAGAAATGATCATCCGAAAGTTTAGCAAGTTCGGCAGAGAAAATTTATGGAACCTTTTAATGATTTGACATAGAAAACAAAACACAACGATACTGTGATAACGCGAACACTGAGGAGGTAATTTGATATTAATCTATATAATTACGTCTTAATTTTCTTTCTTAGCTGGGGTCTTCTGAAAAGTAGATCTGTGAACTGCATGGAACAGAAATTTCGTAACATCTGAGGGGCGTAAACTGTGAAAATACCAAAATGAGTTACATAAAATAGTCTCACAATAATAAAGTGACAGGATTATTGTTTTGAGTGATCCTTGCTTCGGCAGCCCTTGCGCTGAATCCGGCAGGATTCATGTGTTCCAACTGTACTTGTTCATTCACAAAAAGACGCAACATGCAGACTGGAAGGGACGATTGGATAACCCAGCAGACATTTTTTTACTGATATGGAAAAAGGCAGGCAGCGCGCAAGTGTGCAGGCCTCTGGTCACTCTATAAAATTATTTTTTTCTTTTTTTGCCAATGAAAGATCTAGGATACTTTAACTTGGATCCAATAAAATATATATCCTCAAAATCTTCCTCAGTCAGTTCTGGACTGCATGTACGTAATTCCCTGGGGAACATAGACTGTCATGATGATAGCTTGTCTGTCATGTTGAGCTGAGTAATAATGGATATAACAAACATGGGTGGGTTTTCAGCATATACTAACTTAAACATATTCCATCCCTATTGATTAAGCAATCTAAAAATAACATACAATCATTTTCCACTTCTGCTGTAAAGTTGATAGGGATGCTAAACTGTTCAGGAAGAGGAGAAATGTTTTGATATTCGCATGTTGGCCAGATACAAAGAACATCATCTGTATGCCTAAACCAGACTACCGTAGAGGTTAAGATATCACAGACTACCGTAGAGGGTAAGATATCACTTTGTAATTTTGTTTCATACACTAGTGAAAAAGGTTTACCCATCGCCATGCCAAACTTCTGGGCATAATATCCTCCATTAAATTGAAATACACTATTTTATACACGATTTTATCTTCAAAAAACAGACTTTCAAACAAATTGTTGAAGAGTTTTAGAAGATATATTCCAATGGATCAAAGTTAAAACATCCTAGATCTTTCATTGATAAATCTCTTAAGTTGGCAAAGAAATCATTTTCTACAGTTAACCCCATACCTCCCCTCGATATTAAGAATCTGTTAGTTCTCCCATTTAGTGATAATCTCATGTTACTCCCTAGCTTACTTAAATCCTTAAATGTGAATGCAGTCTTTCGCAATAACTATATGAATATCTTAATCAAAAACTCGCCAGAAAATTCTGCAGGCTGTGTTTACAGAATACCTTGTAAAAGCTGTAATATGTTTTTTATTGAGCAAACTGGTAAGGATCTCTCTGTTAGACTAAGCAACATGAATCAGATACTTTGTTTCATCATGCAACACATGCCATCACTGCTTTCCTACACACCTCACATTACTCATCCACTCCCCTCACCTCATTTGCTCTCACCTTTTGCCATTCTACAGTCGGTCTCTCTTGGGTCTCTTTTCCAGTCTCACTTATTCTCACCACTCTCTTCTCTCCAACATTGTTTCCTCTTTTTTTAAAACTCCACAAATCTTCACCCCTCTTCTCTACGGGATAGTGATCAGACATCCCATTAGCCACCCCTTTCAGCACATGTACATCCAAAAGTCTCTCTTTTACACTTATATCAAATGATACGTAGTTTGATAATGCCCGTTGACCATCTCTCCTGATCACATACGCATACATGTGTATTTCTCTCTTTTTAAAGTAGGTATCCTCAGTCACCAGTCTTTTTCAGCACACAACTCCACAGGCTATACACCATTTCCATTTATTACACTGAGTACCCCATGTACACGAATTATACCCTCAACTGCCACATTACTCACCTCCGCATTCAAATCACCCATCATTATAACCCGGTCTCGTGCACCAAAACTGCTGACACAATCTCTTAGCTGTTTCCAAAACACTTGCATCTCATGATCTTTTTTCTCGTAGTCAGTTGCACAAGCACCATTAATCACTCATCTCTCGCCATCCACTTACAGTTTTACCTCTTTACACACTATCACACACTCCCACAACTCCTGATTCAATAGCAGTGATCCTCCTTCCTTAGCCATTGTCCTCTCACCAAACCCTGGCTTTACTCCTAAGACATTTCCAAACTATCCTTCCCCTTTACCCTTGAGCTTTGTTTCACTCAGAGCCAGAACACCCAGGTTTCTCTCCTCAAACATACAACCTATCTATCCTTTCTTCTCATCTTGGTTACATCCAGTCACATTTAGACACCCCAATCTGAGCCTTCGAGGAAGATGAGCACTCCCCGCTTGACTCCTGTTTCTCCTTTAAGAAATTGAAATACAAAAAGGGGAGGGTTTCCAGCTTCCGCTCCCACCCCTTTAGTCACCTTCTACGACACGCGGGGAATACAGAGGTAATTCATTGAAACTTTACAATACACAACATGTTTCACGGAGAAAATCCGCCTCGTCAGGTGTAAACAATTTACAAAGTTTCAGATCCCAACACCAACACACAGGCTTGTACATCCTGACACCGACATGCCATAATAGAAACTGTCCTGGCTGTTCGAGGGAAAGTTGATGGGAGGAGTTGGGGGAACTAGTGGTTAATGAGTGGGTTGGGTGGGGGGGGGGGGGGTTAAGCTGGCCTGGGTAGCGACATGCGTGCTCAACTCCTCTTATGTCATCTTCTCTTGATAATTCTTTCATAATGATTTGGTTGATGATTGGACGTGTAGTAAAGTTATTTGAAGACAGCTACTATAGCTGTCTTTCCCATTGACACAACAACTCTCTTTGGTTCCCGTTTCTCGTCTAACTCCACCTTCGATGACTTTAACATTCCTTCACCCCCTGATGCTCCTCTTACTAATCCTATGCCTCTTCCCGTAATCTCATTTCGGACTGTCCAAAAAGCGCTTCTTTCTCTGGACAGAAGCAAGGCTTATGGTCCTGATGGCATCCATCCCCGTGTGCTGAAAGTGTGCCTCTGAACTTGCACCTGTGCTTGCTCGTCTGTCCTGTTTCTTTTTAAAAATCAAAACTTTTCCTTCTTAGAAACATGTAATGATGCATCCCATTCCTAAGAAGTGTGACCATTCTGATCCCTCTAACTATCGTCCCATTGTTTTGACATCTACCATTTCCAAAGTCTTTGAATCCCTCCTCAACTCCCATATCCTTAAACATCGCGAGAATCTCAGCCTATTCTCTGATCACCGTTATGTTTTCCGTAAGGCGAGATCCACTGGTAATATTTCCCATCTTACTAATGTCTGGCCATCATCTATGAAAGATTTTGGGGAGTCATGTGTAGATGCCCTTAACATATCTAAAGCTTTTGACAGGATGTGACATCGGGATCTCATCTCTAAGTTTCTGTCTTTTGGCTTCCCTCCCTCACTTTGCTCCTTCATATCTAGCTTCCTCTCTGGTCTATCTATCAAAAAATAGCTTGACAAGAAAATGAAATTCTGCTCAACAGATTTTTAAGGCTACCATCGACCCCCCGCTGCGGCACATTACCCTTCTAGTGTCGCCGTTACCGCTGTCGTTTATACAGTTTATTTCTGGCGAATTTCTGAGTCTACCTGAAGTTATGAAATTTTTGTCTAAACGACTTTTGAAGGTATTTATAGTCTTAGCATTCACTGCGTCTGACGGTAACGTATCCCAGTGCTCAACACACCTATAGGAAAAGAAGCTTTTCCCCAAATCCGTACTACATCTTTTAGCTTTGAGTTTTATTCCACTTGTCCTGGTAACCGTATTTTCTTGTATTTCGAAATGATGTTCGTGATTTACTTTATGTAACTTGTTTAGAATTTTGAACACTTGGATTAAGTCGCTGCGAAGTCTACATTTTTAATGGAGAAGAAATCTAATGGTTTTAGCCTTTCTTTGTATGCCAGATTTCTAAGGGATGGGATCAATTTTGTCGCACGTCTTTGTACTTGCTCTAATTATTCCTCGTCTTTTTTATAGTTTGGGAACCAAAACTGGACAGCTTATTCAAGGTCTTACTAGAGAAATAGAAAGTGTGCACCTATTTGGTTGCCTTTTTTACTTGCTGCATGACACTGTTTAGTGTATTTCAAATCGTTGCTAATGACAACTCCAAGCTCCATTTCTTCGTTTACTTTAGTTAGAGAGTTTCTGAATAGTTTGTAGTTGCAACGTATATTCTTGTCTCCAAAGTGCATAACTTTACACTTGTCTGCATTGAACTTCATTTGCCGTCTGTCTGACCACTCTGCTAGTAAGTTAAGATCTCTTTGAATAATTTCCCAGTCTCGCCTGTTTACAGCTCTATCATCTAATTTAGTATCGTCAGTAAACTTGGAGGTCTTTGATATGAGACCAAGTTTTAGGTCATTAATGTATATCATTAAAAGAATTGGGCCTAGGACTGACCCCTGTGGCACACCACTCGTTACGTCTAGCCAATCTGCGGCTTCGCCGTTTAATACTACACGCTGCCTTCTTCCGATAAGCCAGTCTCTCATCCATGTACAGAGTTCTTCCGATTCCGTGTACTTTGAGTGTCTTCAAAAGTCTTGTGAGGTACTTCATCGAAAGTCTTTTGGAAATCTAAATATTCTACATCAGACATTAAGTTTTTCGTTTCAATTCTGATAAATAACGCTGAAAGATTCCAGCAAATTTGTCAGGCAGGATCTTCTATAGCGGAAACCGTGTTGGTTGTCCGATATGATTTTGTGTTCTTGAAACGACAGTTTTATTGCGTATTATTTTTTTTTATCATTTTACCTAACACCGACGTAAGGCTAATTTGGTGGTAGTTCAAAGCATACTTTTTGCTTCCTTTTTCATATATAGGAGTAACATTTGCTAGTTTCCAGTCAGGTGACACCTGACCATCCGATAGAGATTTATTGAATATTTTTGTAATGTGGTAGATCAGCTGTCTTCTGACCTCTTTTAAAAATCCTGGAGCTAAGTTATCTGGGCCGTTGGATTTGTTAGGATTTAATTGGTTCTTGTATTTAAGTACTTCAGAGCTCTTTACTTCTCTAACCTTCAACTCTTCTTCATCTGATCCTTGAAACATTTTCATTGGTTGCGGTATTCGAGATGTTTCTTCAATTGTTTCTTCAATTTCCTTGTCGTCAGTAGTTAGTGTGTCATGTTGGTTTCGTAATGGTCCAATTCCTTCTTTTACTGTCTTCCTTTGTCTTATATATTTGAAGAATTTCTTAGGATTATTCTTAACTTTCAAGGAAATTCTTTTTTCCTCTTCGCTTTTACTCTGTCTTATGACCTTCTTACACTCTCTTTGGATTTTGATTAATTTCCTGGCGATTTTCATCAGTTCCCATTGATCTTGATTAAATTTCTTATGTTCTCTCCCTTTGGCAAATTCATCCATGATGGTTTTGAAATATTACAAGTTCTCTTCGTAATTCGTGGATTTTTTTTATTTTCTATCTCGACTAATATGTTTTTAGAATTATTCCACATTTCCTCTACTAAGTAAACGTCAAGAAGTTTTGTCCAAGTGGTACTACGAATTTCATGTCAAATGTTTTCATCGTTTGTTCGCCTGTAATTTGGGATCAAGAGTTTGTTGATGGATCAGCCTCCACCCTTTCCTCCATCAGCAGCGATGTCCCTCATGGATCTGTCCTCTACCCTAATTATTTTTTTCTAATTTTGAACGATTTCCTCTCCTCCACACATAATCCAGTGCACTCCTACGCTGACGACCCTGCGCTGTATTCATCTACGTCTTTCAATGCTGCCATACTAGGCATTACATACGACACATATGACATTCACTCACCACACTTCAGACATCATCATTAAGGCAATAAACACAATAACGCCCTCAGAGCACTCACCAGCACCGATCTTGGAAAAGAATAAGAATCTTTTTGTTTCCTCTACAAACAGATCATTTGCTCCATCCTAGGCTATGCCTCACCTGCCCGATCGTGTATTTTAAAGCCAGTATAATTAAGCTGGTAACATCACAAAGAAAGTCCCTAAAGTAATCACAGGTCGCCTAACAACCACAAACATTGAATATTTCCAACATAAAGCAAAAATATGATACAGTCTCACATGAATATCCTTGGCACACAATTGTTTGCAGCAGCCCTAACTACATTCCTCCCACCCAAGCCATTTCATAACCAGAACGTAAGATGTAACAAGCACCTTACTCCTGCTTCACGGATCCTTCCTTCTCGAGAAAAAAAAATGATGTTGACAATCATACACACAGCGTAATGACAGGACAAGCTCTTACCAACCACCCTCTCAACCTAGTCCTAAACTTCTCTCCGCTTCATACACAACCCACCTGAAACTTAGCTCTCCAGGATTGTACAGGAAACATTTTTTCGTCTGCATTTCCGTACCCATTTGTCCGACTTCACAATCATCAATTCAGCACACCACAAGAGCCTCATTGTTGCATGGTTAGTTGGGCTCAAGATCTATAAACTGTTATGGTCCTTAAGGCCATCAACTTTGAGTTGTACCTTCCAACCCAAAAATCTTTAACCCATTCCTCAGGTGTCAGAGATCATTTTCAGACCACATATACTCTTACTGTGTACATGGCCCATTAAGGTTCTCATGCTCAAGATGCAGCTTCCATTATCAAGACACTGGACGCCCACTCTTCAACTGTCCTACATACACTTACACTGCACGTCATGGCCTGTCGTCCCGCCCTGTGAGAAATGGACAGTTTCCTGAGCTCTGAAGGAAAGGAAAATAAGGTATTCTATCCTACGCTCGGGACATATTCATCGGCCAGCTGCAAGGGTAGGATGAACAGCGAGGGTGGCTTTTAACTGACTTCCCGTCCTAGGATTCGACTCCGAGTCCTCTCGATTCAGAGTCAGCGACACGAACCATCGCACCACGGAAACTTACTCCCGTAACTCGAATGTTCTTCAGCGTTTATGTTTTGGAACATCAAAAGCTGTGTCAAGGTACGTCCTTTCTATTTACGTTTATGTAAGATCAAATTTACGTACATAACAGCGCCAATGGCTTACACGTTTCACTTCATCCTCAGTTATCATTGTGGGTACTTGGCTGACTTCCTGACCACAGTCTTCATAGCCTTACCATAAACGAATGCATATATCTTGAATTAATTTTCAAACATTGCCAGAAAATCACAGCTGAAATCAATGAAAAGAGAGAAAAGAAAAAAGATCCGAAATATGTAAAGAGGGTTTGTATACGACATTTCTACTAAGCTGATTATAATCCTTTTTCTAACAAATAGAGAAACTGTAGAAGTTGGTGACTGCGTTTGGAAAAGTGTGTGAAAAAAGAAAGTTGAGAGTAAATGTGAATAAGAGCAAGGTTATTAGACAGCGACAAAGAAAAAAAAGAAAAGAAAAAAAAAAAAAATATATATATATATATATATATATATATATATATATATATATATATATATATATATATATATTTCTTTCCTTCATACTATACGCCATTTCCCGCGATAGCGAGGTAGCGTTAAGAACAGAGGACTGGGCCTTTGACGGAATATCCTCACCTGGCCCCCTCTGTTCCTTCTTTTGGAAAATTAAAAAAAATTAAAAAAAAAAACGAGAGGGGAGGATTTCCAGTCCCCGCTCCCTTCCCTTTTAGTCGCCTTCTACGACACGCAGGGAATACGTGGGAAGTATGCTTTCTCCCCTATCCTCAGGGATATATATATATATTTTTTTTTTTTTTGCTTTGTCGCTGTCTCCCGCGTTTGCGAGGTAGCGCAAGGAAACAGACGAAAGAAATGGCCCAACCCACCCCCATACACATGTATATACATACGTCCACACACGCAAATATACATACCTACACAGCTTTCCATGGTTTACCCCAGACGCTTCACATGCCTTGATTCAATCCACTGACAGCACGTCAACCCCGGTATACCACATCGCTCCAATTCACTCTATTCCTTGCCCTCCTTTCACCCTCCTGCATGTTCAGGCCCCGATCACACAAAATCTTTTTCACTCCATCTTTCCACCTCCAATTTGGTCTCCCTCTTCTCCTCCTTCCCTCCACCTCCGACACATATATCCTCTTGGTCAATCTTTCCTCACTCATTCTCTCCATGTGCCCAAACCATTTCAAAACACCCTCTTCTGCTCTCTCAACCACGCTCTTTTTATTTCCACACATCTCTCTTACCCTTACGTTACTTACTCGATCAAACCACCTCACACCACACATTGTCCTCAAACATCTCATTTCCAGCACATCCATCCTCCTGCGCACCACTCTATCCATAGCCCACGCCTCGCAACCATACAACATTGTTGGAACCACTATTCCTTCAAACATACCCATTTTTGCTTTCCGAGATAATGTTCTCGACTTCCACACATTCTTCAAGGCTCCCAGAATTTTCGCCCCCTCCCCCACCCTATGATCCACTTCCGCTTCCATGGTTCCATCCGCTGCCAGATCCACTCCCAGATATCTAAAACACTTTACTTCCTCCAGTTTTTCTCCATTCAAACTCACCTCCCAATTGACTTGACCCTCAACCCTACTGTACCTAATAACCTTGCTCTTATTCACATTTACTCTTAACTTTCTTCTTTCACACACTTTACCAAACTCAGTCACCAGCTTCTGCAGTTTCTCACATGGATCAGCCACCAGCGCTGTATCATCAGCGAACAACAACTGACTCACTTCCCAAGCTCTCTCTCCCCCACCCTATGATCCACTTCCGCTTCCATGGTTCCATCCGCTGCCAGATCCACTCCCAGATATCTAAAACACTTTACTTCCTCCAGTTTTTCTCCATTCAAACTCACCTCCCAATTGACTTGACCCTCAACCCTACTGTACCTAATAACCTTGCTCTTATTCACATTTACTCTTAACTTTCTTCTTTCACACACTTTACCAAACTCAGTCACCAGCTTCTGCAGTTTCTCACCCGAATCAGCCACCAGCGATGTATCATCAGCAAACAACAACTGACTCACTTCCCAAGCTCTCTCATCCACAACAGACTGCATACTTGCCCTATTTTTCAAAACTCTTGCATTCACCTCACTAACAACCCATACATAAACAAATTAAACAACCATGGAGACATCACACATCCCTGCCGCAAACTTACATTCACTGAGAATTAATCACTTTCCTCTCTTCCTACACGTACACATGCCTTAAATCCTCGATAAAAACTTTTCACTGCTTCTAACAACTTACCTCCCACACCATATATTCTTAATACCCTCCACAGAGCATCTCTATCAATTCTATCATATGCTTTCTCCAGATCCATAAATGCTACATACAAATCCATTTGCTTTTCTAAGTATTTCTCACGTACATTTTTCAAAGCAAACACCTGATCCACACATCCTCTACCACTTCTGACACCACACTGCTCTTCCCCAATCTGATACTCTGTACATGCCTTCACCCTCTCAATCAATACCCTCCCATATAATTTCCCAGGAATACTCAACAAACTTATACCTCTGTAATTTGAGCACCCACTCTTATCTCCTTGAGGGTCAAGTCAATTGGGAGGTAAGTTTGAATGGAGAAAAACCGGAGGAAACGAATTGTTTTAGATATCTGGGAGTGGATTTGGCAGCGGATGGAACCATGGAAGCGGAGGTGAATCAGGGTGGGGGAGCGGGCGAAAGTTCTGGGAGGGTTGAAAAATGTGTGGAAGTCGAAAACGTTATCTTGGAAAGCAAAAATGGGTATGTTTGGAGAAATAGTGGTTCCAACAAAGTTATATGGTTGCGAAGTGTGGGCTATAGATAGAGTTGTGTGGAGGAGGGTGGATGTGCTGGAAATGAGATGTTTGGGGACAACTCTATCATACTCCCACATATCTTGTCACTGTCTTCCGCGTTAGCAAGGTAGCGCAAGGAAACAGACGAAAGAATGGCCCAACCCTCCCACATAGATATGTATGAACATAAACGCCCAGGCACGCCCATATACATACCTATACATTTCAACGTATACATACATATACATACACAGACATATACATATATACACATGTACATATTCATATTTGCTTGCCTTCATCCATTCCTGTCGCCACCCAGCCCCACAGGAAACGGCATCTCTACCCCCTGCTTCAGCGAGGTAGCGCCAGGAAAACAGACTAAAAGGCCACATTCGTTCACACTCTGTCGAACTGTCATGTGTAATGCACCGAAACTACAGCTCATACACCTCCACTATATACAGTATATACATACCGGTTGTTTGTAAGTGAATGAATCGTTTTTACTTAGTAAGCCTTCTGAAATTTATATGTCTTATCTATTAATTTTAGTGATGCATTTATTCTATGATACACATGCTTTCAAAGTCAGTCCTGTGATACGTAAGAATGAAGAGTATATACGTCTATGATTTTAGTTTTCCATTAAATGAGGAAATAATTGTTTTCTTTAATTTGTGTACGTAAATTATGGGGTACTACTTTACTTTCATCTGCCCGGTGTTTTACTTGGTTTTAAATTTTTATACTCATTATATGATGCTTATAGTGGTAAATATAATGCTTTATCATTAACGTTATGAGATACATTATTTTGTATATGCATATATTATCAGTATATCTTGAGTAAACTTGTTAACTTAACGAGAATGCACAGATGGAAAAATGATATACCATCTGTGGTATAGGAGCATATTCTATTTTTTCTTTTGCTCAACAACTTCATGGAGTTTTATTACATATATTACTGAGAGTTGATGATGTTTTATAATGGTACATGAAGTGTACACATGGAAGGTTCACCATCCAATGTTTTGGTTTGGTGGTCCAATATTCACTCGCATACTTTACAGTGTTTACTACTAAAAATACTGTATATTTGCACAGAAACTCTAATACAGGAGAGTTATTATTTGCTTTCATCCTTATTGAACTTTATCAAGGTAGATATTAAATATTTTTAGGGAGAATAACTCGTTATGAAAATCGCCATGCCCACACATTATTGGAATTGGCCACTAGTATGAACCAAACATTTGTGAGAGTCTACGCACGGTATCAGGAAACGTTTCTTTCATTCACCATCTATCCTCAGCAGTGTCCTGAGATTGATTGGTTGTTGAAAAGTATAAAAGAAGATGCCTCAAAGCAAGAGAAGACAAAAGGATCCCCAGAAACTCCATAAGGAAAAACGAAGGTAAGAAAACATGACTACAAGGCTTCTGAGCGAGTTTGCCCTTCGCTCAAGTAGCGAGTGATATTTTCGCTATTTTAGAATACTTTCTACGGGAAAGTATTTAGCAAAACATAGACATTTTCCTACCTTTACAATATTATGTGTATAGAAATGGACGATAGATGGACGCTTAACTTTTCAATTGGATTATACGTGTGACACCATGGCTTAAGGATTAGGCTTAGGTTCTTGTGAGGTCATGGATGTTACATAAAAAAGAAGGAAGACGAATTGGCAGTTTTCTTCGTGATCTCAACACCATTAATGTAGTATCTCAAGTACTTATCCCGGCGTACAATTACTAGTTTTCTCAGGATCGTAAAACTGTGGAGAATCAGGCCAAAGTTCGTGTGGTGAAGGTTTCGCGAGGCACTTTTTTGAGTTTTTTTTTTAAACATTAAACATCAGCTCAAGATAGGGTTGAGGAGAATGGGAAATATGTAAGCAGGGACGGAACTCCTTTATTTTGACGAGGACAAATACGGAAATATTTAAAGAGCATCCACAACAACGTAGAAATCAAAATAGCCGAGAGTAATTGCAAATGTTCAGACATTGTTCATCTTAGCGTTGATAGATTTTTACATCTACGCTTCACATACCCTGTACAATGACTGAAACTTGATGCTCAGTATCATTCCAACGTTTATTCCCCATTAGAACGATAAACATGACAAACTACAAACTAACATTGAAAGAGATGTCAGTATATAACATTGAAATCTGTTCACTATATTATATGCAAATAGTAAGAGCATTTGGATTGGTTGGAATGTAAGAATGCTCTGGACTAATAACTTCATAATGTTACGTGTGTATCAATCAAGTTGTAGTTATTAGTGGTAATTATGGGCCACTCAGTTACCCCGACCTGTCAGTATTGGTGATTACCTAATTGTACAATACGGGGGGAGAGAGTTTTACCCCCGTGGGGGCCCATCTCTTGATCAGTCTTAACTATCATACAACTGGAATACGTATGCTGTTTGTCGTTACCTCGTCCTGGGTCGTTCAGTTCCATTCATCCTTTCCTGCTTTGACAGTTGTTGAGGTCGAGTTGGATCTTTAGAAACAAAAATCTGTCATTCTTGATTGAATGGAAAACTGGACATTTCTCGTCGTTGCTGTGGAAAGGATTGATCATTAGCTGCAATAGTATGGAGAACTTCTAAAGTTATCCTGTGACTGACCTGACATATACCATACGCCAGTGTTGGGAGCTGCCTTTTAACCCTGTAGCTTGGTGTGTGACCCTGTTTGCTCACTGAGGGTCTGGTCACCCATGACTGTGCGAGATGTGCCAGTCATAACTTATTAATGTTGTTCACGTTTGCTGGAATAATACGCCGTGAAGGAAGCTGAAACATAAAAGTTAAACAAAGGAGGGCAATGCATGGCAGATCAGGGAATGTGTAGTTAAATGAAAGAAAACGGTCAAAATGATATGTTTTGGTATCCATAATGAAATACAGTGCAACCTGGGGAACATATTGTAATGCAAACTAAATAATTTTGGTTGAATCTTTATGAATAAACAAAATATTATTCAGATATACCCTTCAATGCCAAGTTTACTTTAAATTCAAAGCACATCTTTAATGAAGATAGATAAGGTACTTATACATTCTAAATGGAAGGGCCTAGCCTAAATAGGTTATGTTATTTTGTTAAACATTTGTCATATAGCCCCACAGTTTCAAATATTTTGCAAGCCTGCTCTTCTCTGTTAAGCTTTGAATGTTATAGGATAACTGTTAAAAGATCTTTGATTGCAAAACTGATAAGTAATCTAAATAGCATCCACAGTTACAGAGAATATTTTTTTAAACAGTTGAAAAAGTGAATTCCACACCTCTACTGATCAACTTAGGTATTGTGAGATTGAAATAAGCCTTTTATGTTTCTAGTTTTTCTTGTGAATTGCCCCTCTCCCTCTCAGTCCTTTTCATTACATTTTAAATCTTTACCTGTATTTCTATTCATTAGTCTAGGTATATATTCCAGATTTTATTCTTTACATGTCTTTCTGTCTCTCTGATATAACTCACTGATAGGATGGCCTTGGAAGAAAAATTTAAAGGCTGCCTTATTCAAACAGTTCCTTTCCATTTTCCATTCCACCCACACCTTCCTGGATCCTGTTTTCTTATATTTTCCCCCCCACTTTTCTCACCCACTGTGCAGTATGTTTAACTTTCACTGTTATATCCTTCAGTTTTGCTGTATGTTTCCTTATCAACTAGTCATGATACATCCTTTCCATATTATGGCCATGTTTCACACCCAAAGCTCAGGGTTGGTGGAGCTGTGCCATTTCCTCATCCTTTTTTTTTTCCTAACATTCATAGTCAGATTTTTGTCTCATGACTATCCATTAGGGCCCATATGCCTGTCTTCCCAGTATAGCTCCCTTATTAGTTTCTCCTTCCTTAGTTCCATTTTTACCTAACACTGAATCAAAATATGTAAATTGGCGTCCTCCTTGAGTATATCACTTATCAGAACTCTGCACTTCAGCTTACTCCATATATTTGTTCATTGTGGAATTGCAAAGTTTAACACTTCATACTCCTTCCTTTTAGAATGCATAATTTTGCTCTTGCTGGCAACTGCATTCAGCTACCTACACATAAGCACTGTTCTCTGTTGTTTCACTGTTCTTTGGTTTGTTTCCATGACGAACATGAAAGATTTTATAATGTAGACATGGAAAAAAGTCAGGAAAACTCTACTTGATAACAGTAGGTGACTAAATGTTCACTAGGGAGTGCTGTATTTATTAAGGGATCCAGTCTGATGTATGTGAATTACAAAAAAAGGTTAGGAAAACTCTGCTTGATAACAATGACTATATGTTTAGTAGGGAGTTTGGTATTAATTAAGGGATCCAGTCTGATGTATGTGACTTACGGTGGTCATAAAACCTGCCATAATTTGTTGATTTATTGCGTATAACTATCTCAGACACCCAGAAACTGTTAGTTGAAAGTACCTAAATGAGTCTTATGCTTGGAGGTAAAGTCAAACCTTTTGAGGCATTTTCATGATGGTCAGTGAGGTATTGCCAGAGCTCCTGGCTAGCCCACAACAGCACTGAGAGCAGCTTATGAGCATGCAAAATGAAGCAATGTGCCTGTAGGGTGAGGTCCTGAAGTGCAGTGCAGATCATTCATACCTAAAGTGGAGGCAGAGGGAACATGGTGTGAATATTTTTTGTCTGGATTTATGATTGTATTTTTCCCTAAAATCAAAATTTCAAGCTATGTCCCTTATTCAGATATACATACTTACATATATTATACTGTATGTTTCTTTGCATTATAATCTTGTTTTGCATGAAAATTAGGTTGAAAAATCTCCTTAGGAACCTATCTTTTTATACCATTGTGTCCTTTGGTAAAATAGGTTCTGCTGTATGGTGATTCCGCTAAGTTATGTTTCCTGGGAGTGCATCTCAAGTAAATTCTCTTCTCACTTGTACCAATAATTGTTTCTTTACAAATGAGGTGGTCATCAGTGTCTCATTTTTCAGTCCAACTCAGACTTTGCTCTGTGTCATTCTGTTCTTGCAGTTATCTCCACCATTGCTCCATCCATTATATAGTGAAATAGCCAGGGTGACATCACACAGCTCCGACTCTCACATTCCTTTCTCAGAACTTTCATTCCATCAGCCATCCACTTTCACACATGCTTTGTTCTTTTTCTTAACTGATTTTGTTGCACAGTCTACTTTATCATTTGCCAGTTTTTAAGTCCATGATTGGTGTCTGTCTATCTATTTTATTTGTATCTCTGATGCTTATTTCCTCCTGGAACTCCCTTAATGGTGGTGGCCACAGCAGCATTCTCTGTAACTAGTGAACTCTAGTGCTACTTCTTAGGCTTTAGTGCCTCACCCTTAACAGGCCAGTGGCTGAGGGCAACTCCAGCATAGTATTTGCAGAGGCTCCTGCCTAATGTTCCTCCTGTCGTATTCTTCCAAATGATCCTACCTAATTTTCTGACCTACTACTTCTATGTAATGCTCCTGCCTAAATGTTTTGACGAAGCTTCTGTTTCTGCTTATTGCTCCCATCATTTTGCCAAATGGCAGGGCTAGTGCATGGTGCTCACCACAGGAAAATTTAGAATTATGGAGTATGAGATGTGTGAGTTAAGTGTTACCAAATGTTATATGTAAGGAGAGATTGTATGAGTGAGGCAGAAAGAAAAGAGAGCTCCTGTGTTAGAGGAGTGCAGCTTGAGAACCACTGAAGTGCTTGCTCATAACACAACCATCACTAACCCTCCTGATACCTAGATGGGTTGTACTAGTATTATACCTCCCTGGCCATTGGCTGCCTACCAACTACTACCTTCAGTAATTTTTTATATTTCCTCTTTAGGGATGCCTTTGCTTTAACCTAATCAGAGAAGGTTTGATTTAAATTCATCATCTAACTTTCTTGTAACCTCCTGACTGATTGTTCCCTTTTTTTATTGCCTTTATTTTCTTGTACACCTTTCTGGCATGCTCAGTAAGTTGATTCCTGTGTAGTTTTTACATTTAACACACTTTTTTTTTTCCCAGCGTGCTTTTATCTCATGCTTGAGTATTTTTACTCTTTTTCTCATTCATGATAATATTGCCTCTCTCCAATCAGTTTAAAGCTTCCTTCAGCTCTTTTGAAGTACTGCTGCTGTTTATTTAACACCTCATCTGTTTGTAGCCAAAAGACGTCCTCCCTCATCTCTTATTCTTTCTATTTAACCATTTTTGTCTTTGTGGACTTTCTGTCAATGGTTTCCTATTTTTTTCTGCAAACTTTTCACTAGCTTTCCTTTGGTCTTCTTTTGTTTTTTCTATTCTTTTATTATCTTTTTCACCCATGAATTGCTGTCTCTTTATATTCCTTTTTCATCCTGTCCCTCACTTCCTATGGCACAGTCTTTTGTTGAAACTTCTTAAGAGGCTCCTTGTATTTCATAACATTTTTATACTGCTTTGTTGCACCATTCATAGCCACCTTTTCCTCCACCCCTTTTCACTTCCTTTCCACACTCATCTTCACATGGCTTCATCATATTGCTACACTTCTTGAAGAAGTGTCACATACCCTCCTTCTCATCCATCTACACTTACAGCCATGTTGCTCTACATTTTTATGGTACTCCAACCTCATTTTTCACCACTACATTTTTATAACCCCCCCCCCCCCCCTTGTTTATCTTTACCTCTGTAATTACAGTACTTTATGTACAAACTATCAAAATTCAGCAGCATGCCCCTTACTTCCTTCACATTCAGCTCTTCCCTCCTGGTTTCTTTATATGTTATTACAGTCTGTCAGTGTCTTGTTACTTGTTCTCTCCTATCTCTACTTCATGTATATCTCTGAATTATTGTGTGATCAAATTTCAGAATAGGTAGGTAGTGGTTGGTAGGCAGCCACCAACCAGGGAGGTATATTACCATTTCTACCTGCCTAGGTATTAGGAGGGTTAGTAACAGCTGTATAGTAGGTCAGTACTTCAGTGGTTGCTAGGCTGCACTCCTATTCCCAGGTAACTATCTTTTCTTTCTGCCTTTACCACATGTAGACTGCTAGCATTCTGTCTATCGGCAACATAAAGTCTTTCCTTGTTACACATAGCACTTGAAAAACTCACACAGCTCATTCTTTGTAACTCTAGATTTTCATATGTTAAGTGCTATGTGCTAGCACCTTTCTTTTGGCAGAATGGTAGGAGCAATGGTAGAAGTATTAGGTAGAAACATTAGACAAGAGTGTTAGGTAGGAACATCTACGTGAGAGCATTAGGTAGAAGTAGTAGGTTGGAATATAAGGTAGAAGTAACTAGTGGGAACATTATGGAGAGGCATCTGAAAACAGTTTACTATAGTTGACCTCAAGAAGTGGCCTGTTAAGGATGAGACACTAAAAGGCTAAGAAGCCTAGTTATGGAGGCTCTTTTGCCATTGACACCCTCTTGAGGATGTTCGCGATGGGAATGGATGTCAGAGATATAGATAGATAGATAGGTCTTTGCCATGCATATCACTTAGTTTATAAGTCTCCCAGAAACTCCATCATTCTTATGGTATTCTTAAAATGTCTTCCACTTTTTCATCCCCCTTTTTTGCATTCATGTCTTCCCACTGTATGATTCTTTATACTTTATGGTATGCACATTTAGTTGCTCCCAGGTTTTTTTTTTTTTTTTCTTTTGTCCATGCAGTATCTACTTCTGTTTCTCAAGTACAGAAGCAATTTTTTTTTATAAAAAGATAGTCCTACAGTTCACCTGAACAGTTAAAATTGTGTCTAACCTTAATAATTTTCTTCCAAACTCTTTGTGCCAGTTAAAGGATAACAACCTTTATATCCTCTCCTCTAAAACTTTCTTCTAGTGTTGATCACACATCTTATATCGTACAGACTTTTCAAAAGCCTTTGATGAATATGACCATGGTGTCAAAGTACATAGAATAAGTAAAATTGGAATAAATGGTAAAATTAGATGAGTGTACAGTTTTAATTAATAGATCACAGTGTGTTGCTTAAGTTTAAGTTGTAGTTCCATTGCCTCCACAGTAATAAGCTCATTTCCTTAAGGAACCTTTCTCACACCCCTTCTGATCCTTAACCTCATCTTTAATATTGAAACAGTTGTAATTCTGTTTTCTATGGAGCTCTCGCAGCTCCTAGGAAGTGGATGGGACCACAGGTCATGAAATGTAATAATGTTGTATGTGTGTCTGTTTGAGGAAAGTGCAGGGCAATTGAGTAGTGGCAGTAATATATATCTTCATTGTACAAGTTGCATCATGGGCATGGAAGGTCTTGAGGTGTGTTGAATTGGTGTTTGTAATGTTGTAGATAGTTGGTGTCCAAAATATACACAAGAAAGTTTAAGTTGTACATGTCTGGGGATTGGTTTCAGATGGGTGTATGTGTGATGTGTTAGCATTTAAGACTGATTTGGGATGGTTATTTAGGGAATGGTTTAAATGGGAAAGGCCTGGAACAGTGGAAGAAAGGTCTCATTCAGTCGCATCCATTCTGTAGCTGTCATGTGTAATTCACCAAAACCACAGCTCCCTATCTGCAACTAGGCCCCACAGACCTTTTCATTGTTTCCCCTATCTGTTTCACATGCCCTGGTTCAGTCACCCAGCAGCATTTAGATTTTGTTCCTGTTCACTCTATCCTGTATGTGCCTTTTACCCTTTTACACATAAGGCCTTGATCACTCAAAATCTTTTGTGCTCCATCCTTCCATCTCCAGTTTGGTTTCTCCTTTCTCCTTGTTCACTCCAATTTTGACAGATATTTCCTCTTTGTAAACCTCTCCTCCATATGTCCAAACTACTGTAGCACACCCTCTTCACCTCTCTCAACTACACTCTTTTTTTTATTATTGTACCTCTCTCTTACCTTATTATTACTTACTCGATCAAACCCACTCATAGCACGTATTATCCTTGTATATTTTATTTCCAACACACCCACCTTCATTTTCATATCTTCATCATTAGCACATGCTTTGCATCCATATAACATTGTTGGAAATACTAGCCTTCAAACATATACACTTTTGCCCTTCCAGATATGGACCTTTAATTCCACTCATTCCTCAATGCTTCCAGAACCTTTGCTCACACACCAACCCTATGACTTGCTTCCATTTCCATGGGTCCATTTGCCACCATGTCCTCTCCCTGATATGTAAAAAACTTCTCTTCCACCAATCTCTCTCCATTCAAACTCACACCTCATCTAGCTGGTCCTACTGCCTTGCTAAACTTAATAACCTTGCTTTTATTCACTTTTACTCTCAATTTCTTCCTTTTACTTACTCATCCAAACTCAGTCACCAACTTTTGCAGTTTCTCTCATGAATCTTTCACCGGTGCTAGATCATCAGCAAACATCAGCTGACTTGCTTCCCAGGTCCCCTCAACCCCTGCAGAATGTGTACTCACCCCTCTCTCCTAGATTTGCATTTATCTCCCTCAGCACCCCATTCATAAACAAATTAAACTGCCAGTGTGACATTATGCACCTCTGCCACTGACCAAACTTCACATGGAACCATTTGTACACATGCCATACACCCATGATAAAACTTCCCACTTCTGCTGGCAGCTTTCCTCCCACTCATATATTCTTCCACAAGGCATCTCTGTCCATCATGTGTTTTCTCCAGATTCATAAATGCTACATACAAATACAAATCTTTCTGTTTCTGTAAGTATTTCTCACATTCTTTAAAGGAAAAACTTATCCACACATCCTTTACTTCTCCTGAAACTATATACCTCCCCAGTCTGATGTTCTGTACATGCTCTCACCCTTTCAGTCCCCACCCTCCCCTACAGCTTACCAGTTACACAAAAAATTATACTTCATTGGTTTGAACACTTTTTTATTACCTTGCCTGTGAATAGTGGCACTATGAATGCATTCTGCTGATCATCAGGCACCTCACCATGATCCATACATACAATGAAAATCCTTGTCCACCAGTCAACAACACAGTCACCTCCTTTCTTAATAATTCATCTGTAATAACATTCATCCCAACTGCCTTACCACAAATCACCATGCGTAAGGCTTTCACCACCTCTTTTCTCTTCACAAATGACTCTCCATGTCTCTCACACTGCATACCATCCTGACCCAAATGTGGTATGTCTGCCACCATCAACCACCATCAACCCCATTCACCAGTCCTTGAAAATACTCACTCCATCTCCTCCCGACTTCACTACGTGTTACCACTTCTGCATTTGCCCCTTTCACAAATGTTCCTGTTTGTTCTCATATTTTCAGCACACTATTAACCTCCTTTCAAAATGCCATTGTATTTCCCTGAAGTTTACTGATACTTGCTCACCCTGACTCTCATTTGCCTCTCTATTATCCCCTATGCATTCCTCTTGACCTCCTCCAACTTTCTTTTATACATCTTCCAGTCATTTGCACTCCTCTCTTATAAGTATTGCCCACATACCTCCCTTTTTTCTTTCAAAAACAACTTTGCTTTGTAATTCCACCACTCACTACCCTTTCTAACCTGCCTACCTCCCACTATATGCATGCCACATGCATCTCTCACACATGCTACCATTGCTTCCATAAATACCTCCTATTCTTCATCCACTCCCTAGATTTGTTTGCTCTCACCTTTTGCCATTCTACACTCAATCTCTCACAGTATTTTTCACACAAGTCTTCTTTTCTAATCTCGTGTACTCTCACTTCTCTGTTCTCACCTATGACGTTTGTACTTTTCCAAAAACTTATAATACTGATCTTCACCCTAGCTTCTGCAAGGTAATGATCAGACATCCCAACAGCTGCTTTATTAAGCACATTCATATCCAAAAGTCCCTTTTTTGCATTCCCGTCAATTAGTATTTAATCCAGTAATGCCTGTTTACTGTCTTCCGTATTCACCTTTTTGAGCCAGATATCCCAGTCACCAGTCCTTTTTCATCACAACTCACAAGCTCTTCACCATTTCCATTAATTTTACTGAAATCCCCATGTGCCCCAGTACTACCCTTAAGTGCTACAGTACTCACCTTCACATTAAAAGTACCTAACACTGATACCCATTCTTTTGCATCACAATTGCTGATACTCTTACTCACCTAATCCCATAGCACTTGCCTCTCATGAAATTCTCATGGTTAGATGCATGAGCACAAATAATCATTAATATGAGAGTGGGAAAGATGGTCAGCTGGTGTTACTGGATTACGTGCTAATTGATAGGCATGTGAAAGAGAGACTTCTGAATGTGAATGTGCTGAGAGGGCCAGCCAGTGGGAAATCTAATCACTGAATGTGAATGTGCTGAGAGGGCCAGCCAGTGGGAAATCTAATAATTACCTTGTGGAGGCAAGGGTAAAGAATTGTAGGGGTTTTCAGGAAAGAGGAAATGGATTGGGTGAGAAGAGAGTGGTAAAAGTAAGTGAGCTTGGAAAAGAGGCTTTTGTGAAGAGGTACCTGTAAAGATTGAGTATAGAATAGCAAAAGGTGAGAGTAAATGAGCTAGGGAGTGGATGAGGAATGGGGTTATTTAGAGAAGCAGTGTTGGCATATGTGACAGGTGTGTGTGGTATGCATAAGATGGGAGCTGGGCAGGTGAGAAAGGGTATTGAGTAGTAGGATGATGAAATAAAGATGCTGGTGAAAGAGAAAAGAGAGGTTTAGGGGCAGTACTTACAGAGAACACATACAAATGAATGGGAGATTTTTTTGTGAAAATGACAGAAAGTCAAGGTTGAAAAAGAGAGCAAATGAGAATTGTGGTGAGTGAGTATCATTAACCTTAAGAGAGAATCAGGATTTTGGAAGGAAGTTAATAGTATATCAAAAAAACAAGAGAACAAATGGGAGCATCTGTGAAGGGGGCAAATGGAGAAGTGAGAAGATGGAGTTAATGTTTTGAAGGACTGAGAGTGTTTGATGGTAAGGTGGCAAATGTAGGATGTTTGAGTCTGGGTGTGTGTGATATGCCAAGAGAGAGAGTCATGGGGAGTGGTTCAGTAAAGAGAGGTGGAGAAAGCTTGCATAAAAGGAATGTGGGAAGGCAGCAGGAGTGGATGTATTGCTGTTGAATTTCTTCAGAAAGATGGTGACTGTGTTGGTGATGGTTAATTAGAAATTCGGTGTATGTATGGATCATGTTGAGATGCCTGAGGATTTATGGAATGCATGTATAGTGCCATTGTATAGAGGCAAGGGGAATAAAGGTGAGTGTTCAAACTACAGTCATAAGTTTCTTAAGTGTACCAGGTAAAGTGTATGGGAGGGTATTGTTTGAGAGGGTGAAGGCATGTACAGAGCATCAGATTAGGAGGAAACAGCTTAGTTTCAGAAGTGGTTGAGGATGTGCGGATCAGATGTTTGCTTTAAAGAATGGGTATAAGAAATACTTAGAAAAACGGATGGATTTGTATGTAGCATTTATGGATCTGAAAAAAACATATGAGAGCATTGGTAGAGATACCTAGTGGCAGTTTTTAAGAATATACAGTATGGGGGAAAGCTGCTAGAATCAGTGAGAAGTTTTTATTGAGGGTGAAAGGTATATGCACGAGTTGGAAGAGAGGAGAGTGAATGGGTTCAAGTGAAGGTTGGTCTGTGGCAGGGTTCTGTGATGTTAACATTTGTTCAGTTTGTTTATGAATGAGGTGGTGAGAGAGGTGAATACAAGTCTTGGAGAGAGGGACAAGTATGCAGTCTGTGGGGGATAAGAAGGCCTGAGAAGTGAGTCAGTTGTTGTCTGCTGATGATACAGCACTCGAGGCAGATTAAAGTGAGGGACTGCAGAAGTTAACAAATGAGTTTGGAAGCGTGTGCTAAAGGAGAAAGTTGAGAGTAACTGAATGAACGCAAGGTTTTTAGGTTTAGCAGGGTTAAGGGACAGGTTAGTTGGGGTGTGAGTTTGAATGGAGAAAAATGGAGGAAAGGAGGTGTTTCAGATATGCGGGAGTGGATATGGCAGTGAATGAAACCATGTAAGAGGAGGTGAATTATAGGGTAGGGGAGGGAGTGAAGGTCCTGGGAGCAACATAGAATGTGTGGAAAAAGAGAATGTTATCTGGGAGGGGAGAAATGAGTATCTTTGATGGAATAATAGCTCCAACAATATTATATAGATATAAGGCATGATCTATAGATAAGGCTACACAAAGGAGAGTGGATGTGTTGGAATTGAAATGATTTTGGACATTATTTGGTGTGAGGTGGTTTGATCAAATTAGTATTGAAAGGATAAGAGAGACATGTGGTTGAAAGAGTAGAAGAGGGTGTCCTGAAATGGTTTGGACATATGAAGAGAATGAGTGAAGAAAGATTGACAAAGAGGATATATGCATCAGAAGTGGAGGGAACAGTGAGTGTGGGGAAACCAAATTAGAGATGGAAGAATGGAGTGAAAAAGATTTTGAGTGATCAGGGCCTGAACATGCAGGAAGGTGAAAGACATGTATGAAATAGAGTGAATTGGAATGATATGGTATACTGGGGTTCATGTGCTGTTAGTGGACTGAACCAAAGCATGGGAAGTGTCCAGGGTAGACCATGGGAAGTTCTGCTGGAGTTGGATGGACATGGTTGTGAATAGGCTGTGGTTTCTGTAAATCACACATGACAGTTAGAGAATGGATGTGAGTGGATGTGGTCTTTCTTCATCTTTTCCTGGCTCTACCTCGCTAATGCAAGAAATGATGATCAAGTATGAAAATAAATGAATAAATGTATAATGGGTGAATGAGGCAGTGAAATTTCTGTGAACACCGAAGAATGTGTGGAAAGAGAGAATGTTGTCTGGGAGGACAAAAATATGTATGTTTGAAGATATAGTAGTCCCAGTGATTTTTTTTTTTTTTTTTTTTTTTTTTTTTTTGTCACTGTCTCCCACGTTTGCGAGGTAGCGCAAGGAAACAGACGAAAGAAATGGCTCAACCCACCCCCATACACATGTATGTACATATGTCCACACATGCAAATATACATACCTACACAGCTTTCCATGGTTTACCTCAGACGCTTCACATGCCCTGATTCAATCCACTGACAGCACGTCAACCCCGGTATACCACATCGATCCAATTCACTCTATTCCTTGCCCGCCTTTCACCCTCCTGCATGTTCAGGCCCCGATCACACAAAATCTTTTTCACTCCATCTTTCCACCTCCAATTTGGTCTCCCACTTCTCGTTCCCTCCACCTCCGACCCATATATCCTCTTGGTCAATCTTTCCTCACTCATTCTCTCCATGTGCCCAAACCATTTCAAAACACCCTCTTCTGCTCTCTCAACCACGCTCTTTTTATTTCCACACATCTCTCTTACCCTTACGTTACTTACTCGATCAAACCACCTCACACCACACATTGTCCTCAAACATCTCATTTCCAGCACATCCATCCTCCTGCGCACAACTCTATTCATAGGCCACGCCTCGCAACCATACAACATTGTTGGAACCACTATTCCTTCAAACATACCCATTTTTGCTTTCCGAGATAATGTTCTCGACTTTCACACATTCTTCAAGGCTCCCAGGATTTTCGCCCCCTCTCCCACCCTATGATCCACTTCCGCTTTCATGGTTCCATCCGCTGCCAGATCCACTCCCAGATATCTAAAACACTTTACTTCCTCCAGTTTTTCTCCATTCAAACTTACCTCCCAATTGACTTGACCCTCAACCCTACTGTACCTAATTACCTTGCTCTTATTCACATTTACTCTTAACTTTCTTCTTTCACACAGTTATACTATATATATATATATTTTTTTTTTTTTTTTTATACTTTGTCGCTGTCTCCCGCGTTTGCGAGGTAGCGCAAGGAAACAGACGAAAGAAGTAGCCCAACCCCCCCCCATACACATGTATATGCATACGTCCACACACGCAAATATACATACCTACACAGCTTTCCATGGCTTACCCCAGACGCTTCACATGCCTTGATTCAATCCACTGACAGCACGTCAACCCCGGTATACCACATCGCTCCAATTCACTCTATTCCTTGCCCTCCTTTCACCCTCCTGCATGTTCAGGCCCCGATCACACAAAATCTTTTTCACTCCATCTTTCCACCTCCAATTTGGTCTCCCTCTTCTCCTTATTCCCTCCACCTCCGACACATATATCCTCTTGGTCAATCTTTCCTCACTCATCCTCTCCATGTGCCCAAACCACTTCAAAACACCCTCTTCTGCTCTCTCAGCCACGCTCTTTTTATTTCCACACATCTCTCTTACCCTTACGTTACTCCCTCGATCAAACCACCTCACACCACACATTGTCCTCAAACATCTCATTTCCAGCACATCCATCCTCCTGCGCACAACTCTATCCATAGCCCACGCCTCGCAACCATACAACATTGTTGGAACCACTATTCCTTCAAACATACCCATTTTTGCTTTCCGAGATAATGTTCTCGACATCCACACATTCTTCAAGGCCCCCAGAATTTTCGCCCCCTCCCCCACCCTATGATCCACTTCCGCTTCCATGGTTCCATCCGCTGCCAGATCCACTCCCAGATATCTAAAACACTTCACTTCCTCCAGTTTTTCTCCATTCAAACTCACCTCCCAATTGACTTGACCCTCAACTCTACTGTACCTAATAACCTTGCTCTTATTCACATTTACTCTTAACTTTCTTCTTGATTGAGTATATAATGAAATGGTAAGAGAGAAGTGTGGTAATAAATAGAGTGTGATTCAGAGAGCTGAAGAGGGTGTGCTGAAATGGTTTGGACATATGAAGAGAATGAGTGAGGAAAGGTTGACAAAGAAGCTATGTGTCAGAAGTGGAGGGAACAAGGAAAATGGCAGACCAAATTGGAGATGGGAGGATGGAGCAAAAACATTTTGAGCAATCAAGGCTTGAATATGCAGGAAGGTGAAAGGCTTGTCAGGGACAGAGTGAATTGGAACAATATGCTATACTTGGATCAGTTTGCTGTCATTGGACTCGGCCAGGGCATGTGAAGCGTATGGGGTAAACCATGAAAAGGTATATGGGTCTGGTTTTGGATAAGGAGCTTAACCATTCACTCTCCTTTTTTTCCTAATCGTGCACATGCCTTACACCTTTGATAAAATCTTTTCACTGCTTCTTGCAGCTTACTTCCCACTTCATATGTGTTTAATACCTTCACAAAGAATCTCTCTCAACCCTATTATATGCTTTCTCCAGATCCATAAATGCCACATACAGATCTATATGTTTTCTAAATATTTCTCATACATTCTTTAAAGCAAACAATTGATCCACACATCCTTAACAACTTGGGAAACTATATTGCTTCTCCCCATTCTGATGCTCTGTGTATGCCTTTACCATCGGTACCCTCCCATACAACTTACTAGGTGTACTCAATTGACTGATACCTCTGTAGTTTGAACACTCACCTATACCCACCTTGCCTTTACACAGTGGGACTGTACATGCATTTGCCCAGTCCTGAGACTTCTCACCATGATCAGTACATACATTGAATATCCTTACTAACCAATCAAGTATACAGTCACCCCCCTTTCATGATAATTTCAACCATCCACTTCAGCCACCTGGCAGCATTTCATACACAAGACTCGCCACCTCTTGTTGCTTCACCCAAGCACTCTCCATAACTCTCTCACTTTGCATACTACCCCGACCAAAACACCCTACAACTGCCACTCTGTCATCAAACACATTTAAGAACCCTTCAAAATATTCACTCCATCTCCTTTTCACTTCATCACTACCTGTTATCACTCCCCCTTTTTCCCCCCTTCACTGATGTTCCTGTTTGTTCTTTTGTCTTTCACATATATTTACCTCCTTCCAAAGTCTTTTTTTTTCTAAAGTTTAATGATATTGCGTTATCCTTTTTTTCAACCCCTGCGTCATCATCTTGACCTCCTGTTTTCTTGTATACATCTCCCAGTCATTTGCACTCCGTAGTAAGTACCACCCAAATGCTTCTCTTTTCTCTTTCACTAGCAGCTTTATTTCTTCATCCCACCACTCATTACTCTTTTTAATCTGCCCATGTCCCACCTTTCGCATGCCAGATGAATCTCTTGCACATGCCATTACTGCTTCCTTAAATTCCTCCCATTCATCACCCACTCCCCTCGCTTGATTTACTCTCACCTTTTGCTATTCTACACTCAGTCTTTCCTGGTCATTTGGTTGGGGGAGGGGATGAAGGTTCTGAGAACAATGAAGAATGTGTGGAAGGAGAGAAAGTTATCTCTGAGAACAAAAATGGGTATGTTTGAAGGAATAGTAGTTCCAATAGTATTATATGGTTGTGAGGCATGAGCTGTGGATAGGGTTGTATGGAGGAGGGTGAATGTGTTGGAAATGAAATGGTTTGATTAGGTAACGAAAGGGTAAGAGAGATGTGTGGAAATAAAAAGAGTGTGGTGGAGAGAGCAGAAGAGGGTGTGTTGAAATGGTTTGGATATATAGAGAGAATCAGTGAGGTGGAGGGAACAAGGAGAAGCGGGAGACCATTTTGGAGGTGGGAGGATGGAGTAGGAAAAAGATTTTGAGTGACTGGGGCTCAAGCATACAGGAGGGTGAGAGGCATGCAAGAAATAGAGTGAATTGGAACAATATGGTATGTCGGGGTCGATGTGCTGTCAATGGACTGAACATGAGCATGTGAAACGTCTGAAGTAAACTATGGAAAGGTCTGTGGGGCCTGGATGAGGATAGGGAAGTGTGGTTTCTGTGCATTGCACATTTTTTTGCCTGTTTTCTTGGTGCTACCTTGCTGAGGCAGGGGGTAGCAATGCTGTTTCCTATGGGGCGGGGTAGCACCAGGAATGGATGATAGCAAGCAAGTATGAATATGTACATGTATGTATATATATGTATATGTATGTATATGTTGATATGTATATGTATGTACATGTGTGCTTATGGGCAATTATTTCGTATGTTTCCTGGCATGACCTCGCTGACACGGGAGACTTGTTAGAGGGAGTACCAGGAGAGATTGAGTGTAGAATGGCAAAAGGTGATAGCAAATGACTTGAGGGGAGTGGATGAAGAATGGGATGTATTTAGGGAATCAGTGGTGGCTTGTGCAGAAGATGCATGTAACAGGAAATATGGGAGGTGGGCAGATTAGAAAGTGTAGTGAGTGGTGGGATGAAGAAGTAAAGTTGTTAGTAAAAGAGAAAAGAGAAGCATTTAAACAATACTTACAAGGAGAGAATGCAAATGACTGGGAGATGTATTAAAGAAAGTGACAGGAGGACAAGAGAAAGCTGCAAGGGTTGAAAAGGGGGCAAATGAGAGTTGGGGTGAGAGAGTATAATTTAACTTTAGGGAGAATAGAAAGATGTTTTGGAAGGAGGTAAATAATGTGCATAAGACAAGAGAACAAATGGGAACATTGGTGAAGGGGGCAAGTGGAAGTAATGATAGGTGATGATGAAGTGAGGAGATGGAGAGAATATTTTGAAGGTTTGTTGAATGTGTTCGATGATAGTGTGGCAAATGTAGGGTGTTTAGGTTGGGGTGGTGTGCAAAGTGAGAGGGTCAGGGAGAATGGTTTGGTTAAGAGAGAAGAGGTAGTAAAGGCTTTGTGGAAGATGAAATCTGGCAAGTCGGTGGGTTTGGATGGTATTTCAGTAGAATTGATTAAAAATGGGGGTGACTGTGTCGTTGATTGGTTGGTAAGGATAGTCAGTATATGCATGGATCAAGGTGAAGTGCCCGAGGATTGGCTATGGATCAAGGTGAAGTGCCTGAGGATTGGCAGAGTGCATGTATAGTGCCATTGCACAAAGGCAAAGGGGATAATGGTGTGTTCAAACTACAGAGGCATAAGTTTGTTGAGTACTCCTGGGAAATTATATGGGAGGGTATTGATGTACAGAGCATCAGAGTGGGGAGGAGCAGTGTGGTTTCAGAAGTGGTGGAGGATGTGTGGATCAGGTGTTTGCTTTGAAGAATATATGTGAGAAATACTTAGAAAAACTGATGGATATACTTAGAAAAACAGATAGATTTTTATGTAGCATTTATGAATCTGGTGGAGGCATATGTTAGGGTTGATAGAGATGCTTTGTGGAAGGTTTTAAGAGCATATGATGTGGGAGGTAAGCTGCTAGAAGCAGTGACAAGTTTTAACATGGATATAAGGCATGTGTATGAGTAGGAAGAGAGGAGAGAGATTGTTCCCAGTGAAGGTCAGGCTGTGGCATGGGTGTGTGATGTCACCATGGTTGTTTAATTCGTATGTGGATGGGGTGGTTAGGGAGGTTTACTAAATGTAAGAGTTTTGGAGAGAGGGGCGAGTATGCAGTCCATTGGCAATGAGAGGTCCTGGGAAGTGAGTCAGTTGTTCGCTGATGATACAGCACTGGTGGCTGCTTCGAGTGAGGAACTGCAGAAGTTGGTGACTGAGTTTGGAAAAGTGTTAGAAAGGAGAAAGTTGAGAGTAAATGTGAATAAGAGCAAGATTATTAGGTTCAGCTGCATTAAGGGACAAGTTAGTTGGGATGTAAGTTTGATCAGAGAAATTGGAGGAAGTGGTGTTTTAGATATCTAGGAGTGGACTTGGTGGCGAATGGAACCACGGATGCAGAAGTGAGTCACAGGGTGGGGGAAGGGGCGAAGGTTCTGGGAGTAATGAAGAATGTGTGGCAAGAGACAACTTTATTTCAGAAAGCAAAAATGGGTATGTTTGAAGGAATAGTAGTTTCAAGAATATTATGTGTTTGCAAGGCATGGGCTATAGATAGTGTTGTATGGAGGATGGATGTGTTGGAAATGAAATGTTTGAGGACAATATGTAGTCTAAGGTGGTTTGATCGAGTAAGTAGGGAACGGGTAAGAGAGATGAGTGGTAATGAAAAATGTTTGGTTGAGAGAGCAGAAGAGGGTGTGTTGAAATGTTTGGACATATGGAGAGAATGAGTGAGAAAAGGTTGACAAAGAGGATATATGAATCAGAGATGGAGGGAACAAGGAGAAGCAGATCAAATTGGAGATGGAAGGATGGAGTGGAAAAGATTTTAAGTGATCAGGGCCTGAACATACAAGAAGGTGAGAGGCATGCAAAGAATAGACTGAATTGGAATGATGTAGTATACTGGGGTCGACGTGCTGTCAATGGACTGAACCAGGGCATGTGAAATGTCTGGGATAAACCATGGAAAGGTATGCGGGGCCTGGATGTGCATAGGGAGCTGTGGTTTCAGTGCATTATAGATGACAGCTAGAGACTGGCCTTTTCTGTTTACTTTCCTGGCGCTGCCTCGCAGAAGTGGGGGTAGTGATGCTGTTTCCTGTGGGTTGGGGTGGTGCCAGGAAAGGTGATGGCAAGCAAGTATGAATATGTACATGTGTATATATGTATATGTTGATATGTATATGTACATGTATGGGCATTTTTATATATATGTATATATATATTATTTTATATTTTATTATACTTTGTCGCTGTCTCCCGCGTTTGCGAGGTAGGGCAAGGAAACAGACGAAAGAAATGGCCCAACCCCCCCCCATACACATGTATATACATACGTCCACACACGCAAATATACATACCTACACAGCTTTCCATGGTTTACCCCAGACGCTTCACATGCCTTGATTCAATCCACTGACAGCACGTCAACCCCGGTATACCACATCGCTCCAATTCACTCTATTCCTTGCCCTCCTTTCACCCTCCTGCATGTTCAGGCCCCGATCACACAAAATCTTTTTCACTCCATCTTTCCACCTCCAATTTGGTCTCCCTCTTCTCCTCGTTCCCTACACCTCCGACACATATATCCTCTTGGTCAATCTTTCCTCACTCATTCTCTCCATGTGCCCAAACCACTTCAAAACACCCTCTTCTGCTCTCTCAACCACGCTCTTTTTATTTCCACACATCTCTCTTACCCTTATGTTACTCACTCGATCAAACTACCTCACACCACCCATTGTCCTCAAACATCTCATTTCCAGCACATCCATCCTCCTGCGCACAACTCTATCCATAGCCCACGCCTCGCAACCATACAACATTGTTGGAACCACTATTCCTTCAAACATACCCATTTTTGCTTTCCGAGATAATGTTCTCGACTTCCACACATTCTTCAAGGCCCCCAGAATTTTCGCCCCCTCCCCCACCCTATGATCCACTTCCGCTTCCATGGTTCCATCCGCTGCCAGATCCACTCCCAGATATCTAAAACACTTCACTTCCTCCAGTTTTTCTCCATTCAAACTCACCTCCCAATTGACTTGACCCTCAACCCTACTGTACCTAATAACCTTGCTCTTATTCACATTTACTCTTAACTTTCTTCTTCCACACACTTTACCAAACTCAGTCACCAGCTTCTGCAGTTTCTCACATGAATCAGCCACCAGCGCTGTATCATCAGCGAACAACAACTGACTCACTTCCCAAGCTCTCTCATCCCCAACAGACTTCATACTTGCCCCTCTTTCCAAAACTCTTGCATTCACCTCCCTAACAACCCCATCCATAAACAAATTAAACAACCATGGAGACATCACACACCCCTGCCGCAAACCTACATTCACTGAGAACCAATCACTTTCCTCTCTTCCTACATGTACACATGCCTTACATCCTCGATAAAAACTTTTCACTGCTTCTAACAACTTTCCTCCCACACCATATATTTTTAATACCTTCCACAGAGCATCTCTATCAACTCTATCATATGCCTTCTCCAGATCCATAAATGCTACATACAAATCCATTTGCTTTTCTAAGTATTTCTCACATACATTCTTCAAAGCAAACACCTGATCCACACATTCTCTACCACTTCTGAAACCACACTGCTCTTCCCCAATCTGATGCTCTGTACATGCCTTCACCCTCTCAATCAATACCCTCCTATATAATTTACCAGGAATACTCAACAAACTTATACCTCTGTAATTTGAGCACTCACTCTTATCCCCTTTGCCTTTGTACAACGGCACTATGCACGCATTCCGCCAATCCTCAGGCACCTCACCATGAGTCATACATACATTAAATAACCTTACCAACCAGTCAACAATACAGTCACCCCCTTTTTTAATAAATTCCACTGCAATACCATCCAAACCTGCTGCCTTGCCGGCTTTCATCTTCCACAAAGCTTTCACTACCTCTTCTCTGTTTACCAAATCATTTTCCCTAACCCTCTCACTTTGCACACCACCTCGACCAAAACACCCTATATCTGCCACTCTCTCATCAAACACACACATATATATATATATATATATATATATATATATATATATAAGGGGATAAGAGTGAGTGCTCAAATTGCAGAGGTATAAGTTTGTTGAGTATTCCTGGTAAATTATATGGGGGGGTATTGATTGAGAGGGTGAAGGCACGTACAGAGCATCAGATTGGGGAAGAGCAGTGTGGTTTCAGAAGTGGTAGAGGATGTGTGGATCAGGTGTTTGCTTTGAAGAATGTATGTGAGAAATACTTAGAAAAGCAAATGGATTTGTATGTAGCATTTATGGATCTGGAGAAGGCATATGATAGAGTTGATAGAGATGCTCTGTGGAAGGTATTAAGAATATATGGTGTGGGAGGAAAGTTGTTAGAAGCAGTGAAAAGTTTTTATCGAGGATGTAAGGCATGTGTACTTGTAGGAAGAGAGGAAAGTGATTGGTTCTCAGTGAATGTAGGTTTGCGGCAGGGGTGTGTGATGTCTCCATGGTTGTTTAATTTGTTTATGGATGGGGTTGTTAGGGAGGTAAATGCAAGAGTTTTGGAAAGAGGGGCAAGTATGAAGTCTGTTGGGGATGAGAGAGCTTGGGAAGTGAGTCAGTTGTTGTTCGCTGATGATACAGCGCTGGTGGCTGATTCATGTGAGAAACTGCAGAAGCTGGTGACTGAGTTTGGTAAAGTGTGTGGAAGAAGAAAGTTAAGAGTAAATGTGAATAAGAGCAAGGTTATTAGGTACAGTAGGGTTGAGGGTCAAGTCAATTGGGAGGTGAGTTTGAATGGAGAAAAACTGGAGGAAGTGAAGTGTTTTAGATATCTGGGAGTGGATCTGGCAGTGGATGGAACCATGGAAGCGGAAGTGGATCATAGGGTGGGGGAGGGGGCGAAAATTCTGGGGGCCTTGAAGAATGTGTGGAAGTCGAGAACATTATCTCGGAAAGCAAAAATGGGTATGTTTGAAGGAATAGTGGTTCCAACAATGTTGTATGGTTGCAAGGCGTGGGCTATGGATAGAGTTGTGCGCAGGAGGATGGATGTGCTGGAAATGTGATGTTTGAGGACAATGTGTGGTGTGAGGTGGTTTGATCGAGTGAGTAACGTAAGGGTAAGAGAGATGTGTGGAAATAAAAAGAGCGTGGTTGAGAGAGCAGAAGAGGGTGTTTTGAAGTGGTTTGGGCACATGGAGAGAATGAGTGAGGACAGATTGACCAAGAGGATATATGTGTCTGAGGTGGAGGGAACGAGGAGAAGAGGGAGACCAAATTGGAGGTGGAAAGATGGAGTGAAAAAGATTTTGTGTGATCAGGGCCTGAACATGCAGGAGGGTGAAAGGAGGGCAAGGAATAGAGTGAATTATAGCGATGTGGTATACCGGGGTTGACGTGCTGTCAGTGGATTGAATCAAGGCATGTGAAGCGTCTGGGGTAAACCATGGAAAGCTGTGTAGGTATGTATATTTGCGTGTGTGGACGTATGTATATACATGTGTATGGGGGGGGTTTGGCCATTTCTTTCGTCTGTTTCCTTGCGCTACCTCGCAAACGCGGGAGACAGCGACAAAGTATAATAATAAAAAAAATAAATATATATATATATATATATATATATATATATATATATATATATATATATATATATATATATATATATACATATATATATATATATATATATATATACTGGTTGGTAAGGTTATTTAATGTATGTGTGACTCATGGTGATGTGCCTGAGGATTGGCGGAATGCGTGCATAGTGCCATTGCACAAAGGCAAAGGGGATAAGAGTGAGTGCTCAAATTACAGAGGTATAAGTTTGTTGAGTATTCCTGGTAAATTATATAGGAGGGTATTGATTGAGAGGGTGAAGGCATGTACAGAGCATCAGATTGGGGAAGAGCAGTGTGGTTTCAGAAGTGGTAGAGGATGTGTGGATCAGGTGTTTGCTTTGAAGAATGTATGTGAGAAATACTTAGAAAAGCAAATGGATTTGTATGTAGCATTTATGGATCTGGAGAAGGCATATGATAGAGTTGATAGAGATGCTCTGTGGAAGGTATTAAGAATATATGGTGTGGGAGGCAAGTTGTTAGAAGCAGTGAAAAGTTTTTATCGAGGATGTAAGGCATGTGTACGTGTAGGAAGAGAGGAAAGTGATTAGTTCTCAGTGAATGTAGGTTTGCGGCAGGGGTGTGTGATGTCTCCATGGTTGTTTAATTTGTTTATGGGTGGGGTTGTTAGGGAGGTGAATGCAAGAGTTTTGGAAAGAGGGGCAAGTATGAAGTCTGTTGGGGATGAGAGAGCTTGGGAAGTGAGTCAGTTGTTGTTCGCTGATGATACAGCGCTGGTGGCTGATTCATGTGAGAAGCTGCAGAAGCTGGTGACTGAGTTTGGTAAAGTGTGTGAAAGAAGAAAGTTAAGAGTAAATGTGAATAAGAGCAAGGTTATTAGGTACAGTAGGGTTAAGGGTCAAGTCAATTGGGAGGTAAGTTTGAATGGAGAAAAACTGGAGGAAGTAAAGTGTTTTAGATATCTGGGAGTGGATCTGGCAGCGGATGGAACCATGGAAGCGGAAGTGGATCATAGGGTGGGGGAGGGGGCGAAAATTCTGGGAGCCTTGAAGAATGTTTGGAAGTCGAGAGCATTATCTCGGAAAGCAAAAATGGGTATGTTTGAAGGAATAGTGGTTCTAACAATGTTGTATGGTTGCGCGGCGTGGGCTGTGGATAGAGTTGTGCGCAGGAGGGTGGATGGGCTGGAAATGAGATGCTTTAGGACAATATGTGGTGTGAGGTGGTTTGATCGAGTAAGTAATGTAAGGGTAAGAGAGATGTGTGGAAATAAAAAGAGCGTGGTTGAGAGAGCAGAAGAGGGTGTTTTGAAATGGTTTGGGCACATGGAGAGAATGAGTGAGGAAAGATTGACCAAGAGGATATATGTGTCGGAGGTGGAGGGAACAAGGAGAAGTGGGAGACCAAATTGGAGGTGGAAAGATGGAGTGAAAAAGATTTTGAGTAATCAGGGCCTGAACATGCAGGAGGGTGAAAGGTGGGCAAGGAATAGAGTGAATTGGATCGATGTGGTATACCGGGGTCAACATGTTGTCAATGGATTGAATCAGGGCATGTGAAGCATCTGGGGTAAACCATGGAAAGTTCTGTGGGTCCTGGATGTGGAAAGGGAGCTGTGGTTTCGGGCATTATCGCATGACAGCTAGAGACTGAGTGTGAATGAATGGGGCCTTTGTTGTCTTTTCCTAGTGCTACCTCACACACATGAGGGGGAGGGGGATGTTATTCCATGTGTGGCGAGGTGGCGATGGGAATGAATAATAGGCAGACAGTGTCAATTGTGTGCATGTGTATATATGTATGTGTCTGTGTGTATATATATGTGTACATTGAGATGTATGGGTATGTATATTTGCGTGTGTGGACGTGTATGTATATACATGTGTATGGGGGTGGTTTAGGCCATTTCTTTTGTCTGTTTCCTTGCGCTACCTCACAGATGTGGGAGACAGCGACAAAGCAAAATAATAATAAAAATATATATATATTTTTTTTTTTGCTTTGTCGCTGTCTCCCGTGTTTGCAAGGTAGCTCAAGGAAACAGACAAAAGAAATGGCTCAACCCACCCCCATACACATGTATATACACACGTCCACACACGCAAATATACATACCTACACAGCTTTCCATGGTTTACCCCAGACGCTTCACATGCCTTGATTCAATCCACTGACAGCACGTCAACCCCGGTATACCACATCGCTCCAATTCACTCTATTCCTTGCCCTCCTTTCACCCTCCTGCATGTTCAGGCCCCGATCACACAAAATCTTTTTCACTCCATCTTTCCACCTCCAATTTGGTCTCTCTCTTCTCCTTGTTCCCTCCACCTCCGACACATATATTCTCTTGGTCAGTCTTTCCTCACTCATTCTCTCCATGTGCCCGAACCATTTCAAAACACCCTCTTCTGCTCTCTCAACCACGCTCTTTTTATTTCCACACATCTCTCTTACCCTTACGTTACTTACTCGATCAAACCACCTCACACCACCCATTGTCCTCAAACATCTCATTTCCAGCACATCCATCCTCCTGCGCACAACTCTATCCATAGCCCACGTCTCACAACCATACAACATTGTTGGAACCACTATTCCTTCAAACATACCCATTTTTGCTTTCCGAGATAATGTTCTCGACTTCCACACATTCTTCAAAGCTCCCAGAATTTTCGCCCCCTCCCCCACCCTATGATCCACTTCCGCTTCCATGGTTCCATCCGCTGCCAGATCCACTCCCAGATATCTAAAACACTTCACTTCCTCCAGTTTTTCTCCATTCAAACTCACCTCCCAATTGACTTGACCCTCAACCCTACTGTACCTAATAACCTTGCTCTTATTCACATTTACTCTTAACTTTCTTCTTTCACACACTTTACCAAACTCAGTCACCAGCTTCTGCAGTTTCTCACATGAATCAGCCACCAGCGCTGTATCATCAGTGAACAACAACTGACTCACTTCCCAAGCTCTCTCATCCCCAACAGACTTCATACTTGCCCCTCTTTCCAAAACTCTTGCATTCACCTCCCTAAAAACCCCATCCATAAACAAATTAAACAACCATGGAGACATCACACACCCCTGCCGCAAACCTACATTCACTGAGAACCAATCACTTTCCTCTCTTCCTACACGTACACATGCCTTACATCCTCGATAAAAACTTTTCACTGCTTCTAACAACTTGCCTCCCACACCATATATTCTTAATACCTTCCACAGAGCATCTCTATCAACTCTCATATGCCTTCTCCAGATCCATAAATGCTACATACAAATCCATTTGCTTTTCTAAGTATTTCTCACATACATTCTTCAAAGCAAACACCTGATCCACACATCCTCTACCACTTCTGAAACCACACTGCTCTTCCCCAATCTGATGCTCTGTACATGCCTTCACCCTCTCAATCAATATCCTCCCATATAATTTACCAGGAATACTCAACAAACTTATACCTCTGTAATTTGAGCACTCACTCTTATCCCCTTTGCCTTTGTACAATGGCACTATGCACGCACATATATATATATATATATATATATATATATATATATATATATATATATATATATATATGCGGGAGACAGCGACAAAGTATAAAAAAAAAAAAAAAATATATGGAAGAAGAAAGTTAAGAGTAAATGTGAATAAGAGCAAGGTTATTAGGTACAGTAGGGTTGAGGGTCAAGTCAAGTGGGAGGTGAGTTTGAATGGAGAAAAACTGGAGGAAGTGAAGTGTTTTAGATATCTGGGAGTGGATCTGGCAGCGGATGGAACCATGGAAGCGGAAGTGGATCATAGGGTGGGGGAGGGGGCGAAAATCCTGGGGGCCTTGAAGAATGTGTGGAAGTCGAGAACATTATCTCGGAAAGCAAAAATGGGTATGTTTGAAGGAATAATGGTTCCAACAATGTTGTATGGTTGCGAGGCGTGGGCTATGGATAGAGTTGTGCGCAGGAGGATGGATGTGTTGGAAATGAGATGTTTGAGGACAATGTGTGGTGTGAGGTGGTTTGATCAAGTGAGTAACGTAAGGGTAAGAGAGATGTGTGGAAATAAAAAGAGCGTGGTTGAGAGAGCAGAAGAGGGTGTTTTTGAAGTGGTTTGGGCACATGGAGAGGATGAGTGAGGAAAGATTGACCAAGAGGATATATGTGTCGGAGGTGGAGGGAACAAGGAGAAGAGGGAGACCAAATTGGAGGTGGAAAGATGGAGTGAAAAAGATTTTGTGTGATCGGGGCCTGAGCATGCAGGAGGGTGAAAGGAGGGCAAGGAATAGAGTTAATTGGAGCGATGTGGTATACCGGGGTTGACGTGCTGTCAGTGGATTGAAGCAGGGCATGTGAAGCGTCTGGGGTGGACCATGGAGGGCTGTGTAGGTATGTATATTTGCGTGTGTGGACGTATGTATATACATGTGTATGGGGGGGGGTTGGGCCATTTCTTTCGTCTGTTTCCTTGCGCTACCTCGCAAACTCGGGAGACAGCGACAAAGTATAATAATAAAAAAGTTTTTATCGAGGATGTAAGGCATGTGTACGTGTAGGAAGAGAGGAAAGTGATTGGTTCTCAGTGAATGTAGGTTTGCGGCAGGGGTGTGTGATGTCTCCATGGTTGTTTAATTTGTTTATGGATGGGGTTGTTAGGGAGGTAAATGCAAGAGTCTTGGAAAGAGGGGCAAGTATGAGGTCTGTTGGGGATGAGAGAGCTTGGGAAGTGAGTCAGTTGTTGTTCGCTGATGATACAGCGCTGGTGGCGGATTCATGTGAGAAACTGCAGAAGCTGCTGACGGAGTTTGGTAAAGTGTGTGGAAGAAGAAAGTTAAGAGTAAATGTGAATAAGAGCAAGGTTATTAGGTACAGTAGGGTTGAGGGTCAAGTCAATTGGGAGGTGAGTTTGAATGGAGAAAAACTGGAGGAAGTGAAGTGTTTTAGATATCTGGGAGTGGATCTGTCAGCGGATGGAACCATGGAAGCGGAAATGGATCATAGGGTGGGGGAGGGGGCGAAAATTTTGGGAGCCTTGAAAAATGTGTGGAAGTCGAGAACATAAAAGCAAAAATGGGTATGTTTGAAGGAATAGTAGTTCCAACAATGTTGTATGGTTGCGAGGCGTGGGCTATGGATAGAGTTGTGCGCAGGAGGATGGATGTGCTGGAAATGAGATGTTTGAGGACAATGTGTGGTGTGAGGTGGTTTGATCGAGTAAGTAACGTAAGGGTAAGAGAGATGTGTGGAAATAAAAAGAGCGTGGTTGAGAGAGCAGAAGAGGGTGTTTTGAAATGGTTTGGGCACATGGAGAGAATGAGTGAGGAAAGATTGACCAAGAGGATATATGTGTCGGAGGTGGAGGGAACGAGGAGAAGAGGGAGACCAAATTGGAGGTGGAAAGATGGAGTGAAAAGGATTTTGTGTGATTGGGGCCTGAACATGCAGGAGGGTGAAAGGAGGGCAAGGAATAGAGTGAATTGGAGCGATGTGGTATACAGGGGTTGACGTGCTGTCAGTGGATTGAATCAAGGCATGTGAAGCGTCCGGGATAAACCATGGAAAGCTGTGTAGGTATGTATATTTGCGTGTGTGGACGTGTGTATGTACATGTGTATGGGGAGGGTTGGGCCATTTCTTTCGTCTGTTTCCTTGCGCTACCTCGCAAACGCGGGAGACAGCGACAAAGTATAAAAAAAAAAAAAAAAAAAAAAAAATATATATATATATATATATATATATCTCCATTCAAACTCACCTCCCAATTGACTTGACCCTCACCCCTACTGTACCTAATAACCTTGCTCTTATTCACATTTACTCTCAACTTTCTTCTTCCACACACTTTACCAAACTCAGTCACCAGCTTCTGCAGTTTCTCACATGAATCAGCCACCAGCGCTGTATCATCAGCGAACAACAATTGACTCACTTCCCAAGCTCTCTCATCCCCAACAGACTTCATACTTGCCCCTCTTTCCAGGACTCTTGCATTTACCTCCTTTACAACCCCATCCATAAACAAATTAAACAACCATGGAGACATCACACACCCCTGCCGCAAACCTACATTCACTGAGAACCAATCACTTTCCTCTCTTCCTACACGTACACATGCCTTACATCCTCGATAAAAACTTTTCACTGCTTCTAACAACTTGCCTCCCACACCATATATTCTTAATACCTTCCACAGAGCATCTCTATCAACTCTATCATATGCCTTCTCCAGATCCATAAATGCTACATACAAATCCATTTGCTTTTCTAAGTATTTCTCACATACATTCTTCAAAGCAAACACCTGATCCACACATCCTCTACCACTTCTGAAACCGCATTGCTCTTCCCCAATCTGATGCTCTGTACATGCCTTCACCCTCTCAATCAATACCCTCCCATATAATTTACCAGGAATACTCAACAAACTTATACCTCTGTAATTTGAGCACTCACTCTTATCCCCTTTGCCTTTGTACAATGGCACTATGCACGCATTCCGCCAATCCTCAGGCACCTCACCATGAGTCATACATACATTAAATAACCTTACCAACCAGTCAACAATACAGTCACCCCCTTTCTTAATAAATTCCACTGCAATACCATCCAAACCTGCTGCCTTGCCGGCTTTCATCTTCCGCAAAGCTTTTACTACCTCTTCTCTGTTTACCAAATCATTTTCCCTAACCCTCTCACTTTGCACACCACCTCGACCAAAACACCCTATATCTGCCACTCTGTCATCAGACACATTCAACAAACCTTCAAAATACTCATTCCATCTCCTTCTCACATCACCGCTACTTGTTATCACCTCCCCATTTACGCCCTTCACTGAAGTTCCCATTTGCTCCCTTGTCTTACGCACCCTATTTACCTCCTTCCAGAACATCTTTTTATTCTCCCTAAAATTTACTGATAGTCTCTCACCCCAACTCTCATTTGCCCTTTTTTTCACCTCTTGCACCTTTCTCTTGACCTCCTGTCTCTTTCTTTTATACTTCTCCCACTCAATTGCATTTTTTCCCTGCAAAAATCGTCCAAATGCCTCTCTCTTTCTTTCTTTCTGGAGGAAGTGAAGTGTTTTAGATATCTGGGAGTGGATCTGTCAGCGGATGGAACCATGGAAGCGGAAGTGGATCATAGGGTGGGGGAGGGGGCGAAAATTTTGGGAGCCTTGAAAAATGTGTGGAAGTCGAGAACATTATCTCGGAAAGCAAAAATGGGTATGTTTGAGGGAATAGTGGTTCCAACAATGCTGTATGGTTGCGAGGCGTGGGCTATGGATAGAGATGTGCGCAGGAGGATGGATGTGCTGGAAATGAGATGTTTGAGGACAATGTGTGGTGTGAGGTGGTTTGATCGAGTAAGTAACGTAAGGGTAAGAGAGATGTGTGGAAATAAAAAGAGCGTGGTTGAGAGAGCAGAAGAGGGTGTTTTGAAATGGTTTGGGCACATGGAGAGAATGAGTGAGGAGAGATTGACCAAGAGGATATATGTGTCGGAGGTGGAGGGAACGAGGAGAAGAGGGAGACCAAATTGGAGGTGGAAAGATGGAGTGAAAAAGATTTTGTGTGATCGGGGCCTGAACATGCAGGAGGGTGAAAGGAGGGCAAGGAATAGAGTGAATTGGAGTCATGTGGTATACAGGGGTTGACGTGCTGTCAGTGGAGTGAAGCAAGGCATGTGAAGCGTCTGGGGTAAACCATGGAAAGCTGTGTAGGTATGTATATTTGTGTGTGTGGACGTGTGTATGTACATGTGTATGGGGGGGGGGGGTTGGGCCATTTCTTTCGTCTGTTTCCTTGCGCTACCTCGCAAACGCGGGAGACAGCGACAAAGTATAAAAAAAAAAAAAAAAAAAAAAAAAATATATATATATATATATATATATATATATATATATATATATATATATATATATTTTTTTTTTTTGCTGTCTCTTGCATTTGTGAGGTAGCGCAAGGAAACAGACGAAAGAAATGGCCCAACCCACCCCCATACATATGTATATACATACGTCCACACACGCAAATATACATACCTACACAGCTTTCCATGGTTTACCCCAGATGCTTCACATGCCCTGATTCAATCCACTGACAACATATCAACCTCGGTATACCACATTGATCCAATTCACTCTATTCCTTGCCCTCCTTTCACCCTCCTGCATGTTCAGGCCTCGATCTCACAAAATCTTTTTCACTCCATCTTTCCACCTCCAATTTCGTCTCCCACTTCTCCTCGTTCCCTCCACTTCCGACACATATATCCTCTTGGTCAATCTTTCCTCACTCATTCTCTCCATGTGCCCAAACCATTTGAAAACACCCTCTTCTGCTCTCTCAACCACACTCTTTTTATTTCCACACATCTCTCTTACCCTTATGTTACTTACTCGATCAAACCACCTCACACCACACATTGTCCTCAAACATCTCATTTCCAGCACATCCATCCTCCTGCGCACAACTCTATCTATAGCCCACGCCTCGCAACCATACAAAATTGTTGGAACCACTATTCCTTCAAACACACCCATTTTTGCTTTCCGAGATAATGTTCTCGACTTCCACACATTCTTCAAGGCTCCCAGAATTTTCGCCCCCTCCCCCACCCTATGATCCACTTCCACTTCCATGGTTCCATCCGCTGCCAGATCCACTCCCAGATATCTAAAACACTTTACTTCCTCCAGTTTTTCTCCATTCAAACTTACCTCCCAATTGACTTGACCCTCAACCCTACTGTACCTAATAACCTTGCTCTTATTCACATTTACTCTTAACTTTCTTCTTTCACACACTTTACCAAACTCAGTCACCAGCTTCTGCACTTTCTCACATGAATCAGCCACCAGCGCTGTATCATCAGCGAACAACAACTGACTCACTTCCCAAGCTCTCTCATCCACAACAGACTTCATACTTGCCCCTCTTTCCAAAACTCTTGCATTCACCTCCCTAACAGCCCCATCCATAAACAAATTAAACAACCATGGAGACATCACACACCCCTGCCGCAAACCTACATTCACTGAGAACCAACCACTTTCCTCTCTTCCTACACGTACACATTCCTTACATCCTCGATAAAAACTTTTCACTGCTTCTAACAACTTGCCTCCCACACTATATATTCTTAATACCTTCCACAGAGCATCTTTATCAACTCTATCATATGCCTTCTCCAAATCCATAAATGCTACATACAAATCCATTTGCTTTTCTAAGTTTTTCTCACATATATTCTTCAAAGCAAACACCTGATCCACACATCCTTCACCCTCTCAATCAATACCCTCCCATATAATTTACCAGGAATACTCAACAAACTTATACCTCTGTAATTTGAGCACTCACTCTTAACCCCTTTGCCTTTGTACAATGTCACTATGCACGCATTCCGCCAATCCTCAGGCACCTCACCATGAATCATACATACATTAAATAACATTACCAACCAGTCAACAATACAGTCACCCCCTTTTTTGATAAATTCCGCTGCAATACCATTCAAACTTGCTGCCTTGCCGGATTTCATCTTCCGTAAAGCTTTTACTACCTCTTCTCTATTTACCAAATCATTTTCACTAACCGTCTCACTTTGCACACTACCTCGACCAAAACACCCTATATCTGCCACTCTATCATCAGATACATTCAAGAAACCTTCAAAATACTCACTCCATCTTCTCACATCACCTCTACTTGTTATCAACTCCCCATTAGCCCCCTTCACTGAAGTTCCCATTTGCTCCCTTGTCTTACGCACTTTATTTACCTCCTTCCAAAACATCTTTTTATTCTCCCTAAAATTCAATGATACTCTCTCACCCCAACTCTCATTTGCCCTCTTTTTTCACCTCTTGCACCTTTCCCTTGACCTCCTGCCTCTTTGTTTTATATATCTTCCACTCATTTGCATTTTTTCCCTACAAAAATCATCCAAATGCCTCTCTCTTCTCTTTCACTAATAATCTTACTTTTTCATCCCACCACTCACTACCCTTTCTAATCAACCCACCTCCCATGCTTCTCATGCCACAAGCATCTTTTGCGCAAGCCATCACTGATTCCCTAAATACATCCCATTCCTCCCCCACTCCCCTACCTCCTTTGTTCTCACCTTTTTCCATTGAGTAATATATATATATATATATATATATATATATATATATATATATATATTTTATTTATTTTGCTTTGTTGCTGTCTCCCGCGTTTGCGAGGTAGCGCAATGAAACAGACGAAAGAAATGGCCCAACCCACCCCCATACACAATGTATATACATACACGTCCACACACGCAAATATACATACCTATACATCTCAATGTACACACATATATATATACACACACAGACACATACATATATACCCATGCACACAATTCACACTGTTTGCCTTTATTTATTCCCATCGCACCTCGCCACACATGGAATACCATCCCCCTCCTCCTCATGTGTGCGAGGTAGCACTAGGAAAAGACAACAAAGGCCCCATTCGTTCACACTAAGTCTCTAGCTGTCATGCAATAATGCCTGAAACCACAGTTCCCTTTCCACATCCAGGCCCCACACAACTTTCCATGGTTTACCCCAGACGCTTCACATGCCCTGATTCAATCCACTGACAGCACGTCAACCCCGGTATACCACATCGATCCAATTCACTCTATTCCTTGCCTGCCTTTCACCCTCCTGCATGTTCAGTCCCCGATCACACAAAATCTTTTCCACTCCATCTTTCCACGTCCAATTTGGTCTCCCACTTCTCCTCGTTCCCTCCACCTCTGACACATATATCCTCTTGGCTAATCTTTCCTCACTCATTCTCTCCATGTGCCCAAACTATTTCAAAACACCCTCTTCTGCTCTCTCAACCACGCTCTTTTTATTTCCACACATCTCTCTTACCCTTACATTACTTACTCGATCAAACCACCTCACACCACACATTGTCCTCAAACATCTCATTTCCAGCACATCCACCCTCTTGCGCACACCTCGTATGAGAAACTGCAGAAGCTGGTGACTTAGTTTGGTAAAGTGTGTGAAAAAAGAAAGTTAAGAGTAAATGTGAATAAGAGCAAGGTTATTAGGTACCGTAGGGTTGAGGGTCAAGTCATTTGGGAGGTAAGTTTGAATGGAGAAAAACTGGAGGAAGTAAAGTGTTTTAGATATCTTGGAGTGGATCTGGCAGCGGATGGAACCATGGAAGCGGAAGTGAATCATAGGGTGGGGGAGGGGGCGAAAATCCTGGGAGCCTTGAAGAATGTGTGGAAGTTGAGAACATTATCTCGGAAAGCAAAAATGGGTATGTTTGAAGGAATAGTGGTTCCAACAATGTTGTATGGTTGCGAGGCATGGGCTATATATATATATATATATATATATATATATATATATATATATATATATATATTTTTTTTTTTTTTGCTTTGTCGCTGTCTCCCGCGTTTGCGAGGTAGTGCAAGGAAACAGACGAAAAAAATGGCCCAACCCATCCCCATACACATGTATATACACACACGTCCACACACGCAAATATACATACCTACACAGCTTTCCATGGTTTACCCCAGACGCTTCACATGCCGTGATTCAATCCACTGACAGCACGTCAACCCCGGTATACCACATCGCTCCAATTCACTCTATTCCTTGCCCTCCTTTCACCCTCCTGCATGTTCAGGCCCCGATCACACAAAATCTTTTTCACTCCATCTTTCCACCTCCAATTTCGTCTCCCACTTCTCGTTCCCTCCACCTCTGACACATAAATCCTCTTGGTCAATCTGTCCTCACTCATTCTCTCCATGTGACCAAACCATTTCAAAACACCCTCTTCTGCTCTCTCAACCACGCTCTTTTTATTTCCACACATCTCTCTTACCCTTACGTTACTTACTCGATGAAACCACCTCACACCACACATTGTCCTCAAACATCTCATTTCCAGCACATCCATCCTCCTGCGCAGAACTCTATCCATAGCCCACGCCTCGCAACCATACAACATTGTTGGAACCACTATTCCTTCAAACATACCCATTTTTGCTTTCCGAGATAATGTTCTCGACTTCCACACATTCTTCAAGGCTCCCAGAATTTTCACCCCCTCTCCCACCCTATGATCCACTTCCGCTTCCATGGTTCCATCCGCTGCCAGATCCTTTCCCAGATATCTAAAACACTCTACTTCCTCCAGTTTTTCTCCATTCAAACTTACCTCCCAATTGACTTGACCCTCAACCCTACTGTTCCTAATAACCTTGCTCTTATTCACATTTACTCTTAACTTTCTTCTTTCACACACTTTACCAAACTCAGTCACCAGCTTCTGCACTTTCTCACATGAATCAGCCACCAGCGCTGTATCATCAGCGAACAGCAACTGACTCACTTCCCAAGCTCTCTCATCCACAACAGACTTCATACTTGCCCCTCTTTCCAAAACTCTTGCATTCACCTCCCTAACAGCCCCATCCATAAACAAATTAAACAACCATGGAGACATCACACACCCCTGCCGCAAACCTACATTCACTGAAACCAACCACTTTCCTCTCTTCCTACACGTACACATTCCTTACATCCTCGATAAAAACTTTTCACTGCTTCTAACAACTTGCCTCCCACACCATATATTCTTAATACCTTCCACAGAGCATCTCTATCAACTCTATCATATGCCTTCTCCAAATCCATAAATGCTACATACAAATCCATTTGCTTTTCTAAGTTTTTCTCACATATATTCTTCAAAGCAAACACCTGATCCACACATCCTCTACCACTTCTGAAACCACACTGCTCTTCCCCAATCTGATGCTCTGTACATACCTTCACCCTCTCAATCAATACCCTCCCATATAATTTACCAGGAATACTCAACAAATTTATACCTCTGTAATTTGAGCACTCACTCTTAACCCCTTTGCCTTTGTACAATGTCACTATGCACGCATTCCGCCAATCCTCAGGCACCTCACCATGAATCATACATACATTAAATAACATTACCAACCAGTCAACAATACAGTCACCCCCTTTTTTAATAAATTCCACTGCAATACCATTCAAACCTGCTGCCTTGCCGGATTTCATCTTCCGTAAAGCTTTTACTACCTCTTCTCTTTTTTTTTTTTTTTTTTTTGCTTTGTCGCTGTCTCCCGCGTTTGCGAGGTAGCGCAAGGAAACAGACGAAAGAAATGGCCCAACCCACCCCCATACACATGTATATACATACGTCCACACACGCAAATATACATACCTACACAGCTTTCCATGGTTTACCCCAGACGCTTCACATGCCTTGATTCAATCCACTGACAGCACGTCAGCCCCGGTATACCACATCGCTCCAATTCACTCTATTCCTTGCCCTCCTTTCACCCTCCTGCATGTTCAGGCCCCGATCACACAAAATCTTTTTCACTCCATCTTTCCACCTCCAATTTGGTCTCCCTCTTCTCCTCGTTCCCTCCACCTCCGACACATATATTCTCTTGGTCAATCTTTCCTCACTCATTCTCTCCATGTGCCCGAACCATTTCAAAACACCCTCTTCTGCTCTCTCAACCATGCTTGTTTTATTTCCACACATCTCTCTTACCCTTACGTTACTTACTCGATCAAACCACCTCACACCACACATTGTCCTCAAACATCTCATTTCCAGCACATCCATCCTTCTGCGCACAACTCTATCCATAGCCCATGCCTCGCAACCATACAACATTGTTGGAACCACTATTCCTTCAAACATACCCATTTTTTCTTTCCGAGATAATGTTCTCGACTTCCACACATTCTTCAAGGCTCCCAGAATTTTCGCCCCCTCCCCCACCCTATGATCCACTTCCGCTTCCATGGTTCCATCCGCTGCCAGATCCTTTCCCAGATATCTAAAACACTTTACTTCCTCCAGTTTTTCTCCATTCAAACTTACCTCCCAATTGACTTGACCCTCAACCCTACTGTTCCTAATAACCTTGCTCTTATTCACATTTACTCTTAACTTTCTTTTTTCACACACTTTACCAAACTCAGTCACCAGCTTCTGCACTTTCTCACATGAATCAGCCACCAGCGCTGTATCATCAGCGAACAGCAACTGACTCACTTCCCAAGCTCTCTCATCCACAACAGACTTCATACTTGCCCCTCTTTCCAAAACTCTTGCATTCACCTCCCTAACAGCCCCATCCATAAACAAATTAAACAACCATGGAGACATCACACACCCCTGCCGCAAACCTACATTCACTGAGAACCAATCACTTTCCTCTCTTCCTACACGTACACATGCCTTACATCCTCGATAAAAACTTTTCACTGCTTCTAACAACTTGCCTCCCACACCATATATTCTTAATACCTTCCACAGAGCATCTCTATCAACTCTATCAAATGCCTTCTCCAGATCCATAAATGCTACATACAAATCCATTTGCTTTTCTAAGTATTTCTCACATACATTCTTCAAAGCAAACACCTGATCCACACATCCTCTACCACTTCTGAAACCACACTGCTCTTCCCCAATCTGATGCTCTGTACATGCCTTCACCCTCTCAATCAATACCCTCCCATATAATTTACCAGGAATACTCAACAAACTTATACGCGTAGGTATATGAATACGAATAAAGTGTATATACAGTCCCATAGCCTAGCGGTTAGCATGCCTGCCTCTTGCACAGGGGTCCCAGGTTCGATCCTGGCTGTTGGAGGTTTGTATGTTCTATGAAGGTGCGCATTCATATACATTTTATTCGTATTCATATACCTCCGCGTTGTACAGTTAGGTTCGGTAAAACGCTATCAGCTTGCTATGTGCGTCTGTTCGGAAACAACCAAGTATAGACCCCATTGCTCACCATTGTGAGACGAAGGGTATTCGAGTACTTAGTATTTCGAATAGTTGTTTCCTATTATGCAGTCCCATAGCCTAGCGGTTAGCATGCCTGCCTCTCGCACAGCGGTCCCAGGTTCAATCCTGGCTGTTGGAGGTTTGTATTGTTATATATACATATATATATTCCTATGAGTCCACTGGGAAAATGAAACATGAAAAGTTTCCAGGTGCACTTTCGTGTAATAATCACATCATCAGGGGAGACGCAAGAGAGAAATATAACAGTCAGTTGATATACATCAAAGAGAGGAAGCTAAGATGCCATTTGGTAAACATGTGATTGTCCAAAACATACAACGAGCGTTCATAAACTTATCATTTTTAGAAGTCTTATCAACAGTAAAGTTATCTAATTTGTGTAGACATTCATTAATTTTTTTTTTTTTTTTTTTTTCTTTTCGCTGTCTCCCGCGTTTGTGAGGTAGCGCAAGGAAACAGATGAAAGAAATGGCCCAACCCACCCCCATACACATGCCTTGATTCAATCCACTGACAGCACGTCAACCCCGGTATACCACATCGCTCCAATTCACTCTATTCTTTGCCCTCCTTTCACCCTCCTGCATGTTCAGGCCCCGATCACACAAAATCTTTTTCACTCCATCTTTCCACCTCCAATTTGGTCTCCCTCTTCTCGTTCCCTCCACCTCCAACACATATATCCTCTTGGTCAATCTTTCCTCACTCATTCTCTCCATGTGACCAAACCATTTCAAAACACCCTCTTCTGCTCTCTCAACCACGCTCTTTTTATTTCCACACATCTCTCTTACCCTTACGTTACTTACTCGATCAAACCACCTCACACCACACATTGTCCTCAAACATCTCATTTCCAGCACATCCATCCTCCTGCGCAGAACTCTATCCATAGCCCACGCCTCGCAACCATACAACATTGTTGGAACCACTATTCCTTCAAACATACCCATTTTTGCTTTCCGAGATAATGTTCTCGACTTCCACACATTCTTCAAGGCTCCCAGAATTTTCACCCCCTCTCCCACCCTATGATCCACTTCCGCTTCCATGGTTCCATCCGCTGCCAGATCCTTTCCCAGATATCTAAAACACTCTACTTCCTCCAGTTTTTCTCCATTCAAACTTACCTCCCAATTGACTTGACCCTCAACCCTACTGTTCCTAATAACCTTGCTCTTATTCACATTTACTCTTAACTTTCTTCTTTCACACACTTTACCAAACTCAGTCACCAGCTTCTGCACTTTCTCACATGAATCAGCCACCAGCGCTGTATCATCAGCGAACAGCAACTGACTCACTTCCCAAGCTCTCTCATCCACAACAGACTTCATACTTGCCCCTCTTTCCAAAACTCTTGCATTCACCTCCCTAACAGCCCCATCCATAAACAAATTAAACAACCATGGAGACATCACACACCCCTGCCGCAAACCTACATTCACTGAAACCAACCACTTTCCTCTCTTCCTACACGTACACATTCCTTACATCCTCGATAAAAACTTTTCACTGCTTCTAACAACTTGCCTCCAACACCATATATTCTTAATACCTTCCACAGAGCATCTCTATCAACTCTATCATATGCCTTCTCCAAATCCATAAATGCTACATACAAATCCATTTGCTTTTCTAAGTTTTTCTCACATATATTCTTCAAAGCAAACACCTGATACACACATCCTCTACCACTTCTGAAACCACACTGCTCTTCCCCAATCTGATGCTCTGTACATACCTTCACCCTCTCAATCAATACCCTCCCATATAATTTACCAGGAATACTCAACAAATTTATACCTCTGTAATTTGAGCACTCACTCTTAACCCCTTTGCCTTTGTACAATGTCACTATGCACGCATTCCGCCAATCCTCAGGCACCTCACCATGAATCATACATACATTAAATAACATTACCAACCAGTCAACAATACAGTCACCCCCTTTTTTAATAAATTCCACTGCAATACCATTCAAACCTGCTGCCTTGCCGGATTTCATCTTCCGTAAAGCTTTTACTACCTCTTTATTTTTTTTTTTTTTTTTTTTTTTGCTTTGTCGCTGTCTCCCGCGTTTGCTAGGTAGCGCAAGGAAACAGACAAAAGAAATGGCCCAACCCACCCCCATACACATGTATATACATACGTCCACACACGCAAATATATATACCTACACAGCTTTCCATGGTTTACCCCAGACGCTTCACATGCCTTGATTCAATCCACTGACAGCACGTCAGCCCCGGTATACCACATCGCTCCAATTCACTCTATTCCTTGCCCTCCTTTCACCCTCCTGCATGTTCAGGCCCCGATCACACAAAATCTTTTTCACTCCATCTTTCCACCTCCAATTTGGTCTCCCTCTTCTCCTCGTTCCCTCCACCTCCGACACATATATTCTCTTGGTCAATCTTTCCTCACTCATTCTCTCCATGTGCCCGAACCATTTCAAAACACCCTCTTCTGCTCTCTCAACCATGCTTGTTTTATTTCCACACATCTCTCTTACCCTTACGTTACTTACTCGATCAAACCACCTCACACCACACATTGTCCTCAAACATCTCATTTCCAGCACATCCACCCTTCTGCGCACAACTCTATCCATAGCCCATGCCTCGCAACCATACAACATTGTTGGAACCACTATTCCTTCAAACATACCCATTTTTTCTTTCCGAGATAATGTTCTCGACTTCCACACATTCTTCAAGGCTCCCAGAATTTTCGCCCCCTCCCCCACCCTATGATCCACTTCCGCTTCCATGGTTCCATCCGCTGCCAGATCCTTTCCCAGATATCTAAAACACTTTACTTCCTCCAGTTTTTCTCCATTCAAACTTACCTCCCAATTGACTTGACCCTCAACCCTACTGTTCCTAATAACCTTGCTCTTATTCACATTTACTCTTAACTTTCTTTTTTCACACACTTTACCAAACTCAGTCACCAGCTTCTGCACTTTCTCACATGAATCAGCCACCAGCGCTGTATCATCAGCGAACAGCAACTGACTCACTTCCCAAGCTCTCTCATCCACAACAGACTTCATACTTGCCCCTCTTTCCAAAACTCTTGCATTCACCTCCCTAACAGCCCCATCCATAAACAAATTAAACAACCATGGAGACATCACACACCCCTGCCGCAAACCTACATTCACTGAGAACCAATCACTTTCCTCTCTTCCTACACGTACACATGCCTTACATCCTCGATAAAAACTTTTCACTGCTTCTAACAACTTGCCTCCCACACCATATATTCTTAATACCTTCCACAGAGCATCTCTATTAACTCTATCATATGCCTTCTCCAGATCCATAAATGCTACATACAAATCCATTTGCTTTTCTAAGTATTTCTCACATACATTCTTCAAAGCAAACACCTGATCCACACATCCTCTACCACTTCTGAAACCACACTGCTCTTCCCCAATCTGATGCTCTGTACATGCCTTCACCCTCTCAATCAATACCCTCCCATATAATTTACCAGGAATACTCAACAAACTTATACGCGTAGGTATATGAATACGAATAAAGTGTATATACGGTCCCATAGCCTAGCGGTTAGCATGCCTGCCTCTTGCACAGGGGTCCCAGGTTCGATCCTGGCTGTTGGAGGTTTGTATGTTCTATGAAGGTGCGCATTCATATACATTTTATTCGTATTCATATACCTCCGCGTTGTACAGTTAGGTTCGGTAAAACGCTATCAGCTTGCTATGTGCGTCTGTTCGGAAACAACCAAGTATAGACCCCGTTGCTCACCATTGTGAGACGAAGGGTATTCGAGTACTTAGTATTTCGAATAGTTGTTTCCTATTATGCAGTCCCATAGCCTAGCGGTTAGTATGCCTGCGTCTCGCACAGCGGTCCCAGGTTCAATCCTGGCTGTTGGAGGTTTGTATTGTTATATATACATATATATATTCCTATGAGTCCACGGGGAAAATGAAACATGAAAAGTTTCCAGGTGCACTTTCGTGTAATAATCACATCATCAGGGGAGACGCAAGAGAGAAATATAACAGTCAGTTGATATACATCAAAGAGAGGAAGCTAAGATGCCATTTGGTAAACATGTGATTGTCCAAAACATACAACGATCGTTCATAAACTTATCATTTTTAGAAGTCTTATCAACAATAAAGTTATCTAATTTGTGTAGACATTCATTAATTTTTTTTTTTTTTTTTTTTTTCTTTTCGCTGTCTCCCGCGTTTGTGAGGTAGCGCAAGGAAACAGATGAAAGAAATGGCCCAACCCACCCCCATACACATGCCTTGATTCAATCCACTGACAGCACGTCAACCCCGGTATACCACATCGCTCCAATTCACTCTATTCTTTGCCCTCCTTTCACCCTCCTGCATGTTCAGGCCCCGATCACACAAAATCTTTTTCACTCCATCTTTCCACCTCCAATTTGGTCTCCCTCTTCTCCTCGTTCCCTCCACCTCCAACACATATATCCTCTTGGTCAATCTTTCCTCACTCATTCTCTCCATGTGACCAAACCATTTCAAAACACCCTCTTCTGCTCTCTCAACCACGCTCTTTTTATTTCCACACATCTCTCTTACCCTTACGTTACTTACTCGATCAAACCACCTCACACCACACATTGTCCTCAAACATCTCATTTCCAGCACATCCATCCTCCTGCGCACAACTCTATCCATAGTCCACGCCTCGCAACCATACAACATTGTTGGAACCACTATTCCTTCAAACATACCCATTTTTGCTTTCCGAGATAATGTTCTCGACTTCCACACATTCTTCAAGGCTCCCAGAATTTTCGCCCCCTCCCCCACCCTATGATCCACTTCCGCTTCCATGGTTCCATCAGCTGCCAGATCCACTCCCAGATATCTAAAACACTTCACTTCCTCCAGTTTTTCTCCATTCAAACTCACCTCCCAATTGAATTGACCCTCAACCCTACTGTACCTAATAACCTTGCTCTTATTCACATTTACTCTTAACTTTCTTCTTTCACACACTTTACCAAACTCAGTCACCAGCTTCTGCACTTTCTCACATGAATCAGCCACCAGCGCTGTATCATCAGCGAATAACAACTGACTCACTTCCCAAGCTCTCTCATCCCCAACAGACTTCATACTTGCCCCTCTTTCCAAAACTCTTGCATTCACCTCCCTAACAACCCCATCCATAAACAAATTAAACAACCATGGAGACATCACACACCCCTGGCGCAAACCTACATTCACTGAGAACCAATCACTTTCCTCTCTTCCTACACGTACACATGCCTTACATCCTCGATAAAAACTTTTCACTGCTTCTAACAACTTGCCTCCCACACCATATATTCTTAATACCTTCCACAGAGCATCTCTATCAACTCTATCATATGCCTTCTCCAGATCCATAAATGCTACATACAAATCCATTTGCTTTTCTAAGTATTTCTCACATACATTCTTCAAAGCAAACACCTGATCCACACATCCTCTACCACTTCTGAAACCACACTGCTCTTCCCCAATCTGATGCTCTGTACATGCCTTCACCCTCTCAATCAATACCCTCCCATATAATTTGCCAGGAATACTCAACAAACTTATACCTCTGTAATTTGAGCACTCACTCTTATCCCCTTTGCCTTTGTACAATGGCACTATGCACGCATTCCGCCAATCCTCAGGCACCTCACCATGAGTCATTTTTTTTTTTTCTTTTTTTATACTTTGTCGCTGTCTCCCGCGTTTGCGAGGTAGCGCAAGGAAACAGACGAAAGAAATGGCCCAACCCCCCCATACACATGTACATACACACGTCCACACACGCAAATATACATACCTACACAGCTTTCCATGGTTTACCCCGGACGCTTCACATGCCTTGATTCAATCCACTGACAGCACGTCGACCCCTGTATACCACATCGCTCCAATTCACTCTATTCCTTGCCCTCCTTTCACCCTCCTGCATGTTCAGGCCCCGATCACACAAAATCCTTTTCACTCCATCTTTCCACCTCCAATTTGGTCTCCCTCTTCTCCTCGTTCCCTCCACCTCCGACACATATATCCTCTATGTCAATCTTTCCTCACTCATTCTCTCCATGTGCCCAAACCATTTCAAAACACCCTCTTCTGCTCTCTCAACCACGCTCTTTTTATTTCCACACATCTCTCTTACCCTTACGTTACTTACTCGATCAAACCACCTCACACCAAACATTGTCCTCAAACATCTCATTTCCAGCACATCCATCCTCCTGCGCACAACTCTATCCATAGCCCACGCCTCGCAACCATACAACATTGTTGGAACCACTATTCCTTCAAACATACCCATTTTTGCTTTCCGGGATAATGTTCTCGACTTCCACACATTTTTCAAGGGTCCCAAAATTTTCGCCCCCTCCCCCACCCTATGATCCACTTCCGCTTCCATGGTTCCATCCGCTGACAGATCCACTCCCAGATATCTAAAACACTTCACTTCCTCCAGTTTTTCTCCATTCAAACTCACCTCCCAATTGACTTGACCCTCAACCCTACTGTACCTAATAACCTTGCTCTTATTCACATTTACTCTTAACTTTCTTCTTCCACACACTTTACCAAACTCCGTCACCAGCTTCTGCAGTTTCTCACATGAATCCGCCACCAGCGCTGTATCATCGGCGAACAACAACTGACTCACTTCCCAAGCTATCTCATCCCCAACAGACTTCATACTTGCCCCTCTTTCCAAGACTCTTGCATTTACCTCCCTAACAACCCCATCCATAAACAAATTAAACAACCATGGAGACATCACACACCCCTGCCGCAAACCTACATTCACTGAGAACCAATCACTTTCCTCTCTTCCTACACGTACACATGCCTTACATCCTCGATAAAAACTTTTCACTGCTTCTAACAACTTGCCTCCCACACCATATATTCTTAATACCTTCCACAGAGCATCTCTATCAACTCTATCATATGCCTTCTCCAGATCCATAAATGCTACATACAAATCCATTTGCTTTTCTAAGTATTTCTCACATACATTCTTCAAAGCAAACACCTGATCCACACATCCTCTACCACTTCTGAAACCACACTGCTCTTCCCCAATCTGATGCTCTGTACATGCCTTCACCCTCTCAATCAATACCCTCCCATATAATTTACCAGGAATACTCAACAAACTTATACCTCTGTAATTTGAGCACTCACTCTTATCCCCTTTGCCTTTGTACAATGGCACTATGCACGCATTCCGCCAATCCTCAGGCACCTCACCATGAGTCATACATACATTAAATAACCTTACCAACCAGTCAACAATACAGTCACCCCCTTTTTTAATAAATTCCACTGCAATACCATCCAAACCTGCTGCCTTGCCGGCTTTCATCTTCCGCAAAGCTTTCACTACCTCTTCTCTGTTTACCAAATCATTTTCCCTAACCCTCTCACTTTGCACACCACCTCGACCCAAACACCCTATATCTGCCACTCTGTCATCAGACACATTCAACAAACCTTCAAAATACTCATTCCATCTCCTTCTCACATCACCACTACTTGTTATCACCTCCCCATTTACGGCCTTCACTGAAGTTCCCATTTGCTTCCTTGTCTTACGCACCCTATTTACCTCCTTCCAGAACATCTTTTTATTCTCCCTAAAATTTACTGATAGTCTCTCACCCCAACTCTCATTTGCCCTTTTTTTCACCTCTTGCACCTTTCTCTTGACCTCCTGTCTCTTTCTTTTATACTTCTCCCACTCAATTGCATTTTTTCCCTGCAAAAATCGTCCAAATGCCTCTCTCTTCTCTTTCACTAATACTCTTACTTCTTCATCCCACCACTCACTACCCTTTCTAAACAGCCCACCTCCCACTCTTCTCATGCCACAAGCATCTTTTGCGCAATCCATCACTGATTCCCTAAATACATCCCATTCCTCCCCCACTCCCCTTACTTCCATTGTTCTCACCTTTTTCCATTCTGTACACAGTCTCTCCTGATACTTCTTCACACAGGTCTCCTTCCCAAGCTCACTTACTCTCACCACCTTCTTCACCCCAACATTCACTCTTCTTTTCTGAAAACCCATACTAATCTTCACCTTAGCCTCCACAGGATAATGATCAGACATCCCTCCAGTTGCACCTCTCAGCACATTGACATCCAAAAGTCTCTCTTTCGCACGCCTGTCAATTAACACGTAATCTAATAACGCTCTCTGGCCATCTCTCCTACTTACATAAGTATACTTATGTATATCTCGCTTTTTAAACCAGGTATTCCCAATCATCAGTCCTTTTTCAGCACATAAATCTACAAGCTCTTCACCATTTCCATTTACAACACTGAACACCCCATGCATACCAATTATTCCCTCAACTGCCACATTACTCACCTTTGCATTCAAATCACCCATCACTATAACCCGGTCTCGTGCATCAAAACCGCTAACACACTCATTTAGCTGCTCCCAAAACACTTGCCTCTCATGATCTTTCTTCTCATGCCCAGGTGCATATGCACCAATAATCACCCACCTCTCTCCATCAACTTTCAATTTTACCCATATTAATCGAGAATTTACTTTCTTACATTCTATCACATACTCCCACAACTCCTGTTTCAGGAGTATTGCTACTCCTTCCCTTGCTCTTGTCCTCTCACTAACCCCTGACTTCACTCCCCAGACATTTCCAAACCACTCTTCCCCTTTACCCTTGAGCTTCGTTTCACTCAGAGCCAAAACATCCAGGTTCCTTTCCTCAAACATACTACCTATCTCTCCTTTTTTCACATCTTGGTTACATCCACACACATTTAGGCACCCCACTCTGAGCCTTCGAGGAGGATGAGCACTCCCAGCGTGACTCCTTCTTCTGTTTCCCATTTTAGAAAGTTAATACAAGGAGGGGAGGATTTCCGGCCCCCCGCTCCCGTCCCCTCTAGTCGCTTTCTACGACACGCGAGGAATACGTGGGAAGTATTCTTTCACCCCTATCCCCAGGGATAATATACATATATATATACACACACACACACACACACACACGCACACACACACACACACATACATATATATACATATGAAAAATGTAAGAAACAATTTAGAAAACAAACTTTTAGCTTGAAATGAATGAAAAAAATGAACGTCACATAATGGTTCAACCTCTGGCTATGGAAAAGGAAATGTACAATTTATTCACACAAACGTCAATAGCAGTTCTCATCAATTTCACCACTGAATCAATAAGCTTCAATGTCTAAGCTACATTTTTCTCCAACTTCACTATTTTCTTGTCAAAACACCATGCATGAAAACTATCACTCCAGTAACACAACTATAAACATTTACTTCCCCTTTAAAAAGTTCTGGGGAAGTCTGTCTCGATACACTGCGGCGAGGCGACGCGACGCTGACACAATCACTGTCACAATATCACTTCTGCCTCCTTCCAAGCGTTGTTTCAGGGAATAATTCCGGGTTGCTGAAGTGCCGCATAGGCTGGCACGATAGCCCGGGCCACATCGAAGACGTTATATATTTCCAGTAAATATCTCGACATTCTTTCAACACATACTGGAATGCCTCCACATAATCTTTCACTGCATCATCCAGTGCACTTTTGAGGGCATTTCCATCCCATTTGTTCACTTTTGGTGGGTTTTCCTCCATTATCTCAAGGTATTTGTCATCCACTTAATGGACAATAACAGCTAGTTCACAGTAGCCAGCCTTTCTAGCTGCAATGCTGTGCTGGTGCTGGTTCCAGTCATCTAAAACATATCGTCAGGTGGACAGAAATGCATGTGGGATCCAAGCTGGTAGCATGACACTCTCTGACCATACCATTTACAGGTAAACGTGACCATCTGAGAGCGACTTTAATTAACCATGAGTCATACATACATTAAATAACCTTACCAACCAGTCAACAATACAGTCACCCCCTTTTTTAATAAATTCCACTGCAATACCATCCAAACCTGCTGCCTTGCCGGCTTTCATCTTTCGCAAAGCTTTTACTACCTCTTTTCTGTTTACCAACTCATTTTCCCTAACCCTCGCACTTTGCACACCACCTCGACCAAAACACCCTATATCTGCCACTCTATCATCAAACACATTCAACAAACCTTCAAAATACTCACTCCATCTCCTCACATCACCACTACTTGTTATCACCTCCCCATTTGCGCCCTTCACTGAAGTTCCCATTTGCTCCCTTGTCTTACGCACTTTATTTACCTCCTTCCGGAACATCTTTTTATTCTCCCTAAAATTTAATGATACTCTCTCACCCCAACTCTCATTTGCCCTTTTTTTCACCTCTTGCACCTTTCTCTTGACCTCCTGTCTCTTTCTTTTATACGTCTCCCACTCAATTTCATTTTTTCCCTGCAAAAATCGTCCAAATGCCTCTCTCTTCTCCTTCACTAATACTCTTACTTCTTCATCCCACCACTCACTACCCTTTCTAATCAACCCACCTCCCACTCTTCTCATGCCACAAGCATCTTTTGCGCAATCCATCACTGATTCCCTAAATACATCCCATTCCTCCCCCACTCCCCTTACTTCCATTGTTCTCACCTTGTTCCATTCTGTACTCAGTCTCTCCTGGTACTTCCTCACACAAGTCTCCTTCCCAAGCTCACTTACTCTCACCACCCTCTTCACCCCAACATTCACTCTTCTTTTCTGAAAACCCATACAAATCTTCACCTTAGCCTCCACAAGATAATGATCAGACATCCCTCCAGTTGCACCTCTCAGCACATTAACATCCAAAAGTCTCTCTTTCGCGCGCCTGTCAGTTAACACGTAATCCAATAACGCTCTCTGGCCATCTCTCCTACTTACATAAGTATGCTTATGTATATCTCGCTTTTTAAACCAGGTATTCCCAATCATCAGTCCTTTTTCAGCACATAAATCTACAAGCTCTTCACCATTTCCATTTACAACACTGAACACCCCATGTATAACAATTATTCCCTCAACTGCCACATTACTCACCTTTGCATTCAAATCACCCAACACTATAACCCGGTCTCGTGCATCAAAACCACTAACACACTCATTCAGCTGCTCCCAAAACACTTGCCTCTCATGATCTTTCTTCTCATGCCCAGGTGCATATGCACCAATAATCACCCATCTCTCTCCATCAACTTTCAGTTTTACCCATATTAATCGAGAATTTACTTTCTTACATTCTATCACATACTTCCACAACTCCTGTTTCAGGAGTACTGCTACTCTTTCCCTTGCTCTTGTCCTCTCACTAACCCCTGACTTTACTCCCAAGACATTCCCAAACCACTCTTCCCCTCTACCCTTGAGCTTCGTTTCACTCAGAGCCAAAACATCCAGGTTCCTTTCCTCAAACATACTACCTATCTCTCCTTTTTCACATCTTGGTTACATCCACACACATTTAGGCACCCCAATCTGAGCCTTCGAGGAGGATGAGCACTCCCCGCGTGACTCCTTCTTCTGTTTCCCATTTTAGAAAGTTAAAAAAAATACAAGGAGGGGAGGATTTCTGGCCCCCCGCTCCGTTATACTTAATCGTATACATATTGTTTCTTTAATTGCTTACCTCATCATAATCAGTCATGTCTGACTGTTGTCAGGGCCACTACCATGTCAACATCAGATACTACCCACTTTGATTCCGAATTATTACCTGATCTTCTTCCCGTCTACTATAAAAGGCTTTTCCTCTACAGTCAGTATTATAAATGGCTCAGTTATGGGAAAGTGTCAAAAGTCTTCCAAATGCGAGAATTCTCCTTCACCCTAGCTGATGATATCTATATACGATTCCAGTCATTCAAAGATCAAGAGGACATGGAGAAGGAGATAAAAAGGCATTGTACATACAAAATCGACATAGGTGCTGTCTATTCTCACAGACCAAAGGACCATCGGACAGTTTCAGTGTTTACACCAAAGGAAAAAGAATTGGTCTTTGACATTCATTAATATTAAGATTATAATTCTTTGTGTATTTAATAATAGAAGATTCAATGATATTTCTCTTGGTAATAGAGTTAGAGTTAATAACTGAGATGGCGTTACTCCAGTCAATACAATGATCATAGTTTTTAACATGATTAAACAAGGCATTTGATTCTTGTACCATTCTTCTACTATATTTATGTTGCTTAAGTCTAACAGAAAGATCCTTACCAGTCTGACCAACATAAAATTTTTCACAGTTTCCACAAGGCACTTTATAGATGCAACCAAGAGAATTTTATGGTGAATTCCTGATTAAGATATTCTTTATAGTATTATTGTTGCTAAAGGCAACATTTACATTAAAGGATTTAAGCAACATGGGAAGCAAAGTGAAATTATTATTAATAGGGAGAACTAAAAGATTCTTGGTGACAATGGGAGGTTTGGGCTCAACTCTATAAAATGATTTCTTTGCTAACTTAAGGGATTTGTCAGTGAAAGATCTAGGGTCTGCCATCATGTCTGTCATAAATTTCTTATATGTGAACACGAAAGGGAATGTTTATAAATTTTGTCTACAACAAAGCTATCCAGTTTGTACAGACCTTCACTAATATTAATGTTATAATTCTTTGTGTATCAAACAATTGAAGATTCAATGATATTTCTTGTGGCAAAGGAGTCACAGTTAATAACTGAATTAACATTACTTCAGTCATTACAATGCTCATAATTTTTAGTATGATTAAACAAAGCATTTGATTCTTGTTCTGTTCTTATGCTATATCTATGCTGCTTAAGTCTAACATAAAGATCCTTACCAGTTTGCACAACACAAAACATTACAGTTTTTACAAGATATTCTGTAAACACAGTCTGCAGAATTTAATAACTGAATTAACATTACTTTACTCATTACAATGCTCATAATTTTTAGCATGATTAAACAAATCATTTGCTTCTTGTCCTGTTCTTATTCTATATTCATGTTGCTAAGTCTTACATAAAGATCCTTACCAGTCTGCCCACCCTAAAACTTATTACAGTTTTCACAAGACATTCTGTAAACACAGTTCGCAAAATCTAAAAGGTATAGTTTGGATGTGCTGGGGTTTGGTGAAACCCATATCCTTGGACAGATTGTAGAGTAAGAATGGAAATGATAAATGAAAAGTAATGGAGAGCATCGAATGAGGAGTGGTATGGACAGGAATGAATGAGAATTATCAGGAGGAGAGAAAGAAGGATGTGCAATTCTGCTGTCACTGAGAGTATGGAGGAGCATTACAGAGCATGGATGGAATGGATCAAGATTAGTGTGGGTGAAAGAGAAGATCGGAAATGTAAAGTATGCATACATGCGCCTGTGAATATGAAGACTATATGAGGTAAGGATAAAATGAAATTTGAATGACTATATAATGGTTTAGAAAAAGACAGAAACATGGTTATAATGGGTGATATGAATGCAAAAGTGAGATGTGATGAAATTGGCAATAGCTGGTACATGGGAAGTGCCTGGAGTAAATGTGACTGGAAGTTACTCTGTGGATGTCATGCTGAGAAGGGTTCATTTCTTGTAAATACCTTTTTCCATCACAAGATGATCCACAGGTATATATGGATGCGAAAGGAAGGAAGAGGAGAGCAACAGGCTCTGATCTGTGTGGCAATGGATGAAAGATTGAAAAAGGCCAAGCTAGACGATAGAGTTGTGAGAAGATTCTTCAGAGACTCTCACCATTTGACAGTTCTTGTGGGGAAGAGAATTAGGGAGAAGTGGAGGTTTGAGGTAAGGAAGAATGGAGAGGTTAAAGTGTTGGAAAACAAGATGATGAATCAGGAAAAATGCAGGGAAGAGTATGAAAGGAGGGTGAATGAATGTTTAGATAGAAGTGCAGTGAATGCAGAGAGGCAGTCATGTGTGAATGAGGTGTTTCAAATGTTTAGAGAAATGCTCTTAAAGGCTGTGAAATATAGGAAAAAAAGGGCTATGCAGGGTGGACAAAAGAGATTAGATATGCTGTGGAAAAGAAAAAAGCATTTGGTATATTGCTTAAAAGGCATGTACTTTTGGAAGTTCAGCAAAGGAGGAGGGAAGAATATAAGATGTGTAAGCAGAATGTTAAGAAGCTGAGTGAGGAAAGCAAAGAAAGAGTATGTAAAGATTCTGGAAGGGAATTGAATGGAAAATTAAGAGAATATAAGAAATTGTACAGGAAGGAGGTGAAAAAGGAAAGAGGATCCAAGAGTGGAAAAGTTAATGTACGAAGTAAGGAGGGAAAGCTGCTGAATCAAAAGCAGGAAGTGAAAGGAAGATGGAAAGAGCATTTTGAAGACCTAATGAATGTGGAAGAAGGGAAGGCAGCAGTTGTTACATGCATGGTTATGGAGGATGGGAGGAAGAGGATGCAAGTGCAGGGGCCTAAATCAAAATGGGAGGTAAAATGGGCAATAATGAGGCTGAATGTAGGAGAAGTACCAGGAGTGGTTGGGATTACAGTTGAAGTGCTTTTAAAGTATGCAGAAAGTGTAATAAGAGTGGATGCTTCTGATATGTAATTTAGCAAGGAAACACAAAGTTGTGCTTAAAGACTGGGAGAAAGCTATTATTGTTCTTTTATTCAAAGGAAAAGGAGCTAAGGATGTATTTACCAATTATAAGGAAATAAGTGTGTTAAGTACACCAACAAAAGTATATGTAAGAATGTTGATTGACAGAGTGATGGAAGTGACTGAAAGCAGAATAAGTGAGGATAAGTGAGGATATATAAGTGATGGATATATGGATCAGATTTTTGCAGTAAAGATGACTGTGGAAAAGTATTCAGCAAAAGGAAAGAAGTTATATGCAGCTTTCATGGATCTGGAGAAAGCATATGACAGAGTTGAGTGGAACACTTTATGGGAAGTGTTAAGGATAAATGGGGTAGGGGACACCTGTTGGAAGGTGTAATAACCTTCTACAGAGGAGAAGAGCAAAAGTTTTGGTATCCGTGTGAGCGTCAGGCAAGGCTGTGATGTAACTGTGGCTTATAAATATATACTTGGACAGAATGATACGAAAAGAAAGCCAAACTAGGGAAAGGAGTGTGGCAGTGAGGTTTGGTGGCTAGTGGCAAGCCTGTCTGCATATGATACTGTGTTGTTTACTGAGAGTGAAGACAAGCTGCAGAAGGTTGGGAGGACTATGCTGTCCATTGAGGAGAGGACGGGAGCAGGAGGGCTAGAAACCCTCCCCTCCTTTTATTTTAACTTTCTGAAAGGGGAAACAGAAGAAGGAGTCACACGGGGAGTGCTCGTCCTCCTCGAAGGCTCAGATTGGGGTGTCTAAATGTGTTTGGATGTAACCAAGATCAGAAAAAAGGAGAGATAGGTAATATGTTTGAGGAAAGGAACCCGGATGTTTTGGCTCTGAGTGAAACGAAGCTCAAGGGTAAAGGGGAAGAGTGGTTTGGGAATGTCTTGGGAGTAAAGTCAGGGGTTAGTAAGAGGACAAGAGCAAGGGAAGGAGTAGCTCTACTCCTGAAACAGGAGTGGTGGGAGTATGTGATAGAGTGTAAGAAAGTAAACTCTAGATTGATATGGGTAAAACTGAAAGTTGATGGAGAGAGATGGGTGATTATTGGTGCATATGCACCTGAGCATGAGAAGAAAGATCATGAGAGGCAAGTGTTTTGGGAGCAGCTGAATGAGTGTGTTAGTAGTTTTGATGCGCGAGACTGGGTTATAGTCATGGGTGATTTGAATGCAAAGGTTAGTAATGTGGTAGTTGAGGGAATAATTGGTTTACATGGGGTGTTCAGTGTTGTAAATGGAAACGGTGAAGAGCTTGTAGATTTATGTGCTGAAAAAGGACTGGTCATTGGGAATACCTGGTTTAAAAAGAGAGATATACATAAGTATACGTATGTAAGTAGGAATGATGGCCAAAGAGCGTTATTGGATTACGTGTTAATTGATGGGCGCGCGAAAGAGAGACTTTTGGATGTAAATGTGCTGAGAGGTGCAACTGGAGGGATATCTGATCATTATCTTGTGGAGGCGAAGGTGAAGATTTGTGGAGGTTTTCAGAAAAGAAGAGAGAATGTTGGGGTGAAGAGAGTGGTGAGAGTAAGTGAGCTTGGGAAGGAGACTTGTGTGAGGAAGTACCAAGAGAGACTGAGTACAGAATGGAAAAAGGTGAGAACAAAGGAGGTAAGGGGAGTAGGGGAGGAATGGGATGTATTTAGGGAAGCAGTGATGGCTTGCGCAAAAGATTCTTGTGGCTTGAGAAGCGTGGGAGGTGGGCAGATTAGAAAGGGTAGTGAGTGGTGGGATGAAGAGTAAAATTATTAGTGAAAGAGAAGAGAGAGGCATTTGGATGATTTTTGCAGGAAAATAATGCAAATGAGTGGGAGATGTATAAAAGAAAGAGGCAGGAGGTCAAGAGAAAGGTGCAAGAGGTGAAAAAGAGGGCAAATGAGAGTTGGGGTGAGAGAGTATCATTGAATTTTAAGGGAGAATAAAAAGATGTTTTGGAAGGAGGTAAATAAAGTGCTTAAGACCAGGGAACAAATGGGAACTTCAGTGAAGGGGGCTAATGGAGAGGTGATAACAAGTAGTGGTGATGTGAGAAGGAGATGGAAAGAGTATTTTTAAGGTTTGTTGAATGTGTTTGATGATACAGTGGCAGATATAGGGTGTTTTGGTCGAGGTGGTGTGCAAAGTGAGAGTGTTAGGGAAAATGATTTGGTAAACAGAGAAGAGGTAGTGAAAGCTTTGCGGAAGGTGAAAGCCGGCAAGGCAGCGGGTTTGGATGGTATTGCAGTGGAATTTATTAAAAAAAGGGGGTGACTGTATTGTTGACTGGTTGGTAAGGTTATTTAATGTATGTATGATTCATGGTGAGGTGCCTGAGGATTGGCGGAACGCTTGCATAGTGCCATTGTACAAAGGCAAAGGGGACAAAGATGAGTGCTCAAATTACAGAGGTATAAGTTTGTTGCGTATTCCTGGTAAATTATATGGGAGGGTATTGATTTAGAGGGTGAAGGCATGTACAGAGCATCAGATTGGGGAAGAGCAGTGTGGCTTCAGAAGTGAAGAGGATGTGTGGCTCAGGTGTTTGCTTTGAAGAATGTTTGTGAGAAATACTTAGAAAAGCAAATGGATTTGTATGTAGCATTTATGGATCTGGAGAAGGCATATGATAGAGTTGATAGAGATGCTCTGTGGAAGGTATTAAGAATATATGGTGTGGGAGGCAAGTTGTTAGAAGCAGTGAAAAGTTTTTATCGAGGATGTAAGGCATGTGTACGTGTAGGAAGAGAGGAAAGTGATTAGTTCTCAGTGAATGTAGGTTTGTGGCAGGGGTGTGTGATGTCTCCATGGTTGTTTAATTTGTATATGGATGGGGTTGTTAGGGAGGTGAATGCAAGAGTTTTGGCAAGAGGGGCAAGTATGCAGTCTTTTGTGGATGAGGAGGCTTGGGAAGTGAGTCAGTTGTTGTTCGCTGATGATACAGCGCCGGTGGCTGATTCATGTGAGAAACTGCAGAAGCTGGTGACTGAGTTTGGTAAAGTGTGTGAAAGAAGAAAGTTGAGAGTAAATGTGAATGAGAGCAAGGTAAATAGGTACAGTAGGGTTGAGGGTCAAGTCAATTGGTAGGTAAGTTTGAATGGAGAAAAACTGGAGGAAGTGAAGTGTTTTAGATATCTGGGAGTGGATTTGGCAGCGGATGGAACCATGAAAGCGGAAGTGAGTCATAGGGTGGGGGAGGGGGCGAAAATTCTAGGAGCGTTGAAGAATGTGTGGAAGTTGAGAACTTTATCTCGGAAAGGAAAAATGGGTATGTTTGAAGGAATAGTGGTTCCAACAATGTTGTATGTTTGTGAAGCATGGGCTATGGATAGAGTTGTGCGCAGGAGGGTGGATGTGCTGGAAATGAGATGTTTGAGGACAATATGTGGTGTGAGGTGGTTTGATCGAGTGAGTAATAATAGGGGAAGAGAGATGTGTGGTAATAAAAAGAGTGTGGTTGAGAGAGCAGAAGAGGGTGTTTTGAAATGGTTTTGGCACATGGAGAGATGAGTGAGGATAGATTGACAAAGAGGATATATGTGTCAGAGGTGGAGGGAATGAAGAGGAGACCAAATTTGAGGTGGAAGGATGGATTGAAAAAGATTTTGAGTGATTGGGGCCTGAACATGCAGGAGGGTGAAAGGTGTGCAAGGAATAGAGTGAATTGGAATGATGTGGTATACCGGGGTCGATGTGCTGTCAGTGGATTGAACCAGGGCATGTGAAGCATCTGGGGTAAACCATGGAAAGTTGTGTGGGGCCTGGATGTGGAAAGGGAGCTATGGTTTCGGTGCATTATTACATGACAGGTAGAGACTGAGTGTGAACGAATGTGGCCTTTATTGTCTTTTACTAGCGCTACCTTGCACACATGAAGGGGAAAGGGGTTGTTATTTCATGTGTGGCGGGGTGGCGATGGGAATTAATAAGGGCAGACAGTATGAATCATGTATATGTGTATATATGTATATGTCTGTGTGTATATATATATATGTATACGTTGAGGTGTATAGGTATGTATATTTGCATGGGTGGACATGTATGTGTATACATGTGTATGTGGGTGGGTTTGGCCATTCTTTCGTCTGTTTCCTTGCGCTACCTCGCTAACGCGGGAGACAGCGACAAAGCAAAATGAATAAATAAATATATGAATAAATATATATATATCCTCTAAGGCTCAGTCCTCTGTTTTTAATGCTTTCTGACACGGAAAATGGTGAATATGTATGAAAAAATATATATACATATATGAATGGATGAAGGCAGCATGTATGAATATGTACATGTGTATATATGTATATGTCTGTGTATGTATATGTGTATGTTGAAATGTATAGGTATGTATATGTGCGTGTGTGGGCATTTATCTATGTACATGTGTATGTGGGTGGGTTGGGCCATTCTTTCGTCTGTTTCTTTCTGCTACCACGCTAATGCGGGAGACAGCGACAAAGTTTGATAAAAAAAGAATAAAATATATATACATACATTCTTTTTTTTTCATTACACATTCGCTGTATCCCACGTCAGTGTGGTAGCACCAGGAAACAGATGAAGAATGACTAGTCCAGTCATATACACATATATGTACATAAACGCCCACATGCGCACATATACATACATACACGTGGGGGAGGAATGGGATGTATTTAGGGAAGCAGTGATGGCTTGTGCAAAAGATGCTTGTGGCATGAGAAGCGAGGGAGGTGGGCAGATTAGAAAGGGTAGTGAGTGATGGGATGAAAAAGTAAGATTATTAGTGAAAGAGAAGAGAGAGGCATTGGATAATTTTTGCAGGCAAATAATGCAAATGAGTGGGAGATGTATAAAAGAAAGAGGCAGGAGGTCAAGAGGTGAAAAAGGGCAAATGAGAGTTGGGGTGAGAGAGTATCATTAAATTTTAGGGAGTTGTTAGGGAGGTAAATGCAAGAGTTTTGGAAAGAGGGGCAATTATGAAGTCTGTTGGGGATAAGAGAGCTTGGGAAGTGAGTCAGTTGTTGTTCGCTGATGATACAGCGCTGGTGGCTGATTCATGTGAGAAACTGCAGAAGCTGGTGACTGAGTTTGGTAAAGTGTGTGAAAGAAGAAAGTTAAGAGTAAATGTGAATAAGAGCAAGGTTATTAGGTACAGTAAGGTTGAGGGTCAAGTCAATTGGGAGGTAAGTTTGAATGGAGAAAAACTGGAGGAAGTAAAGTGTTTTAGATATCTGGGAGTGGATCTGGCAGCGGATGGAACCATGGAAGCGGAAGTGGATCATAGGGTGGGGGAGGGGGCGAAAATCCTGGGAGCCTTGAAGAATGTGTGGATGTCGAGAACATTATCTCCGAAAGCAAAAATGGGTATGTTTGAAGGAATAGTGGTTCCAACAATGTTGTATAGTTGCGAGGCGTGGGCTATGGATAGAGTTGTGCGCAGGAGGATGGATGTGCTGGAAATGAGATGTTTGAGGACAGTGTGTGGTGTGAGGTGGTTTGATCGAGTAAGTAACGTAAGGGTAAGAGAGATGTGTGGAAATAAAAAAAGTGTGGTTGAGAGAGCAGATGAGGGTGTTTTGAAATGGTTTGGGCACATGGAGAGAATGAGTGAGGAAAGATTGACCAAGAGGATATATGTGTCGGAGGTGGAGGGAACGAGGAGAAGTGGGAGACCAAATTGGAGGTGGAAAGATGGAGTGAAAAAGATTTTGTGTGATCAGGGCCTGAACATGCAGGAGGGTGAAAGGAGGGCAAGGAATAGAGTGAATTGGATCGATGTGGTATACCGGGGTTGACGTGCTGTCAGTGGATTGAATCAGGGCATGTGAAGCGTCTGGGGTAAACCATGGAAAGCTGTGTTGGTATGTATATTTGCGTGTGTGGACGTATGTATATACATGTGTATGGGGGTGGGTTGGGCCATTTCTTTCGTCTGTTTCCTTGCGCTACCTCGCAAACGCGGGAGGCAGCGGGAAAAAAAAAAAAAAGATATTTTGGAAGGAGGTAAATAAAGTGCATAAGACAAGGGAACAAATGGGAACTTCACTGAAGGGGGCTAATGGGGAGGTGATAACAAGTAGTGGTGATGTGAGGAGATGGAGTGAGTATTTTGAAGGTTTGTTGAATGTGTTTGATGATAGAGTGGCAGATATAGGGTGTTTTGGTCGAGGTGGTGTGCAAAGTGAGAGGGTTAGGGAAAATGATTTGGTAAACAGAGAAGAGGTAGTAAAAGCTTTGCGGAAGATGAAAGCTGGCAAGGCAGCAGGTTTGGATGGTATTGCAGTGGAATTTATTAAAAAAGGGGGTGACTGTATTGTTGACTGGTTGGTAAGGTTATTTAATGTATGTATGACTCATGGTGAGGTGCCTGAGGATTGGCGGAATGCTTGCATAGTGCCATTGTACAAAGGCAAAGGGGACAAAGGTTAGTGCTCAAATTACAGAGGTATAAGTTTGTTGAGTATTCTGGGAAATTATATGGGAGGATATTGATTTAGAGGGTGAAGGCATGTACAGAGCATCAGACTGGGGAAGAGCAGTGTGGCTTCAGAAGTGGTAGAGGATGTGTGGATCAGGAGTTTGGTTTGAAGAATGTTTATGAGAAATACTTAGAAAAGCAAATGGATTTGTATGAAGCATTTATGGATCTGGAGAAGGCATATGATAGAGTTGATAGAGATGCTCTGTGGAAGGTATTAAGAATATATGGTGTGGGAGGCAAGTTGTTAGAAGCAGTGAAAAGTTTTTATCGAGGCTGTAAGGCATGTGTACGTGTTGGAAGAGAGGAAAGTGAGTGGTTCTCAGTGAATGTAGCTTTGTGGCAGGGGTGTGTGATGTCTCCATGGTTGTGGATGAGAGAGCTTAGGAAGGTATTAAGAATATACGGTGTGGGAGGCAAGTTGTTAGAAGCAGTGAAAAGTTTTTATCGAGGCTGTAAGGCATGTGTATGTGTTGGAAGAGAGGAAAGTGATTGGTTGTCAGTGAATGTAGGTTTGCGGCAGGGGTGTGTATGTCTCCATGGTTGTGGATGAGAGAGCTTAGGAAGTGAGTCAGTTGTTGTTCGCTGATGATACAGCGCTTTTGGCTGATTCATGTGAGAAACTGCAGAAGCTGGTAACTGAGTTTGGTAAAGTGTGTGAAAGAAGAAAGTTAAGAGTAAATGTGAATAAGAGCAAGGTTATTAGGTACAGTAGAGTTGAGGGTCAAGTCAATTGGGAGGTAAGTTTGAATGGAGAAAAACTGGAGGAAGTGAAGTGTTTTAGATATCTGGGAGTGGATTTGGCAGCGGATGGAACCATGAAAGCGGAAGTGAATCATAGGGTGGGGGAGGGGGCGAAAGTTCTGGGAGCATTGACGAATGTGTGGAAGTCGAGAACATTATCTCGGAAAGCAAAAATGGGTATGTTTGAAGGAATAGTGGTTCCAAGAATGTTGTATGGTTGCGAGGTTTGGGCTATGGATAACAGAGTTGTGCGGAGGAGGGTGGATGTGCTGGAAATGAGATGTTTGAGGACAATATGTGGCATGAGGTGGTTTGATCGAGTAAGTAATAATAGGATAAGAAAGATGTGTGGTAATAAGAAGAGTGTGGTTGAGAGAGTAGAAGAGGGTGTTTTGAAATGGTTTGTTCACATGGAGAGAATGAGTGAGGAGAGATTGACCAAGAGGATATATATGTCAGAGGTGGAGGGAACGAGGAGAAGTGGGAGACGAAATTGGAGGTGGAAAGATGGAGTGAAAAAGATTTTGAGTGATCAGGTCCTGAACATGCAGGAGGGTGAAAGGCGTGCAAGGAATAGAGTGAATTGGAACGATGTGGTATACCGGGTTCGACGTGCTGCCAATGGATTGAACCAGGGCATGTGAAACGTCTGGGGTAAACCATGGAAAGTTCTGTGGGGCCTGGATGTGGAAAGGGAGGTGTGGTTTTGGGGCATTATTACATGACAGCTAGAGAATGAGCGTGAATGAATGTGGCCTTTGTTGTCTTTTCCTAGCGCTACCTCACACACATGAGGGGAGAGGGGGTTGTTATTTCATGTGTGGCGAGGTGGTGATGGAAATGAATAAAGGCAGACAGTATGAATTATGTACATGTGTATATATGTATATGTATGTGTGTGTATATATATGTATACGTTGAGATGTATAGGTATATATATTTGCGTGTATGTATATACATGTGTATGTGGGTGGGTTGGGCCATTCTTTTGTCTGTTTCGTTGTGCTACCTCGCTAACGTGGGAGACAGCGACAAAGCTAAATAAATAAATAAATAAATATATATAAACTAAAGTTATACATCTAATTCCTACTTAAGCAACTTATTCTCATAGATTCCTACTCTTCCAACAAGTGTGGCACTAACTCTACTTATACACACATAAATGACTCAACAAACTTTAAACAAGCATACTCTCAACTTGTTCCTAAATTCTACCATGCCAGACACACACCCATGTGAAACTACGCTCCCCAGGCATGTACAAGTGACGCTTTATCATCTGCATTCTGTACACCACATTTCATCAACACAGCACAACAAACACAGATTCAAAATATCACAGGACCTGTCATCCCCAAGATGTAGCTTTCATTGTGAAATCACTAAACATTTAGTCCTTAACTTCCTGTATTCACCATACACAAACATACATACATCACCAAACTTTTTGAACTATGGTCCTGCCCAGTGGATGTGACTGGCTTCCTGACTGCTGCATGAATCCCATAAGGTAAGGGGCCAATGGAGAATTTTTCTTCTTAGGCTTGGTCATCTGTTCTTGACGCTACCTTGTCTTGGATAAAATAGCAAAAACTCACAGCTCCTTGTCCACCCCCAGGCCCAACATACTTTTTCATGGTTTACCCTGGAGGTTTAACATGCCCTGGTTAAGTCCACTGACTGCATTTCAACCCCAGTATACCACATTGTTCCAATGCACTCTATCTGATGCAAAGTTTTCACCCTCCTGCATATTCAGGACCCAATTGCTAAAATCTGTGTCACTCCATCCATCAATCTGCAATTTAGTCTCCCCATTCTTGTTCCCTCCTTTTTGACACATATATCCTCTTTGTCGACCTTTCTTCACTCATTCTCTTCATGGGAGGGTTGGTGCTAGCATGGATTGTTGTTTTGCCTCGTTGATTCTTAATATATACAGAATGAATCTTACCATACCTTCCTGCCCCAGAAGTCCTGCAGCACTCGGAGAGCTTGCTACATCCACCAGTCAGGACCATGGGTCATAGAGTGTTATATTGATATTCATTTCATACATGACTACCCTAGGACCAATTTCCAAGGCTTCTTTTTAAAGTCTCCTGCATCCCACAAGGCTGTGCTACTTCCAGTTGCAGGAAAATGTAGACTCGTTTGGAGTGATAAGTTCTTTAACAAAACTGTACTCTTAATGGTACAGCTTTGTCAAAGGTGACCTTCCACTTGTTGAGTAACCTTAATTACATAGAGTCTGTCAGCACCAATATATATATAGGGATAGGGGAGAAAGAATACTTCCCACGTATTCCCTGCGTGTCGTAGAAGGCAACCAAAAGGGGAGGGAGCGGGGGGCTGGAAATCCTCCCCTCTCATTTTTTTTCTTTTTTTAATTTTCTAAAAGAAGGAACAGAGAAGGGGGCCAGGTGAGGATATTCCCTCAGAGGCCCAGTCCTCTGTTCTTAATGCTACCTTGCTAACGCGGGAAATGGCGAATAGTTTGAAAGAAAGAAAGAAATATATTTATTTATTTTATTTTTTATTTATTTTGCTTTGTCGCTGTCTTCCGCGTTTGCGAGGTAGCGCAAGGAAACAGACGAAAGAAATGGCCCAACCCACCCCCATACACATGTATATACATACACGTCCACACACGCAAATACACACACCTATACATCTCAATGTACACATATATATATATACACACACATATACACCCATGCACACAATTCACACCATCTGCCTTTATTTATTCCCATCGCCACCTCGCCACACATGGAATACCATCCCCCTCCCCCCTCATATGTGCGAGGTAGCGCTAGGAAAAAACAACAAAGGCCCCATTCGTTCACACTCAGTCTCTAGCTGTCATGCAATAATGCCTGAAACCACAGCTCCCTTTCCACATCCAGGCCCCACACTACTTTCCATGGTTTACCCCAGACGCTTCACATGCCCTGATTCAATCCACTGACAGCACGTCAACCCCGGTATACCACATCGATCCAATACACTCTGTTCCTTGCCCGCCTTTCACCCTCCTGCATGTTCAGGCCCCGATCACTCAAAATCTTTTTCACTCCATCTTTCCACCTCCAATTTGGTCTCCCACTTCTCCTCGTTCCCTCCACCTCCGACACATATATCCTCTTGGTCAATCTTTCCTCACTCATTCTCTCCATGTGCCCAAACCACTTCAAAACACCCTCTTCTGCTTTCTCAACCACGCTCTTTTTATTTCCACACATCTCTCTTACCTTTACATTACTTACTCGATCAAACCACCTCACACCACACATTGTCCTCAAACATCTCATTTCCAGCACATCCATCCTCCTGCGCACAACTCTATCCATAGTCCACGCCTCGCAACCATACAACATTGTTGGAACCACTATTCCTTCAAACATACCCATTTTTGCTTTCGGAGATAATGTTCTCGACTTCCACACATTCTTCAAGGCTCCCAGAATTTTCGCCCCCTGCCCCACCCTATGATCCACTTCCGCTTCCATGTTTCCATCCGCTGCCAGATCCACTCCCAGATATCTAAAACACTTCACTTCCTCCAGTTTTTCTCCATTCAAACTCACCTCCCAATTGACTTGACCCTCAACCCTACTGTACCTAATAACCTTGCTCTTATTCACATTTACTCTTAACTTTCTTCTTTCACACACTTTACCAAACTCAGTCACCAGCTTCTGCAGTTTCTCACATGAATCAGCCACCAGCGCTGTATCATCAGCGAACAACAACTGACTCACTTCCCAAGCTCTCTCATCCCCAACAGACTTCATCCTTGCCCTTCTTTCCAAAACTCTTGCATTCACCTCCCTAACAACCCCATCCATAAACAAATTAAACAACCATGGAGACATCACACACCCCTGCCGCAAACCGACATTCACTGAGAACCAATCACTTTCCTCTCTCCCTGCACGTACACATGCCTTACATCCTCGATAAAAACTTTTCACTGCTTCTAACAGCTTGCCTCCCACACCATATATTCTTAATACCTTCCACAGAGCATCTCTGTCAACTCTATCATATATATATATATATATATATATATATATATATATATATATATATATATATATATATATATATATATATGGATTTGTATGTAGCATTTATGGATCTGGAGAAGGTATATGATAGAGTTGATAGAGATGCTCTGTGGAAGGTATTAAGAATATATGGTGTGGGAGGCAAGTTGTTAGAAGCAGTGAAAAGTTTTTGTCGAGGATGTAAGGCATGTGTACGTGTAGGAAGAGAGGAAAGTGATTGGTTCTCAGTGAATGTAGGTTTGCGGCAGGGGTGTGTGATGTCTCCATGGTTGTTTAATTTGTTTATGGATGGGGTTGTTAGGGAGGTGAATGCAAGAATTTTGGAAAGAGGGGCAAGTATGAAGTCTGTTGTGGATGAGAGAGCTTGGGAAGTGAGTTAGTTATTGTTCGCTGATGATACAGCGCTGGTGGCTGATTCATGTGAGAAAGTGCAGAAGCTGGTGACTGAGTTTGGTAAAGTGTGTGAAAGAAGAAAGTTAAGAGGAAATGTGAATAAGAGCCAGGTTATTAGGTACAGTTGGGTTGAGGGTCAAGTCAATTGGGAGGTAAGTTTGAATGGAGAAAAACTGGAGGAAGTAAAGTGTTTTAGATATCTGGGAGTGGATCTGGCAGCGGATGGAACCATGGAAGCGGAAGTGAATCATAGGGTGGGTGAGGGGGCAAAAATCCTGGGAGCCTTGAAGAATGTGTGGAAGTCGAGAACATTATCTCCGAAAGCAAAAATGGGTATGTTTGAAGGAATAGTGGTTCCAACAATGTTGTATGGTTGCGAGGCGTGGGCTATGGATAGAGTTGTGCGGAGGAGGGTGGATGTGCTGGAAATGAGATGTTTGAGGACAATGTGTGGTGTGAGGTGGTTTGATCGAGTAAGTAATGTAAGGGTAAGTGAGATGTGTGGAAATAAAAAGAGCGTGGTTGAGAGAGCAGAAGAGGGTGTTTTGAAATGGTTTGGGGACATGGAGAGAATGAGTGAGGAAAGATTGACCAAGAGGTTATATGTGTTGGAGGTGGAGGGAACGAGGAGAAGTAGGAGACCAAATTGGAGGTGGAAAGATGGAGTGAAAAAGATTTTGAGTGATCGGGGCCTGAACATGCAGGAGGGTGAAAGGCGGGCAAGGAATAGAGTGAATTGGATCGATGTGGTATACAGGGGTTGACGTGCTGTCAGTGGATTGAATCAGGGCATGTGAAGCGTCTGGGGTAAACCATGGAAAGTTGTGTGGGGCCTGGATGTGGAAAGGGAGCTGTGGTTTCGGGCATTATTGCATGACAGCTAGAGACTGAGTGTGAACGAATGGGGCCTTTGTTGTCTTTTCCTAGCGCTACCTCGCACACATGAGGGTGGAGGGGGATGGTATTCCATGTGTGGCGAGTTGGCGATGGAAATTGAATAAAGGCAGACAGTGTGAATTGTGTGCATGGGTATATATGTATGTGTCTGTGTGTGTATATATATGTGTACATTGAGATGTATAGGTATGTATATTTGTGTGTGTGGATGTGTATGTATATACATGTGTATGGGGGTGGGTTGGGCCATTTCTTTTGTCTGTTTCCTTACGCTATCTCACAAACGCGGGAGACAGCGACAAAGCAAAATAAAAAAAAATAAAATATATATCTTTCTTTTAAACTATTCGCCATTTCCCGCGTTAGCGTGGTAGCGCTAAGAACAGAGGACTGGGCCTTTTTTGGAATATCCTCAACTGGCCCCCTCTGTTCCTTCTTTTGGAAAATTTAAAAAAAAAAACGAGAGGGGAGGATTTCCAGCCCCCCGCTCCCTCCCCTTTTAGTCGCCTTCTACGGCACGCAGGGAATACGTGGGAAGTATTCTTAATCCCCTATCCCCAGGGATAATATATATATATATATATATATATATATATATATATATATATATATATATATATATGTATATATATATTGTTGACTGGTTGGTAAGGTTATTTAATGTATGTATGACTCATGGTGAGGTGCCTGAGGATTGGCGGAATGCGTGCATAGTGCCATTGTACAAAGGCAAAGGGGATAAGAGTGAGTGCTCAAATTACAGAGGTATAAGTTTGTTGAGTATTCCTGGTAAATTATATGGGAGGGTATTGATTGAGAGGGTGAAAGCATGTACAGAGCATCAGATTGGGGAAGAGCAGTGCGGTTTCAGAAGTGGTAGAGGATGTGTGGATCAGGTGTTTGCTTTGAAGAATGTATGTGAGAAATACTTAGAAAAGCAAATGGATTTGTATGTAGCATTTATGGATCTGGAGAAGGCATATGATAGAGTTGATAGAGATGCTCTGTGGGAGGTATTAAGAATATATGGTGTGGGAGGCAAGTTGTTAGAAGCAGTGAAAAGTTTTTATCGAGGATGTAAGGCATGTGTACGTGTAGGAAGAGAGGAAAGTGATTGGTTCTCAGTGAATGTAGGTTTGCGGCAGGGGTGTGTGATGTCTCCATGGTTGTTTAATTTGTTTATGGATGGGGTTGTTAGGGAGGTAAATTCAAGAGTCCTGGAAAGAGGGGCAAGTATGAAGTCTGTTGGGGATGAGAGAGCTTGGGAAGTGAGTCAGTTGTTGTTCGCTGATGATACAGCGCTGGTGGCTGATTCATGTGAGAAACTGCAGAAGCTGGTGACTGAGTTTGGTAAAGTGTGTGGAAGAAGAAAGTTAAGAGTAAATGTGAATAAGAGCAAGGTTATTAGGTACAGTAGGGTTGAGGGTCAAGTCAATTGGGAGGTGAGTTTGAATGGAGAAAAACTGGAGGAAGTGAAGTGTTTTAGATATCTGGGAGTGGATCTGTCAGCTGATGGAACCATGGAAGCGGAAGTGGATCATAGGGTGGGGGAGGGGGCGAAAATTTTGGGAGCCTTGAAAAATGTGTGGAAGTCGAGAACATTATCTCGGAAAGCAAAAATGGGTATGTTTGAAGGAATAGTGGTTCCAACAATGTTGTATGGTTGCGAGGCGTGGGCTATGGATAGAGATGTGCGCAGGAGGATGGATGTGCTGGAAATGAGATGTTTGAGGAAAATGTGTGGTGTGAGGTGGTTTGATCGAGTAAGTAACGTAAGGGTAAGAGAGATGTGTGGAAATAAAAAGAGCGTGGTTGAGAGAGCAGAAGAGGGTGTTTTGAAATGGTTTGGGCACATGGAGAGAATGAGTAAGGTAAGATTGACCAAGAGGATATATGTGTCGGAGGTGGAGGGAACGAGGAGAAGAGGGAGACCAAATTGGAGGTGGAAAGATGGAGTGAAAAAGATTTTGTGTGATCAGGGCCTGAACATGCAGGAGGGTGAAAGGAGGGCAAGGAATAGAGTGAATTGGAGCGATGTGGTATACAGGGGTTGACGTGCTGTCAGTGGATTGAATCAAGGCATGTGAAGCGTCTGGGGTAAACCATGGAAAGCTGTGTAGGTATGTATATTTGCGTGTGTGGACGTGTGTATGTACATGTGTATGGGGGGGGGGTTGGGCCATTTCTTTCGTCTGTTTCCTTGCGCTACCTCGCAAACGCGGGAGACAGCGACAAAGTATAAAAAAAAAAAAAAAAAAATATATATATATATATATATATATATATATATATATATATATATATATATATATATATATATATATATATATATATATTTTTTTTTTTTCATACTATATATATATATATATTATTATTATTATTATTATTATTATTATTATTTTGCTTTGTCGCTGTCTCCCGCGTTAGTGAGGTAGCGCAAGGAAACAGACGAAAGAATGGCCTAACCCACCCACATACACATGTATATACATACACATCCACACACACAAATATACATGCCTATACATCTCCAAATATACATATATATATCTTTCTTTCTTTCATACTATTCGCCATTTCCCGCATTAGCGAGGTAGCGTTAAGAACAGAGGACTGGGCCTTTTAGGGAATATCCTCACCAGGCCCCCTTCTCTGTTCCTTCTTTTGGAAAATAAAAAAGAAAAAAAAATTGAGAGGGGAGGATTTCCAGCCCCCTGCTCCCTTCCCTTTTAGTCGCCTTCTACGACACGCAGGGAATACGTGGGAAGTATTCTTTCTCCCCTATCCCCAGGGATATATATATATATATATATATATATATATATATATATATATATATATATATATATATATATATATATATATACACATAAATATATATATATATATATATATATATATATATATATATATATATATATATATATATATATATATATTGAGGGAATAATTGGTATAAATGGGGTGTTCAGTGTTGTAAATGGAAATGGTGAAGAGCTTGTAGATTTATGTGCTGAAAAAGGACTGATGATTGGGAATACCTGGTTTAAAAAGCGAGATATACATAAGTATACTTATGTAAGTAGGAGAGATGGCCAGAGAGCGTTATTGGATCATATATATATATATATATATATATATATACACACACAGGCATATACATATACACATGTACACAATTCATACTGTCTGCCTTTATTCATTCCCATCGCCACACATGAAATAACAACCCCCTCCCCCTCATGTGTGCGAGGTAGCGCTAGGAAAAGACAACAAAGGCCACATTCTTTCACACTCAGTCTCTAGCTGTCATGTAATAATGCACCGAAACCACAGGTCCCTTTCCACATCCAGGCCCCACACAACTTTCCATGGTTTACCCCAGACGCTTCACATGCCCTGGTTCAATGCTTTGACTGCACGTCGACCCCAGTATACCACATCGTTCCAATTCACTCTTTTCCTTGCATGCCTTTCACCCTCCTGCATGTTCAGGCCCCAGTCACTCAAAATCTTTTTCACTCCATCTTTCCACCTCCAATTTGGTCTCCCACTTCTCCTCATTCCCTCCACCTCTGACACATATATCCTCTTGGTCAATCTCTCCTCACTCATTCTCTGCATGTGACCAAACCATTTCAAAACACCCTCATCTGCTCTCTCAACCACACTCTTTTTATTACCACACACCTCTCTTACCCTATTATTACTTACTCGATCAAACCACCTCACACCACAAATTGTCCTCAAACATCTCATTTCCAGCACATTCACCCTCCTACACACAACTCTATCCATAGCCCACGCCTCGCAACCATACAACATTGTTGGAACCACTATTACTTCAAACATAACCATTTTTGCTTTCCGAAGATAATGTTCTCGACTTCCACACATTCTTCAAGGCTCCCAGAATTTTCGCCCCCTACCCCACCCTGTGATTCACTTCCGCTTCCATGGTTCCATCCACTGCCAAATCCACTCCCAGATATCTAAAACACTTCACTTCCTCCAGTTTTTCTCCATTCAAACTTACCTCCCAATTGACTTGACCCTCAACCCTACTGTACATAATAATTAACCTTGCTCTTATTCACATTTACTCTCAACTTTCCTCTTTCACACACTTTACCAAACTCAGTCACCAGCTTCTGCAGTTTCTCACATGAATCAGCCACCAGCGCTGTATCATCAGCGAACAACAACTGACTCACTTCCCAAGCTCTCTCATCCACAACAGACCTCATACTTGCTCCTCTTTCCAAAACTCTTGCATTCACCTCCCTAACAACCCCATCCATAAACAAATTAAACAACCATGGAGACATCACACACCCCTGCCGCAAACCTACATTCACTGTGAACCAATCACTTTTCTCTCTTCCTACACGTACACATGCCTTACATCCTCGATAAAAACTTTTCACTGCTTCTAACAACTTGCCTCCCACACCATATATTCTTAATACCTTCCAGAGAGCATCTCTATTAACTCTTATCATATGCCTTCTCCAGATCCATAAATGCTACATACAAATCCATTTGCTTTTCTAAGTATTTCTCACATACATTCTTCAAAGCAAACACCTGATCCACACATCCTCTACCACTTCTGAAACCACATTGCTCTTCGCCAATCTGATGCTCTGTACATGCCTTCACCTTCTCAATCAATACCCTCCCATATAATTTACTAGGAATACTCAACAAACTTATACCTCTGTAATTTGAGCACTCACTCGTATCCCCTTTGCCTTTGTACAATGGCACTATGTAAGCATTCTGTCAATCCTCAGCCACCTCACCGTAAATCATACACACATTAAATAACCTTACCAACCAGTCAACAACACAATCACCCCCTTTTTTTTTATAAATTCCACTGCAATACCATCCAAACCCACTGCCTTGCTGTCTTTCATCTTCCGCAAAGCTTTCACTACCTCTTCTCTGTTTACCAAATCATTTTCCCTAACCCTCTCACTTTGCACACCACCTCAACCAAAACACCCTATATCTGCCACTGTATCATCAAACACATTCAACAAAACTTCAAAATACTCACTCCACCTCCTTCTTACATGACCACTACTTGTTATCACCTCCCCATTAGCCCCCATCACTGAAGTTCCCATTTGTTCCCTTGTCTTACGCACTTTACCTCCTTCCTAAACATCTTTTTATTCTCCCTAAAATTTATTGATACTCTCTCACCCCAACTCTCATTTGCCCTCTTTTTCACCTCTTGCACCTTTCTCTTGACCTCCTGCCTCTTTCTTTTATACATCTCCCACTCATTTGCATTATTTCCCTGCAAAAATTGTCCAAATGCCTCTCTCTTCTCTTTCACTAATAACCTTACTTCATCATCCCACCACTCACTACCCTTTCTAATCTGCCCACCTCTCACGCTTCTCATGCCACAAGAATCTTATGCGCAAGCCATCACTGCTTCCTAAATGCATCCCATTCCTCCCCCACTCCCCTTACCTTCTTTGTTCTCACCTTTTTCCATTCTGTACTCAGTCTCTCCTGGTACTTCCTCACACAAGTCTCTTTCCAAGCTCACTTACTCTCACCACTCTCTTCACCCAAACATTCTCTCTTCTTTTCTGAAAACCTCTCCAAATCTTTACCTTCGCCTCCACAAGATAATGATCAGACATCCCTCCAGTTGCACCTCTCAGCACATGAACATCCAAAAGTCTCTCTTTTGCGCGCCTATCAATTAACACGTAATCCAATAACGCTCTCTGGCCATCTCTCCAGCTTACATACGTATACTTATGTATATCTCTCTTTTTAAACCAGGTATTCCCAATCACCAGTCCTTTTTCAGCACATAAATCTACAAGCTCTTCACCATTTCCATTTACAACACTGAACACCCCATGTATACCAATTATTTCCTCTACTGCCACATTACTCACCTTTGCATTCAAATCACCCATCACTATAACCCGGTCTTGTGCATCAAAACCACTAACACACTCATTCAGCTGCTCCCGAAACTCTTGCCTCTCATGATCATTCTTCTCATGCCCATGTGCATATGCACCAATAATCACCCATCTCTCTCCATCAGCTTTCAGTTTTACCTATATCAATCTAGAGTTTACTTTCTTACACTCTATCACATACTCCCACCACTCCTGTTTCAGTAGTGCTACTCCTTCCCTTGCTCTTGTCCTCTCACTAACCCCTGACTTTACTCCCAAGACATTCCCAAACCACTCTTCCCCTTTACCCTTGAGCTTCGTTTCACTCAGAGCCAATACATCCAGGTTCCTTTCCTCAAACATACTACTTATCTCTCCTTTTTTCTCATCTTGGTTACATCTACACACACTTAGACACCCCAATCTGAGCCTTCGAGGAGGATGAGCACTCTCCGTGTGACTCTTTCTTCTGTTTCCCCTGTTAGAAAGTTAAAATACAAGGAGGGGAGGGTTTCTAGCCCCCCCGCTCCCGTCCCCTTTTACGACACGTGAGGAATGCGTGGGAAATATTCTTTCTCCCCTATCCCCAGGGATAGGGAGGTAAGTTTGAAGGGAGAAAAAAGGGGAGGAAGTAAAGTGTTTTAGAATCGGGAGTGGATCGGGCAGCGGATGGAACCTAAAAGTAAAATGGATCATAGGGGGGGGGAGGGGAAAATCCGGGACCCTTTGAAGAATTTGGCAAGTCGAGAAATTATCTCCAAAGCAAAATGGCTAGTTTGAAGGAATATTTTTTTCCCAACAATGTTGTATGGTTGCGGGGGCGTGGCTATGGAAAAGTTGTGCGGAGGGGGTTGGATGGCGGGAAAATTGAGATGTTTGAGACAATATGTGGTGTTTTTTTTTGATCGAGTAAGAAGTAGGGTAAGACGATGTGTGGGAAAAAAAGAGCAGGTTGAGAGAGCAGAAAAGGGTGTTTTGAAATGGTTTTGGGCCCTGGAGAGAATGGGGAGGAAAGATTGCCAAGAGGGTTATGTGCGGGGGGTGGAGGGAAAAAGGAGAAGTGGGAGACCAAATTGGACGTGGAAAAAAATGGAGTGAAAAAATTTTGATTATCGGGGCCCGAACAGCAGGGGGTAAAGCGGGGAAGAATAGAGTGAAAATTTGGGTCGTTGGTATACCGGGGTTACGTGTGTTAATGGATTGAAACAGGGGAGTGAAGCGTCTGGGGGAAACCGGAAAGTTTTTGGGGCCTGATTGGAAAGGGGGCTGTGGTTTCGGCATTATTACAGACAGCTAGAGCCGAGTGTAACGAATGGCCCCTTTGTTGTCTTTTCCAGCGCTACCTCGCACACAGGGGGGAGGGGATGTTAACCATGTGTGGCGGGTGGCGATGGAATAAAAAAGGCAGACAGTATGAATTATGAAAATGTGTTATAGTATATGTCGTGGTGTATATATAGTGTACATTTAGATTATGGGAGTATATTTGCGTTTACTTTTAAAAGATTTTAACAGTGTAAGGGGTGGGTTGGGCCCTTTTTTTCGTCGTTTCCCTTTGCCTACCTCAAACGTGGGGGAAAAGGGCAAAGTAAAAAAGAAAATATTTTAATAATAAAAATATAAATAAACTTCAAAAATTCATATTTGCTTGCCTTCATCCATTTTTGGATGCCACTCCCAAAATACACTCGTTCTCTTCCCCCAAACCTGATTGCCACCCCCTGCACCCCAGATAGCACCAGAAAAAAGACATAAAAAGGGGTACATCCCCTCCCCATCAAAACATGGAGCTGTCATGTAAAAAAAGCACTGAAGCCACATCTCCCTACCCCCATCAGGCCCCACAGACCTTTCCATGGGTTTTCCTCAGACAATCACCCCCGTGCCAGTTTTAGTCCATTGACAGCACGTTGCCCCCATATACCACATTTCCAATTTACTCTAATTTTGTCACAACTTTCACCCTCCTTCATGTTCAACCCCCAAACAATCCAAAAACTTTTTCTTCATCCTCCATTCCATTGGTGTCCCAAATTTTTGTTTTCCTCCACTTCTCATGCATTATCCCAAATTTTCAAACTTTCCTCTCTTCATTTTCCATGGGGCCAACCTTTTCAATGCACCCTGTTTCTGCTTCTCACTTTCACTTTTGTATAAACCACATATCTCTCTTACCCTTTCTTACTTAATTGAGCAAAGCACCCTACACAAAAAATTGTCCCAGACATTCATTTCCACCTTCCTCAACACAACCCAGTCTAGCCCCCCTTGCATCCTTTTAAAAAATGTTTTGGGGTTACTGTTCTTCAGATGACCCATTTTTCTCTCTCTCTATTTTTCTTCTCTCTCTCCCCCTCTCTCGGTAAAACCCTGGGGAAAATTTTATGGGGCCTGGATGTGGAGAGAGAGCTGTGGTTTCGGTGCATTACATAACGCTAGAGACTGAGTGTGAAAAATGTGGCTATTGCTGTCTTTTCCTAGCGCTACTTCACGTGCAGTGGGGGGGGGGTTTCCATTTTGTGTGGCGTGGGTGGCAATGGGAATGGATGAAGGGAAATTTATGTTGAATATTCTGTGTATTAAAAAATTATGTAAAACATTGAATTTTATAGGTATGTATATGAGTGTGTGTGGGTGTTTATGTATATACAAGTGTATGTGGATGGGTTGGACAATTCTTTCCTCTGTTTCCTTGTGCTACCTCACTAACGCAGGAGACAGTGACAAAGTATAATGATAATAATAATTTTTTTTTTTTTTTTTTTTTTTTTTTATACCTCGTCGCTGTCTCCCGCGTTTGCGAGGTAGCGCAAGGAAACAGACGAAAGAAATGGCCCAACCCCCCCCCATACACATGTACATACATACGTCCACACACGCAAATATACATACCTACACAGCTTTCCATGGTTTACCCCGACGCTTCACATGCCTTGATTCAATCCACTGACAGCACGTCAACCCCTGTATACCACATCGCTCCAATTCACTCTATTCCTTGCCCTCCTTTCACCCTCCTGCATGTTCAGGCCCCGATCACACAAAATCTTTTCACTCCATCTTTCCACCTCCAATTTGGTCTCCCTCTTCTCCTCGTTCCCTCCACCTCCGACACATATATCCTCTTGGTCAATCTTTCCTCACTCATTCTCTCCATGTGCCCAAACCACTTCAAAACACCCTCTTCTGCTCTCTCAACCACGCTCTTTTTATTTCCACACATCTCTCTTACCCTTACGTTACTTACTCGATCAAACCACCTCACACCACACATTGTCCTCAAACATCTCATTTCCAGCACATCCATCCTCCTGCGCACAACTCTATCCATAGCCCACGCCTCGCAACCATACAACATTGTTGGAACCACTATTCCTTCAAACATACCCATTTTTGCTTTCGGAGATAATGTTCTCGACTTCCACACATTCTTCAAGGCTCCCAGAATTTTTGCCCCCTGCCCCCACCCTATGATCCACTTCCGCTTCCATGTTTCCATCCGCTGCCAGATCCACTCCCAGATATCTAAAACACTTCACTTCCTCCAGTTTTTCTCCATTCAAACTCACCTCCCAATTGACTTGACCCTCAACCCTACTGTACCTAATAACCTTGCTCTTATTCACATTTACTCTTAACTTTCTTCTTTCACACACTTTACCAAACTCAGTCACCAGCTTCTGCAGTTTCTCACATGAATCAGCCACCAGCGCTGTATCATCAGCGAACAACAACTGACTCACTTCCCAAGCTCTCTCATCCCCAACAGACTTCATCCTTGCCCCTCTTTCCAAAACTCTTGCATTCACCTCCCTAACAACCCCATCCATAAACAAATTAAACAACCATGGAGACATCACACACCCCTGCCGCAAACCGACATTCACTGAGAACCAATCACTTTCCTCTCTCCCTGCACGTACACATGCCTTACATCCTCGATAAAAACTTTTCACTGCTTCTAACAGCTTGCCTCCCACACCATATATTCTTAATACCTTCCACAGAGCATCTCTGTCAACTCTATCATATATATATATATATATATATATATATATATATATATATATATATATATATATATATATATATATATATGGATTTGTATGTAGCATTTATGGATCTGGAGAAGGTATATGATAGAGTTGATAGAGATGCTCTGTGGAAGGTATTAAGAATATATGGTGTGGGAGGCAAGTTGTTAGAAGCAGTGAAAAGTTTTTGTCGAGGATGTAAGGCATGTGTACGTGTAGGAAGAGAGGAAAGTGATTGGTTCTCAGTGAATGTAGGTTTGCGGCAGGGGTGTGTGATGTCTCCATGGTTGTTTAATTTGTTTATGGATGGGGTTGTTAGGGAGGTGAATGCAAGAATTTTGGAAAGAGGGGCAAGTATGAAGTCTGTTGTGGATGAGAGAGCTTGGGAAGTGAGTTAGTTATTGTTCGCTGATGATACAGCGCTGGTGGCTGATTCATGTGAGAAAGTGCAGAAGCTGGTGACTGAGTTTGGTAAAGTGTGTGAAAGAAGAAAGTTAAGAGGAAATGTGAATAAGAGCCAGGTTATTAGGTACAGTTGGGTTGAGGGTCAAGTCAATTGGGAGGTAAGTTTGAATGGAGAAAAACTGGAGGAAGTAAAGTGTTTTAGATATCTGGGAGTGGATCTGGCAGCGGATGGAACCATGGAAGCGGAAGTGAATCATAGGGTGGGTGAGGGGGCAAAAATCCTGGGAGCCTTGAAGAATGTGTGGAAGTCGAGAACATTATCTCCGAAAGCAAAAATGGGTATGTTTGAAGGAATAGTGGTTCCAACAATGTTGTATGGTTGCGAGGCGTGGGCTATGGATAGAGTTGTGCGGAGGAGGGTGGATGTGCTGGAAATGAGATGTTTGAGGACAATGTGTGGTGTGAGGTGGTTTGATCGAGTAAGTAATGTAAGGGTAAGTGAGATGTGTGGAAATAAAAAGAGCGTGGTTGAGAGAGCAGAAGAGGGTGTTTTGAAATGGTTTGGGGACATGGAGAGAATGAGTGAGGAAAGATTGACCAAGAGGTTATATGTGTTGGAGGTGGAGGGAACGAGGAGAAGTAGGAGACCAAATTGGAGGTGGAAAGATGGAGTGAAAAAGATTTTGAGTGATCGGGGCCTGAACATGCAGGAGGGTGAAAGGCGGGCAAGGAATAGAGTGAATTGGATCGATGTGGTATACAGGGGTTGACGTGCTGTCAGTGGATTGAATCAGGGCATGTGAAGCGTCTGGGGTAAACCATGGAAAGTTGTGTGGGGCCTGGATGTGGAAAGGGAGCTGTGGTTTCGGGCATTATTGCATGACAGCTAGAGACTGAGTGTGAACGAATGGGGCCTTTGTTGTCTTTTCCTAGCGCTACCTCGCACACATGAGGGTGGAGGGGGATGGTATTCCATGTGTGGCGAGTTGGCGATGGAAATTGAATAAAGGCAGACAGTGTGAATTGTGTGCATGGGTATATATGTATGTGTCTGTGTGTGTATATATATGTGTACATTGAGATGTATAGGTATGTATATTTGTGTGTGTGGATGTGTATGTATATACATGTGTATGGGGGTGGGTTGGGCCATTTCTTTTGTCTGTTTCCTTACGCTATCTCACAAACGCGGGAGACAGCGACAAAGCAAAATAAAAAAAAATAAAATATATATCTTTCTTTTAAACTATTCGCCATTTCCCGCGTTAGCGAGGTAGCGCTAAGAACAGAGGACTGGGCCTTTTTTGGAATATCCTCAACTGGCCCCCTCTGTTCCTTCTTTTGGAAAATTTAAAAAAAAAAACGAGAGGGGAGGATTTCCAGCCCCCCGCTCCCTCCCCTTTTAGTCGCCTTCTACGGCACGCAGGGAATACGTGGGAAGTATTCTTAATCCCCTATCCCCAGGGATAATATATATATATATATATATATATATATATATATATATATATATATATATATATATATGTATATATATATTGTTGACTGGTTGGTAAGGTTATTTAATGTATGTATGACTCATGGTGAGGTGCCTGAGGATTGGCGGAATGCGTGCATAGTGCCATTGTACAAAGGCAAAGGGGATAAGAGTGAGTGCTCAAATTACAGAGGTATAAGTTTGTTGAGTATTCCTGGTAAATTATATGGGAGGGTATTGATTGAGAGGGTGAAAGCATGTACAGAGCATCAGATTGGGGAAGAGCAGTGCGGTTTCAGAAGTGGTAGAGGATGTGTGGATCAGGTGTTGGCTTTGAAGAATGTATGTGAGAAATACTTAGAAAAGCAAATGGATTTGTATGTAGCATTTATGGATCTGGAGAAGGCATATGATAGAGTTGATAGAGATGCTCTGTGGAAGGTATTAAGAATATATGGTGTGGGAGGCAAGTTGTTAGAAGCAGTGAAAAGTTTTTATCGAGGATGTAAGGCATGTGTACATGTAGGAAGAGAGGAAAGTGATTGGTTCTCAGTGAATGTAGGTTTGCGGCAGGGGTGTGTGATGTCTCCATGGTTGTTTAATTTGTTTATGGATGGGGTTGTTAGGGAGGTAAATCAAGAGTCCTGGAAAGAGGGGCAAGTATGAAGTCTGTTGGGGATGAGAGAGCTTGGGAAGTGAGTCAGTTGTTGTTCGCTGATGATACAGCGCTGGTGGCTGATTCATGTGAGAAACTGCAGAAGCTGGTGACTGAGTTTGGTAAAGTGTGTGGAAGAAGAAAGTTAAGAGTAAATGTGAATAAGAGCAAGGTTATTAGGTACAGTAGGGGTGAGGGTCAAGTCAATTGGGAGGTGAGTTTGAATGGAGAAAAACTGGAGGAAGTGAAGTGTTTTAGATATCTGGGAGTGGATCTGTCAGCTGATGGAACCATGGAAGCGGAAGTGGATCATAGGGTGGGGGAGGGGGCGAAAATTTTGGGAGCCTTGAAAAATGTGTGGAAGTCGAGAACATTATCTCGGAAAGCAAAAATGGGTATGTTTGAAGGAATAGTGGTTCCAACAATGTTGTATGGTTGCGAGGCGTGGGCTATGGATAGAGATGTGCGCAGGAGGATGGATGTGCTGGAAATGAGATGTTTGAGGACAATGTGTGGTGTGAGGTGGTTTGATCGAGTAAGTAACGTAAGGGTAAGAGAGATGTGTGGAAATAAAAAGAGCGTGGTTGAGAGAGCAGAAGAGGGTGTTTTGAAATGGTTTGGGCACATGGAGAGAATGAGTGAGGTAAGATTGACCAAGAGGATATATGTGTCGGAGGTGGAGGGAACGAGGAGAAGAGGGAGACCAAATTGGAGGTGGAAAGATGGAGTGAAAAAGATTTTGTGTGATCGGGGCCTGAACATGCAGGAGGGTGAAAGGAGGGCAAGGAATAGAGTGAATTGGAGCGATGTGGTATACAGGGGTTGACGTGCTGTCAGTGGATTGAATCAAGGCATGTGAAGCGTCTGGGGTAAACCATGGAAAGCTGTGTAGGTATGTATATTTGCGTGTGTGGACGTGTGTATGTACATGTGTATGGGGGGGGGGTTGGGCCATTTCTTTCGTCTGTTTCCTTGCGCTACCTCGCAAACGCGGGAGACAGCGACAAAGTATAAAAAAAAAAAAAAAAAAAATATATATATATATATATATATATATATATATATATATATATATATATATATATATATATATATATATATATATATATTTTTTTTTTTTCATACTATATATATATATATATTATTATTATTATTATTATTATTATTATTATTTTGCTTTGTCGCTGTCTCCCGCGTTAGTGAGGTAGCGCAAGGAAACAGACGAAAGAATGGCCTAACCCACCCACATACACATGTATATACATACACATCCACACACACAAATATACATGCCTATACATCTCCAAATATACATATATATATCTTTCTTTCTTTCATACTATTCGCCATTTCCCGCATTAGCGAGGTAGCGTTAAGAACAGAGGACTGGGCCTTTTAGGGAATATCCTCACCAGGCCCCCTTCTCTGTTCCTTCTTTTGGAAAATAAAAAAGAAAAAAAAATTGAGAGGGGAGGATTTCCAGCCCCCTGCTCCCTTCCCTTTTAGTCGCCTTCTACGACACGCAGGGAATACGTGGGAAGTATTCTTTCTCCCCTATCCCCAGGGATATATATATATATATATATATATATATATATATATATATATATATATATATATATATATATATATATATATATACACATAAATATATATATATATATATATATATATATATATATATATATATATATATATATATATATATATATATTGAGGGAATAATTGGTATAAATGGGGTGTTCAGTGTTGTAAATGGAAATGGTGAAGAGCTTGTAGATTTATGTGCTGAAAAAGGACTGATGATTGGGAATACCTGGTTTAAAAAGCGAGATATACATAAGTATACTTATGTAAGTAGGAGAGATGGCCAGAGAGCGTTATTGGATCATATATATATATATATATATATATATATACACACACAGGCATATACATATACACATGTACACAATTCATACTGTCTGCCTTTATTCATTCCCATCGCCACACATGAAATAACAACCCCCTCCCCCTCATGTGTGCGAGGTAGCGCTAGGAAAAGACAACAAAGGCCACATTCTTTCACACTCAGTCTCTAGCTGTCATGTAATAATGCACCGAAACCACAGGTCCCTTTCCACATCCAGGCCCCACACAGCTTTCCATGGTTTACCCCAGACGCTTCACATGCCCCGATTCAATCCACTGACAGCACGTCGACCCCAGTATACCACATCGTTCCAATTCACTCTTTTCCTTGCATGCCTTTCACCCTCCTGCATGTTCAGGCCCCAGTCACTCAAAATCTTTTTCACTCCATCTTTCCACCTCCAATTTGGTCTCCCACTTCTCCTCATTCCCTCCACCTCTGACACATATATCCTCTTGGTAAATCTCTCCTCACTCATTCTCTGCATGTGACCAAACCATTTCAAAACACCCTCATCTGCTCTCTCAACCACACTCTTTTTATTACCACACACCTCTCTTACCCTATTATTACTTACTCGATCAAACCACCTCACACCACAAATTGTCCTCAAACATCTCATTTCCAGCACATTCACCCTCCTACACACAACTCTATCCATAGCCCACGCCTCGCAACCATACAACATTGTTGGAACCACTATTCCTTCAAACATAACCATCTTTGCTTTCCGAAGATAATGTTCTCGACTTCCACACATTCTTCAAGGCTCCCAGAATTTTCGCCCCCTACCCCACCCTGTGATTCACTTCCGCTTCCATGGTTCCATCCACTGCCAAATCCACTCCCAGATATCTAAAACACTTCACTTCCTCCAGTTTTTCTCCATTCAAACTTACCTCCCAATTGACTTGACCCTCAACCCTACTGTACATAATAATTAACCTTGCTCTTATTCACATTTACTCTCAACTTTCCTCTTTCACACACTTTACCAAACTCAGTCACCAGCTTCTGCAGTTTCTCACATGAATCAGCCACCAGCGCTGTATCATCAGCGAACAACAACTGACTCACTTCCCAAGCTCTCTCATCCACAACAGACCTCATACTTGCTCCTCTTTCCCAAACTCTTGCATTCACCTCCCTAACAACCCCATCCATAAACAAATTAAACAACCATGGAGACATCACACACCCCTGCCGCAAACCTACATTCACTGTGAACCAATCACTTTTCTCTCTTCCTACACGTACACATGCCTTACATCCTCGATAAAAACTTTTCACTGCTTCTAACAACTTGCCTCCCACACCATATATTCTTAATACCTTCCACAGAGCATCTCTATTAACTCTTATCATATGCCTTCTCCAGATCCATAAATGCTACATACAAATCCATTTGCTTTTCTAAGTATTTCTCACATACATTCTTCAAAGCAAACACCTGATCCACACATCCTCTACCACTTCTGAAACCACATTGCTCTTCGCCAATCTGATGCTCTGTACATGCCTTCACCCTCTCAATCAATACCCTCCCATATAATTTACTAGGAATACTCAACAAACTTATACCTCTGTAATTTGAGCACTCACTCTTATCCCCTTTGCCTTTGTACAATGGCGCTATGTAAGCATTCTGTCAATCCTCAGCCACCTCACCGTAAATCATACACACATTAAATAACCTTACCAACCAGTCAACAACACAATCACCCCCTTTTTTTTTATAAATTCCACTGCAATACCATCCAAACCCACTGCCTTGCTGTCTTTCATCTTCCGCAAAGCTTTCACTACCTCTTCTCTGTTTACCAAATCATTTTCCCTAACCCTCTCACTTTGCACACCACCTCAACCAAAACACCCTATATCTGCCACTGTATCATCAAACACATTCAACAAAACTTCAAAATACTCACTCCACCTCCTTCTTACATGACCACTACTTGTTATCACCTCCCCATTAGCCCCCATCACTGAAGTTCCCATTTGTTCCCTTGTCTTACGCACTTTAATTACCTCCTTCCTAAACATTTTTTTATTCTCCCTAAAATTTATTGATACTCTCTCACCCCAACTCTCATTTGCCCTCTTTTTCACCTCTTGCACCTTTCTCTTGACCTCCTGCCTCTTTCTTTTATACATCTCCCACTCATTTGCATTATTTCCCTGCAAAAATTGTCCAAATGCCTCTCTCTTCTCTTTCACTAATAACCTTACTTCTTCATCCCACCACTCACTACCCTTTCTAATCTGCCCACCTCTCACGCTTCTCATGCCACAAGAATCTTATGCGCAAGCCATCACTGCTTCCTAAATGCATCCCATTCCTCCCCCACTCCCCTTACCTTCTTTGTTCTCACCTTTTTCCATTCTGTACTCAGTCTCTCCTGGTACTTCCTCACACAAGTCTCCTTCCAAGCTCACTTACTCTCACCACTCTCTTCACCCAAACATTCTCTCTTCTTTTCTGAAAACCTCTCCAAATCTTTACCTTCGCCTCCACAAGATAATGATCAGACATCCCTCCAGTTGCACCTCTCAGCACATGAACATCCAAAAGTCTCTCTTTTGCGCGCCTATCAATTAACACGTAATCCAATAACGCTCTCTGGCCATCTCTCCAGCTTACATACGTATACTTATGTATATCTCTCTTTTTAAACCAGGTATTCCCAATCACCAGTCCTTTTTCAGCACATAAATCTACAAGCTCTTCACCATTTCCATTTACAACACTGAACACCCCATGTATACCAATTATTTCCTCTACTGCCACATTACTCACCTTTGCATTCAAATCACCCATCACTATAACCCGGTCTTGTGCATCAAAACCACTAACACGCTCATTCAGCTGCTCCCAAAACACTTGCCTCTCATGATCATTCTTCTCATGCCCATGTGCATATGCACCAATAATCACCCATCTCTCTCCATCAGCTTTCATTTTACCCATATTAATCTAGAGTTTACTTTCTTACACTCTATCACATACTCCCACCACTCCTGTTTCAGTAGTGCTACTCCTTCCCTTGCTCTTGTCCTCTCACTAACCCCTGACTTTACTCCCAAGACATTCCCAAACCACTCTTCCCCTTTACCCTTGAGCTTCGTTTCACTCAGAGCCAATACATCCAGGTTCCTTTCCTCAAACATACTACCTATCTCTCCTTTTTTCTCATCTTGGTTACATCCACACACACTTAGACACCCCAATCTGAGCCTTCGAGGAGGATGAGCACTCTCCGTGTGACTCTTTCTTCTGTTTCCCCTGTTAGAAAGTTAAAATACAAGGAGGGGAGGGTTTCTAGCCCCCCCCCCGCTCCCGTCCCCTTTTACGACACGTGAGGAATGCGTGGGAAATATTCTTTCTCCCCTATCCCCAGGGATAGGGAGGTAAGTTTGAATGGAGAAAAACTGGAGGAAGTAAAGTGTTTTAGATATCTGGGAGTGGATCTGGCAGCGGATGGAACCATGAAAGTAGAAGTGGATCATAGGGTGGGGGAGGGGGCGAAAAATCCTGGGAGCCTTGAAGAATTTGTGCAAGTCGAGAACATTATCTCCGAAAGCAAAAATGGCTATGTTTGAAGGAATAGTGGTTCCAACAATGTTGTATGGTTGCGAGGCGTGGGCTATGGATAGAGTTGTGCGGAGGAGGTTGGATGTGCTGGAAATGAGATGTTTGAGGACAATATGTGGTGTGTTGTGGTTTGATCGAGTAAGTAATGTAAGGGTAAGACAGATGTGTGGAAATGAAAAGAGCATGGTTGAGAGAGCAGAAGAGGGTGTTTTGAAATGGTTTGGGCACATGGAGAGAATGAGTGAGGAAAGATTGACCAAGAGGATATATGTGTCGGAGGTGGAGGGAACGAGGAGAAGTGGGAGACCAAATTGGACGTGGAAAGATGGAGTGAAAAAGATTTTGAGTTATCGGGGCCTGAACACGCAGGAGGTTGAAAGGCGGGGAAGGAATAGAGTGAATTGGATCGATGTGGTATACCGGGGTTGACATGCTGTCAATGGATTGAATCAGGGCATGTGAAGCGTCTGGGGTAAACCATGGAAAGTTGTATGGGGCCTGGATGTGGAAAGGGAGCTGTGGTTTCGGACATTATTACATGACAGCTAGAGACTGAGTGTGAACGAATGGGGCCTTCGTTGTCCTTTCCTAGCGCTACCTCGCACACATGAGGGGGGAGGGGGATGTTATTCCATGTGTGGCGAGGTGGCGATGGGAATAAATAAAGGCAGACAGTATGAATTATGTACATGTGTATATATGTATATGTCTGTGTGTGTATATATATGTGTACATTGAGATGTATGGGTATGTATATTTGCGTGTGTGGACGTGTATGTTTATACATGTGTATAGGGGTGGGTTGGGCCATTTCTTTCGTCTGTTTCCTTGCGCTACCTCGTAAACGTGGGAGATAGTGACAAAGTAAAATAGAAAATAATATAATAATAAAAATATATATATAAACATTCAAATATTCATATTTGCTTGCCTTCATCCATTTCGGATGCCACTCCACATATACACTCGCTTCTCTTCCCCCACACCTGATTGCCACCCTCTGCATCACCAAGATAGCACCAGGAAACAGACATAGAAAGGCTACATCCACTCACATCTATACATGAGCTGTCATGTATAACGCACTGAAGCCACATCTCCCTATCCACATCCAGGCCCCACAGACCTTTCCATGGTTTACCTCAGACAATTCACACGTGCCAGTTCAGTCCATTGACAGCACGTTGACCACATTATACCACATTATTCCAATTTACTCTAATTCGTACACAACTTTCACCCTCCTTCATGTTCAAGCCCCAATCACTCAAAATCTTTTTCTCTTCATCCTCCCATCTCCATTTAGGTGTCCACATTCTTGTTACCTCCACTTCTCATGCATATATCCTAATTGTCAACCTTTCCTCTCTCTCATTCTTTCCATATGTCCAAACCTTTTCAATGCACCCTGTTCTGCTTTCTCAACTACACTCTTTGTATATCCACATATCTCTCTTACCCTTTCATTACTTAATTGAGCAAAGCACCCTACACCACATATTGTCCTCAGACATTTCATTTCCACCTTCCTCCACACAACCCAGTCTAGCCCATGCCTTGCATCCATGTAATATTGTTGGGATTACTGTTTCTTCAGATGTACCCATTCTCTCTCTCTCTCTCTCTCTCTCTCTCTCTCTCTCTCTCTCTCGGTAAACCATGGAAAGTTTTATGGGGCCTGGATGTGGAGAGAGAGCTGTGGTTTCGGTGCATTACACATAACAGCTAGAGACTGAGTGTGAATAAATGTGGCTATTGCTGTCTTTTCCTAGCGCTACTTCACGTGCACGTGGGGGAGGGGGTGCCATTTTGTGTGGCGGGGTGGCAATGGGAATGGATGAAGGTATTCATGTATGAATATGTCTGTGTATGTATATGTATGTATACATTGAATTGTATAGGTATGTATATGAGTGTGTGTGGGTGTTTATGTATATACAAGTGTATGTGGATGGGTTGGACAATTCTTTCCTCTGTTTCCTTGTGCTACCTCACTAACGCAGGAGACAGTGACAAAGTATAATGATAATAATAATTTTTTTTTTTTTTTTTTTTTTTTTATACCTCGTCGCTGTCTCCCGCGTTTGCGAGGTAGCGCAAGGAAACAGACGAAAGAAATGGCCCAACCCCCCCCCATACACATGTACATACATACGTCCACACACGCAAATATACATACCTACACAGCTTTCCATGGTTTACCCCGGACGCTTCACATGCCTTGATTCAATCCACTGACAGCACGTCAACCCCTGTATACCACATCGCTCCAATTCACTCTATTCCTTGCCCTCCTTTCACCCTCCTGCATGTTCAGGCCCCGATCACACAAAATCCTTTTCACTCCATCTTTCCACCTCCAATTTGGTCTCCCTCTTCTCCTCGTTCCCTCCACCTCCGACACATATATCCTCTTGGTCAATCTTTCCTCACTCATTCTCTCCATGTGCCCAAACCACTTCAAAACACCCTCTTCTGCTCTCTCAACCACGCTCTTTTTATTTCCACACATCTCTCTTACCCTTACGTTACTTACTCGATCAAACCACCTCACACCACACATTGTCCTCAAACATCTCATTTCCAGCACATCCATCCTCCTGCGCACAACTCTATCCATAGCCCACGCCTCGCAACCATACAACATTGTTGGAACCACTATTCCTTCAAACATACCCATTTTTGCTTTCCGGGATAATGTTCTCGACTTCCACACATTTTTCAAGGCTCCCAAAATTTTTGCCCCCTCCCCCACCCTATGATCCACTTCCGCTTCCATGGTTCCATCCGCTGACAGATCCACTCCCAGATATCTAAAACACTTCACTTCCTCCAGTTTTTCTCCATTCAAACTCACCTCCCAATTGACTTGACCCTCAACCCTACTGTACCTAATAACCTTGCTCTTATTCACATTTACTCTTAACTTTCTTCTTCCACACACTTTACCAAACTCCGTCACCAGCTTCTGCAGTTTCTCACATGAATCCGCCACCAGCGCTGTATCATCAGCGAACAACAACTGACTCACTTCCCAAGCTCTCTCATCCCCAACAGACTTCATACTTGCCCCTCTTTCCAAGACTCTTGCATTTACCTCCCTAACAACCCCATCCATAAACAAATTAAACAACCATGGAGACATCACACACCCCTGCCGCAAACCTACATTCACTGAGAACCAATCACTTGTGGCATGAGAAGAGTGGGAGGTGGGCTGTTTAGAAAGGGTAGTGAGTGGTGGGATGAAGAAGTAAGAGTATTAGTGAAAGAGAAGAGGGAGGCATTTGGACGATTTTTGCAGGGAAAAAATGCAATTGAGTGGGAGAAGTATAAAAGAAAGAGACAAGAGGTCAAGAGAAAGGTGCAAGAGGTGAAAAAAAGGGCAAATGAGAGTTGGGGAGAGAGACTATCAGTAAATTTTAGGGAGAATAAAAAGATGTTCTGGAAGGAGGTAAATAGGGTGCGTAAGACAAGGGAGCAAATGGGAACTTCAGTGAAGGGCGTAAATGGGGAGGTGATAACAAGTAGTGGTGATGTGAGAAGGAGATGGAATGAGTATTTTGAAGGTTTGTTGAATGTGTCTGATGACAGAGTGGCAGATATAGGGTGTTTTGGTCGAGGTGGTGTGCAAAGTGAGAGGGTTAGGGAAAATGATTTGGTAAACAGAGAAGAGGTAGTAAAAGCTTTGCGGAAGATGAAAGCCGGCAAGGCAGCAGGTTTGGATGGTATTGCAGTGGAATTTATAAAAAAAGGGGGTGACTGTATTGTTGACTGGTTGGTAAGGTTATTTAATGTATGTATGACTCATGGTGAGGTGCCTGAGGATTGGCGGAATGCGTGCATAGTGCCATTGTACAAAGGCAAAGGGGATAAGAGTGAGTGCTCAAATTACAGAGGTATAAGTTTGTTGAGTATTCCTGGTAAATTATATGGGAGGGTATTGATTGAGAGGGTGAAGGCATGTACAGAGCATCAGATTGGGGAAGAGCAGTGTGGTTTCAGAAGTGGTAGAGGATGTGTGGATCAGGTGTTTGCTTTGAAGAATGTATGTGAGAAATACTTAGAAAAGCAAATGGATTTGTATGTAGCATTTATGGATCTGGAGAAGGCATATGATAGAGTTGATAGAGATGCTCTGTGGAAGGTATTAAGAATATATGGTGTGGGAGGCAAGTTGTTAGAAGCAGTGAAAAGTTTTTATCGAGGATGTAAGGCATGTGTACGTGTAGGAAGAGAGGAAAGATAATAATAATAATAATACTTTTTTATATTTCTAGTTTTTCTACTCCATCCTGATCATCAGTCACATCAAGTTGTTTGTAACCTTTAAGGAGAAAACCTTAAACTTAGCATACTAATCCTGTTGTTTTTTGTTGTAAGTAGGGATCAGTTTATGGTAGGTCAAACTGAGAGCCAGGGGCTGTTGGTGTTTTCCCATCCTTCATCTTGATGTTAGGTTTCCAATGTACTTTTATTGCCCTAGGAACTTTGCCATTGACCAGGTTACCCTAGTGATCTTTTGATATGTTTTGACAATGTTTGCAAACCTCAGACCTTCACATGTTAACTTTAGCAAAGTGGTTCGCAGACTTTTCACTTTCTTTACCTCTAACCCCAGTAGTGGCTGAGCTGCTACTGGTCCTCATGATTATAAGCCTTATTGTCCCTGAGGACAGTCCATAACCAGGTCAGGGCAGTTTCCAGTTGCAAGATGTAAACTGCTGGATTAAACCACTTAACACCATGACACCACATATTTTATGCATGTCTTGGTGTTGTACAGATCCTCTTCCATGATTGGGTTATCTTGATAAGGCTGCATTAACTGGGTGTGGAGTCTCTGCCCCAGTTTCTGGTCAGTAAAGATTGATTGGTATGATTGTTGAAAAAAAAATTCTTAGGTATCCTTAAGTATGTAATATACGTTGTTCCTAGGTTAGGGTACTGGTTCATTAAATAAAACTAGGTTTGGGGCTGTCTGGGACTGAACCCTGGTTAGGGATTAGGTAAGATTAGGAAAAGTTATATTTCATAAAAGCCATATAATTTAAGAAAGTGAAATGATGAGTTTGTTAAGGAAAGGGATAACAGTGGGGATCAATTAAGTTTCACGTGTGTTTGTAGACCTAAACTTTGAAATTGGAAAGGTTGTAGGAAAATGGAAAGGTGAAAGAGAATTTTACAGCCTCATTGTGTGAGGAAGGATAATGTTTGAACCTTTTTAAGCGACAGCCATTTACCTGTTGTTGGTTCATTTCTTAGGGGCTGGAACATAGGCAGACAATTCAGAAGGGTATTGGTTGAACTGATATTGTAGAGAGAGAGAGAGAGAGAGAGAGAGAGAGAGAGAGAGAGAGAGAGAGAGAGAGAGAGAGAGAGAGAGAGAATACTTACGAGTACACATGATGAGATTTTGCTAGAAGGTAAGCATAGAGTTACAAAGAACAAGACATGTGAATTATTTGTTTTCAAGTGTTATATATCTGGAGAATTTCTGTTTTTGAACTGAGAGCCAGCTGCCCATGTATGGGTAAGGCAGAAAGATAAGACAGCTATCTTGGCCAAGTACTTTAACTGCTGTTAAAGTACTGTTTCCCAGCATTGCCTCCACTAACACTCTTGATACCCAGACATGTAGTGCTAATGATTTTACCTTTTAGGTTGGTGTCTACCTACCACCTACTGCCTGAAGAGATAGTACCTTCATACATACGTTTGAGAGAGAAAGAGAGAAGCAACATTTCAGTGGTTGGAGAGAGGGGATAGGGGGATAATTAATAAGGTGGAGGGCATTTAATACCACTGTGACTAAAAAGTTTGGAAGAAATGCCACCTCAAGGGTGTGAGTAGTATTTTTATTAAGGGGCAACAAGGAGTCATGTAGATTTGGAATGATTCACTTTATATTGATTTTGGAGGTTTTCTACTTCCACAACTGAGTTTCAGACCAAGTTACCATGTTGCTCCTCTGTTCATTCAGACTGTTAGAGACCACATCCCATAGGCGTACTTAACCTCCCCATTTAGGCTGGTCTGGTGCATTTTGTAGATACTTATACAGTCCCTTTTGATCTCTCCTTAGTGTCTGTTATGGCTGCAGGCATTTTCTATGCCACTCCAGTGTACAAAAATAGCATTTTTTTTTTCTCAGTATATGAAAAGAAGTATATAACTTTATTTTGTTTATAATGATTAACCCATTACTTCTCACTGAAGTTCTTTTCCATCCTTGAGAATCCGTGTTCCATGTTGTTTAAAACATGCATTTGACCTTGTAATATCAAAGATGTTTTATATAACAGAGAAAAAAAATCACCTCAAATATATTTTGTTAACAGTTTTCATTGATAATGGATAGAAGTTTTGTAGTTGTTTCTGCATAATGTGTTTAAAAGTATGGGAGTAAGACCTGAGTGTCAAGTGAGTTGCCATTGCTTATGTTACAGGTTTTCCCTATGCTGAAAAATTTGTTACTCTTTATTACTGTTTTTTATTTTATAATGCATCTTTTCTTGTCAGAATCTGTATGATTTATAGATGATATTTTCATAGTGGCAAAATTTTAAAAGTTTGTAAAATGACCAGCACATGGCCAGTGAGAAGGGGGTGCAGGGGGTACATTGTACCCAGTCCCACGGGTCCAAAAGGGGGCTGGAGAATTTCCTGGGATCTCAGAAAATGTTTGTATTTAAGATTAGCATTGACATTTTGTGTGAGGTTACATAGTTAGAATATTCTTAAAACACATGTTAAGTAGACACCACTGAACTGTAATATGTAAGTGAACACTGAACAGGATGACTAATGGAGAAGGAAAGGGGACCCAAAAGAAACTTGGCACCCCTGATGAAATTCCTCTCAGAGGACCTGAACCAGCATCACAAGTGAGATACAGTATTGTCAAGGTCGGATAGGGACTGGCAACACTACCTTCAGTTTGCTAGAAGCACCTTCACTTGCCTCACCTTCCTGCCCTTGCTTACCTTGGTCAGCTTTCAGTGCTGGAGGAGTCTGTGTTCGTAAAATCACTTTTCACATGTTCCAAGGACAGATCAACATTGAGTACTTCAGGTTTATTATATACTTAGTCCCCAGAACATAGCCAAAGCCACTCCGTTTTTGTTTTCTAGAAAACTCATTAACGTGTGCTGTCATTGGCATGGCTAGATGACAGACTGTAGGATGAAATTATCTTTGTTTTTTTCACCATGGCATGGCAACTACTAGGCTTAGCAGGTGACCTTGAAATAGAGGTGCAAAACTGTGCATAAATATCAGTGTTAAGGAGTTGCTCACAGGGTTAAGACAACAATTCCTAATTTATGAAAAACACATCCACCAGATTAGCTTGTCCTGTGTATGCGTTACATAAACTTACATTTTTGTAGCTGTTTTTATTTATAAGGTTAGTGCAGAAAAACTGTCAAAATCACCATATTTTGTTAGTAATTAAGAGTTGAGAATTCAAGTTATGAAAAATACTTTACTGAACTGGGTTGTCCTAAGTAAGGTTGGTATGGGTGCTAGGGGGGAGGCACAGTTGCTGGTGCTGTGGTTTGGGGTGGGCACCACGGACTCAACAAGTTCCTGGAGATGACACACATCATCTACTTTGGTAATTAGAGTGGTATTGATGCTTCCAGGCAGCTTCAATGACTCATCCGCTTCTTGGGTAACCATCTATGGCCAGGCAACAAAACCTATTATGTGTACAGAATTCACTTTGTAGGATGTTCATAGCACCTGCTACAGAACTGTAGATTGCTGTCTATAGCATCGTAAGGGGTAAACAGTTTTGGGCATCGGATTTATGCTGTTTTTACCTGTTGTACTTATTATGCATTTTGATATTATTAGTAATATTTTTGGGTCTTTGATGTTTTGAGCCTAAATTGGAAACCATGCCTTCCAGGGTTTTTCTGGTGTAAGTTATACTTCTTACATGCATGCTGCAAAGGTTACAGCTCTATTGTTGTCAGTTGTTCCAATACGTTTAGATCCTTGAAAGATCTTTGCACACTTTCTACTCTACTTTTGCAATTTTACCCACCTTGAAATTCAAGATGTTAGAGCACACAACAATATTCTGTATGGATGGGTATTGATACCATGAAGAGCATCATTATTGTTCTTGTTTTTAAGGCCTATGAAATCTGGCTTGGCACCTAATTGGAAGAGGTAACTGTTGCCATCGTATGTTTGCTGAAGTCTGTTTCTCTCCAGTATACTTTACTGTCTTTTCATGTTCTACATGGAGAATTCTCTGAAACTTGGAACTTTTAACCATTAAAAAGCATGTTACCACTGGTCAACAGGAAGACTTGATTTTTGTCTGTAATCTCTGAGTGTTTTTTTATACTTATGAAATTTCCATGCTTATCATAGTTTCATCTACAGAGGATGGTATGAAACTGTGGCTGATATGTGTGTATGTGTGTCAGATATAAGAAAGTAGAACAGTAGAGCTGTAAGTGTTGTGTAGTTCCAAAGGAAACTAAGCTTTTCTTATTAGATGCATTAGAAATTGAATGATTTATAACACGTGATGTTAATTAAGATGTTGTTCATCCATCTTCCCACCTTTCTATCACATATTTTGTGATATGAGACAGTTTTTACAAGGTCTTCCTTAAAGTCTGTTCATATTACATCAGCAAAATATTTTGTTTGTCATTCAGTGCATGAACAGGTATCATGGTAGTAAGGCAGTTGAGAGAGGCATTATCTTCCACCCTGGAACAATGTTGCCTTACGTTTTTATAGATATTTGAATTTAAGAAGTCAACCAGTTAATATCTAATGGATATGAAAATATTAATTATATATGTTGCTTAGTGCTGCTAGCTGTTTTTCTTTAATTGCATTGCCTCTTCAGTTATGTAGTTAGGTATGTGGGTCATCAGTTTCAATCTTCCATTCTGTTTTTCCTAAGGATGTTAGTGCTTGTGCTAATGGTGTTTCTTTCGAAAGGTAGTTTCAGATGTCTGGTCCTGGAGAAGGACGTATGAATATGCTGTCATTTACCCCTCTTGAAATCTTGTGGGATGATCTTCAATTTAGAATTAAGAGATTGCTGTTAGGTCTTTTATCTTTTGAGATGATTCTTGGCTAATAGAATGCAAACTAATATTGTTTATTAGCTCAGCTGATGAGTTACTGTCATCATTTAGTGTCTATAAACTTTTCAACTTTTAACCATTTTGGAAACCGCTGTGTCGTATGAATCAAACCATTTCATAAATCATGTTTGGATGATTCTCTAGTAAGTTTCCCCGTTTCATGGTGAAGTAGCATTTGATATGGCTGCCACAGGGCAAAATGGTCTCTGGGTGTCACTTGCCAGTAGATTTTTCATATTCTAATGACAAAAACCACTTGAGTCATTGGAACCAAAGCTTTGTAGAATGATATGCAGATTGTCTTTTATTTAATTCCTAGTATCATGCAGATCCTGTACCGTCACATGTACATTCCTTCAACACATCATCAATATTGTTTACCTAATGTCCAGCCAGTATGGGGGAGATCGTCATGTCTCCATCAGGGGTTCAAGGAGTGGTGGTCCAGCAGGCGTTATGTAAGCGTAGTGTGTGGAGACATCTTTGAAGGTAGTGGACAAGGGTGTGGCTGTCTTGTCTTTTTTATAATGCACAAGCACGTTGCTTAGTTGAGGCGTGGATGCCATTCTCCAAAGCAGAGTTGTACCCGATGATGATATGGGCAGTAAACATGTCCCTTTTCCGTGACCCTTTCCTATAGACATATAAGAGGTCAAGGAGTTTATGGAGGGTACCGCACCAGGTGGGCGGAGAGTTCAGGGGATAGCTGCTTCCCGAGCTTCTCTCTGCTTGTGGTGAATTTGGGTCCTAAGTTGTGGAAGTGTTTGAGGAGCAATGTAGTCAGGTGTGGCCGTGTTACAGCCAGTCTTAGCAAGGCCATCTGCATTCTCATCCCTGAGATACCGACTTTACTAGGTATCTATAGAAATGTCACAGGATGGCCTGCATCCTGAAGTGTTGATGTTAACCTTCGTATTTGGAGGATGAGGTCCTTATTCTCCACTGATCCAATGCAATCCCATCGAGAGCAGACCTGTAGTCGCAGCAATCAGGGGAAGAAACCACCGGCATTTTCTTCAGCAAGAAGAGCAGCAAGGAGGTTTATCAGCTCAGCCTGAGTGGAGGATAAGGTGAGATAGATGTCTTTATTGTCAAATGGCATACATGATACAAAATGAAATTCTTTATGGCTAGAAGCTCAATTCAAGGTTAAAAAGTATAAGAATTATATAATGAAAATGATAAAATATCACATAAAAGTACCACATAAAATTTCACATAAAGTATCATCTATTGCTTTAAGAAGCTATAATACAGAGGATTTACATTGTCTTTAGATGGTTAAACAGTAGAATGGTTTATGGTACTGTTACGAACTCAGGACTTATTGGAGCAAGGTCGCCAGTAACATATATATGTTACAAATACTACACTGATCCTTGTCTTTGCAAGGACGTTAGATTTGGTATATTGCACAACTCAGGATAACGCTATCTTAACGTTATGGGATTAAAACAAACACCAGGGTTAGAATTACTTATAATGAAAGAATTCAAATGAACAAGGTGAACACATAAATCAGGCACGAATCATTTACGTTAACACTGAACATGAGTTAAACATTGAACATGAGCTAACATTGAACATGAGTTAAACATTGAAAATGAGCTAACATTGAACATGAGTTAACATTCCAAATAAGATTTCAAACCAGGAGATCTCTTTCCTTTGACACTTTGTTCGATAGCATTACACTTAGACCTGACGTGACACAGTAAACAACATCGTTACACTTAGCTAAACCTGACGTGGCACAGTAAACATCATCGTTACACTTAGCTAAACCTGACGTAACACAGTAAACATCATCGTTACACGTAGTTAAACCTGACGTGGCACAGTAAACATCATCGTTACACTTAGCTAAACCTGACGTAACACAGTAAACATCATCGTTACACTTAGGTAAACTTGACGTGACACAGTAAACATCATCTTTACACTTAGCTAAACCTGACGTGACACAGTAAATATCATCGTTACTTAAACCTGACGTGACACAGTAACATCTTACAAACTAGGGCAGCGATGGCTACGGGGTTCGAGACAGGGAAAGCCAACATTACCTTGCTGGGCTCGAGACTGCTGAAGGAATCGACTCCCAGACGATTGTCTGAGCCTTTTATCTGAAGGACCAGCAAGGCAGGAACAGCTAGCCACGCCTTGACCCGCTACCTATGATTACGATAGGTCAGAATGACACAATTGCCCTTGATAGGTCAAAAGACTGATTGTCACGCCCTCATCTTGACGTGATTGGCTGAAGGAGGCCTAAGGTCTGGCCCACATATTCAAACTTCTTTGCTCCCTTGTCCATGACAGCAGCGAACGTACGGGATGACATACCCCGCAGCTGGCCCCACGCCTTGACCTGACGCCGTTGACAAGGGTTTGGGTGCTAGAGGACTGGTCAACATCTGCTTCAAAACATAATTACCAAGGCAATTAACACGGTCAGGGAAGTGAGATCCGAGCCGATAGCAACCACACCCTACACCAAGGCACACCATATACAGAGACACACCATACGCATATACGAACATGTGGACACACACACACACACACACACACACACACACACGCACACATACACACGTGTTCGTAACAGTACAAATGATTTCCTGAATCTATCGATGCACTGTATATACACAGACAGTCCTCTTCCTGACCTTAGAAATACATAGAATTGATGGAGAAGATGGGTTGCATGTTGCATGATCTTCTCCACCTGCTTCATTGCTTTCTGAACAATCTTGTCAAGCTTGTATAGCTTGCCATACTAGGCAGTAATTGAAAAACAAAATTGATTCTATAGTTGACCTATGAAAAAGATCAATTATTGTTTAGTCTATATGTAGACTGTTTAAGATAGGTACAAAGTGCAATCTTTGTTTACATTTCTTATGCACCATATCAGTATTTGCACCACCTTTTATCTGGTCATCTATGATTCACTCTTTCTACATTTTCACCTTTAATTGTAATTAAGTCTGGTTCATGTAGTTTTTTGTCCTAAACTCTATTATCACATCTTTAGTTTTCTTTACATGTTTTACACCACTCATCAAAGCAATTAACCTGTGCAATATAATCATTGCAATTATCATTTAGAATTTTTCTTATGATTACTGTATCATTAGCATATTTTAAAATGTTGCAGTTGCTAAACACACCTCTGCAGTCATCAGTATACAAACTGAAAGAATTGGTGGACATAATGCATCCCTGTGGTGCACTTGTATTGGTAATATTATGTTTGACTTGACATTATCTGTTTTGGTATACTTTGGCTCTGTGTTAAAAAGCTGAAGATCCATTTCAGTAAGTAACAGTGTACATTCATCCCTAATGATTTATCTAATGAAATATGTGGCTGGAATGTATTAAAATCAAAGCTGAAATCCCTTTATAAGATTCTTGCTTGTGAGTTCTCTCTGTCTAAATATTTGCTTATCTCATTCATGAAAATCAAACGTACATCTGCTAATCTCATTCATAAAAATCGGACTTACATCGTGCACATTCCTATTTGTACAATACACAAACTTCAGTGGATCTCTGAAATTATATATGCTATTACACAAATAGTTTTTCATTATGTCTTCAAGATATTTCATAATATTTGGCATTAAAACAATAGGTATAAAATCGTTGAATGCTTTAGTAAATGAGATTTTGGTAATTGACTTTATTTCTGACAATTTCCATATGTCAGGCACTACCTCTTGATCTAGTGGGTCCTGAAATAGGGGCTGAAGTATGGATGCCATTTGTTCGGCACAACACTTTAGTGCCTTGGCTGGCACACCGTCAATTACTCTGGCCTTTCCAAGCCTAATACACTTCAGGGACTGTAAGAAATGTTTATATGATATCACAGTTCTTGTATCATTTCTTTCTTGAATAACGGACATAACATTACTGCTTTCTTCGCAAAAATGATTTCTTTCAAATCTTGTAAAAAATGAATTTATATCATTCACATATGTATCAATGTTTTCTGACTCTGGCACGTTCAGTTTTTTATTTTATTTATTTTTTTTAATCATACTTAGTCGCTGTCTCCCACGTTAGCGAGGTAGCGCAAGGAAACATGAAAGAATGGACCAACCCACCCACATACACATTCATATACACACACGTCCACATACGCACGTATACATACCTATACATTTCAACGTATACATACACACACAGACATATACATATACACATGATTCATACTTGCTGCCTTTATTCATTCCCGTTGCCACTCCACCACACATGAAATGACAACCCCCTCCCCCCGCATACGTGCGAGGTAGCGCTAGGAAAAGGCAACAAAGGCCACATGTGTTCTCACTCAGTCTCTAGCTGTCATGTATAATGCACTGAAACCACAGCTCCCTTTCCATATCCAGGGCCCACAAAACTTTCCATGGTTTACCCCAGACGCTTCACATGCCCTGGTTCAATCCATTGACAGCACGTTGACCCTGGTATACCACATCATTCCAATTCACTCTATTCCTTGCATGCATTTCACCCTCCTGCATGTTCAGGCCCTGATCACTCAAAATCTTTTTCACTCCGTCATTCCACCTCCAATTTGGTCTCCCACTTCTCGTTCCCACCACCTGACACATATATCCTCTTTGTCAATCTCTCCTCACTCATTCTCTTCATGTGACCAAACCATTTCAAAACACCCTCTTCTGCTCTCTCAACCACACTCTTTTTATTACCACACATCTCTCTTGCCCTTTCATTACTTACTCGATCAAACCACCTCACACCACATATTGTCCTCAAACATTTCATTTCCAACACATCCACCCTCCTCCGCACAACTCTATCTATACCCCATGCCTCGTAACCATATAACATTGTTGGAACCACTGTTCCTTCAAACATACCCATTTTTGCTTTCCGAGACAATGTTCTCGCCTTTCACACATTTTTCAATGCCCCCAGAACCTTCGCCCCTCCCCCACCCTGTGACTCACTTCCGCTTCCATGGTTCCATCCGCTGCCAAATCCACTCCCAGATATCTAAAAGACTTCACTTCCTCCAGTTTTTCTCCATTCAATTTTACCTCCCAATTGACTTGTCCCTCAACCTTACTGTACCTAATATCCTTGCTCTTATTCACATTTACTCTCAGCTTTCTTCTTTCACACACTTCACCAAACTCAGTCATCAGCTTCTGCAGTTTCTCACCCAAATCAGCCACCAGCGCTGTATCATCAGCGAACAACAACTGACTCACTTTCCAAGCCCTCTCATCCACAACAGACTGCATACTTGCCCATCTCTGCAAAACTCTTGCATTCACCTCCCTAACAACCCCATCCATAAACAAATTAAACAACCTTGGAGACATCACGCACCCCTGCCGCAAACGAACATTCACTGAGAACCAATCACTTTCCTCTCTTCCTACTCGTAGCCTTACATCCTCGATGAAAGCCTTTCACTGCTTCCAGCAACTTTCCTCCCGCACCATATATTCTTAATATCTTCCACAGAGCATCTCTGTCAACTCTATCATATGCCTTCTCCAGATCCATAAATGCTACATAGAAATCCATTTACTTTTCTAAGTATTTCTCCTATATATTATTCAAAGCAAACACCTGATCCACACATCATCTACCACTTCTGAAACCATTTTTTTTATTATAACCATATAATGTTTTTAATCCTTTCCACACATCTTTTACATGATGTGTTCTAAATATCCCCTCAGCCTTTTCCTTGTAAGGTATTTTTGAATCTAATGTTTTCTTGTTTAATTGTTTTTGTAATTATTTTAACTGAGCACAATCTCCATTTTGTTTGATTCTACATTTTTCATTGAGCATATTTTTCAGATCCTTGTGTTACCAAGGCTTGTTGTTAGTATAGACATTTATTTCTTTCCTTGGCAACATCATATCAAAGCAAAATGAAAACAAGAATTAAAGATGTTCAAGTTTCTATTAAGATTTGCTCCATCTTGCAGAGCTGGCCAGTCATTGCACTCAAAGCATCCCTGTGGTGTATGCTACTTTCAGCATCGTATTTTCTAATTGTTACCTTTTTACATTTTTTCTCTTTTCAACATTTGTATATAGGTTGGTGCACAAAACAGCATGTTGTGATCTCCATTTCCGAGAGAGGTCCTTTTCAAAACACAATAGCTGTTTTTTACATTACAGTACATCTTATAGAGAATATTATTTCACCTGGTAGCATATTTTATCGTTTGCTCATATGTTGGAACACGTGTTTTGAAAGTTAAATGGTTAAAATCACCTAAAATTATCCTTACACTCTCTGGGTATTCATTTTCATATTTCATCACAGTCTTCCAACAGTCTAATTGCTTCTGATTTCTCTTCATCTGGGGGATATACACAGTGAAAAAGATGACCTTGCCACTTTCATGGGGAAGGTAAAAGGGCCAACACGATATGACAAGGAATTCAATGTCATTAACAGAGTAGGTTTCTTTGACTGTTACCCATGTACACCATTTGTCATTTTTATAAACGGCTAGCAGCATAAAACCATCAGAAACTCTGAGAGTGAGTTTGATAGCCACAGAGGCATCAGGGTGGGAGATGTGGACACCAGTTCCGGCTCTGCCTGTTCAGGGTCAACTGAGCCATCATTGTGGAGGAAAACCCTACCTGGAGACCTTTGGGCAATCCTAGAAAGGTTGTGTATGTGGAGAACAACAGGGTTCCTGTGAGATTTTGGGAATGGTCCACCGAAGGCAATCACTTCTATTTGAAAGTCTAGCCATGAAGAGGGAGATGAACCAACAGCAGGATTGACAACAGTATCAGGCAGTAGGTCATGTTCTTGAAGGGCTTGGATGAATGATTCTTGCCACTGTCTTCTAGAAGGGGGACAGCCTTGGAGAGCAGGAGTCAAGTTGGCCCGGACATAGTTGCCTTGTGGATCCCTTGGATTGGAAGCAGCAGTTTTTAATTAAATCTCCTGTAAGGAGGAAAGACTAAGTTCGGTATATAGGGAAGTAGATCGTGTCCACTTAGGGGCCGCAAGGATGATATGAGCAACCTTCTTCTGGATAACGAGACTGTTGACAACAGCAGGGGTGGTGTAGTCGACACAGAAGCGGACCAAGGACTTGTACGTGGTGAAAAGTACAGGGACAGTGGCACCAAGGGAACCCCTGCACGTGGTGGATAGCAGAGCGGGACGCCGAAAGCATATGTCTGGAAGATAGTGGATTTCAGGGATCTGACAATGTGTGTGTGAGTTACATACACACCCAGGTATTTTGTTTCACTAACCCAGTCCAAGGGCTTTCCTGATAAGTACAAGGGGTTAAGGTACAACTCGACCGTGACGCATGGCTTTTGTTTTCGCAGTTGAAAGATAGAAAGCAAGTGAATCACACTCTCAGGAGACCAAATCAAGAGCTACCTGCCTGCTAGGGTAGTCAGGGGCTTGGAGGAAGATGTCAGCATATCCTGAGTGGGCAACTCCTGTTGGCCACGGGAGAGATGCCATGGAGTGCATGATAGTGTTAAACATGGTAGGCTTCAGGGCTCCACCTTGAGGGGTGCCAAGGTTTATGTCTTGAACCGTCGATATAAAGCTTTCAGCGCGAACCTGGGCCTGACATTCAGTGAGGTAAGAGGCGATCCATTCAAGGAGTCGCCCTTTAACTCCTGACCATACCAATTTAGCTATAATGAGGGCAGGCTGAACCATATCAAAGGCTCCCTTAATATCAAGGAAGACGGAGACGTGAGCAGCTTGATTACATTAAAGGGAAGCAGTGGAGTGTGCCGTGCTATGGTGTTGTATGAAACCATTGAGGGAATTGTGGAAGCCACCTATGGTGTGAAGGTGACAATATATTATTCTCTCCATCATCTTGCAAACATAGGAGGTAAGGCTAATGGGTTGATATTTCCCAGGGTCTCCTGGTTTAGGGATGGGCATAATAGTGGCCTGTTTCCAGTTAGACAGGAGAGCCCCAAATTCATATGAGATATTGTAGAGAGCGAGTAAGGGGCTGTTGGGAATACCAGTATAGGCATTAAGAATGGAGTAAGTTATCTGATCATCCCCAAGAGAGGTATCTTTACCAGAGGGATGATTAGTGGAACATTGTATGAATTGCCATAACCTTTTTATTTCTAACCACATACCATAGGAATATTTAAAGTATTTAACCATATTATATTCTCTGAAATAACCATAGACCCTTAAACTAGGTGCAACTTATGCATTTACCTCTGGGTACAATGCTGAAGCATTAAATATAGGTGTGCTGTAGACATTTAGATTGCCTGTGTACTCTGTGACAGACTACATACTCAGTGACCCATTATGTCATTGTCCACTCTCATTTTATTCTGCCCTGTTTGAACATTGAGTTTTCCTCTAAAAATAATGATAAAAACGTAATTGATAATGACAAGAACAATACAGTGAAGCCCTGTTTTTATGCATTTCACTGTATCAGATTTCGGTTTCAGACAAACCCTTTGGACTCTGTTGGATGAAGTTTGTGATCTAGTGGAGAATTCCATGAACATTGCAAGGGTAGTGACCCATTATGTCATTGTCCAGTTTCATTTTATTTTGCCCTGTTTGGACATTGAGTTTTCCTCTGAAAGTAATGATAAAAACAGAATTGATAATGATAAGAACAATGCAGTGAAGAACTGTTTTTATGCATTTCATTGTATCAGATTTCAGTTTCAAACAAACCCTTTGGACTATGTTAGACCAAGTTTGTGATCTAGTGGAGAATTCCTTGAATATTGCAAGTGTACTCCGATAAGATAAGGACCTACTGGAGTGAGTTTAGAATATAACGGAAACGTCCATTAGTTCCAGCCCTCATTACCGAGGCTATGATGCTGGGTATCAAGAGAACATATGATAACCTGTTGCTCATCACTTTGGCTTTTGTGCATTATTTCACTTATTGCATTCAAATATAATGTTTTTCTTGCATACATTCATATAGTTTTACTTGAACTTACGATAGCTTAATGGTTTAATATTATATTTTATGCTTTACAAAGATAATATGAGAAGAAATTTCAAGATGAGAGATCTTGGTTGCTGCTTGCCAATCAGAGATAAGGTTGTGCTTGGTCAAAATGTAAGCAAACTTGGTGCCCATGCTCTTATGAAATTGCAGTGTTGTTTCTTGGTGCAAAGACCTGTCTTTTGGATTATATTTTGGCAAATAAGAATGCTGTCAATGGTTGATGAGCTAAGAGTTACAGGAAGTACATCATAGCTGGAGAGCTGATCATGATTGAGCGTCTGGAGCCTGGACAGAGTAGCTAGTGTCTCACACAGGACTATGGCCTTAGCAAGAGTAAATTTTACGATATTGTTAAGGCTAAGAACAAAAATGAGTAGTTTTTGTTATTCTTTGAATATCTGCCTTAAGAGGAGAATGATGTCCTACAACTTAAGTAATCATCCTTAGACCAAGGTAAATTTTCCAAAATACATTTTAGAACTGTGAACTTCTAATGCATTTGGGAAAGATGTATGCTTTAGTGGAATTTAACTTCTAACTGATTGCTCTCATCTCCAAAAAGCATATTAGAATGGGTTTACACTTTATTAAAGATATAATTCTTGGCTGTTGTCATCATCAGAACCCTCCAGAATCTTATTTATTTACAATGTGTTGTAAGGATGGGCCTTGGATGGGGGGAGCACATCGCATCTTCCAACCATGGTTTTGTTTGAATAGCTGAGCCTTGTGGATGATTCTGCATGCTAATGTGAGTTGCAGTTGATATCTGTCATTTGTACATGCCTGAAGGAATAATTGGTTCCATGAATTGCAGATGGGAGATTTCAGAACATATGGGTTACATAGTTAAGACACTGCTGGTCAGTCATATGCCATATGTGGAGGTGACTAAAGGGTTTAATATGACCATAGTCAGTGATATGGCTGTTTTACCAGATTAATACTGTTGGTAGTTTAGGGTTGATAGTGATGGATTTAAGGGAAGATTAATGATGTGGCAAACTGGCAAACTTCCCTAGTTTAGAATAATGCAATCCAAATCAAAGCATTATTCCCTGTGTGTCATAGAAGGCGACTAAAAGGGGAGGGAGATGGGGGCTGGAAATCCTTCCCTCCAGTTTTTGCTTCTCCAAGAGAAGAAATAGTGAAGGTGGCCAAGTGAAGATTTTCACTCTAAGGCTTAGTCCTCTGTTCTTGGCGCTACCTTGCTGATGTGGGAAATGGTGAGTTTGTGTGAAGCTCTATTTTTGTTTTTCATTTGAGACAAAGTATTTTAGTTTTGAAATTCTTATATTGTTAAATTTTAGCATTCCATCATTTCATAATTCATTTACCACTATATCATGAAGAAACCGTATTGTCCTCCCATTTTTGATTGCTTTTATGTCTACAGTCACTAAAACCATTATAATATTTCTTGTGCAGACAGGCAAAAAGCAAATTAACTGTTCACTATTATCAATGCTAATACCATGGAAATATAGTTTTCTTTGTTTGAATTGTAGCAGGATGATTTCTGATGAGTTGGTTCTCTTGACATGTGATGTACATGGTGGGATATTGTGTTTTACATTTACATCTGATTACTTCAAGGTGGTGTTTAAAGTACTGGTGGAAGGTCTATGAGTATAGGCATCATTTTTTTACCCTCTACTAACTTTCCAACCCCACTGTTCTGGGGTCACATAACTAGCTTCTTTCATTTCTTGTGCCTGTTGATAGAAAAAGAAGGTTTTGACATTTAATTGCACTTTGGGTAGGTGGCAAAGATGGGCTAAACAGACTGACTGGGGCTAGATGCAGTTTTACATGAAAATATGTATATCAGCGAATTGATCTCTTCTCCATTTTGCTCATGTGTCAGAGTTAGAGGGAACAAGGGGAAGCAGGAGACCAAACTGGAGATGGATGGATGAAGTGAAAATTTTTTGAGTGATCAGGGTCTGAACATACAAGAGGGTGAGAATCATGCAAGGAACACAGTGAATTGGAATGCTGTGGTATACTGGGGTTGACTTGTTAGTGGACTGAACCAGGGCATGTGAGACATCTGGGGTAAACTATGGAAAGGTATGTGGGGCCTGGATGTGGACAGGGAGCTATGGTTTTGGTGTGCTACAGATGACAGCTAGAGACTGAGTGTGAGCAGGTGTAATTTTTTTTTTCCCTGGCGCTACTTCGATGATGCAGGGGATGTCGATACTGTTTTTTCCTGTATGTTCAGGCCCAAATCGCTCAAAATCTTTTTCACTCCATCCTTCCACTTCCAGTTTGGTCTACCGCTTCTCCTTGTTCCCTCCACCTCTGACCGTATGTGCTTGAGCATAGTACGCATTTTATTGACCAACCCCTAGGGGTGGATGAGTAGTTGATTTGATTGTGGGCTGACTGCCGTAACCAGGATTTGAACCTCTGTGCCTGGCGTTAGGGAGCCCTAAACACTACACTATGAAGGTGACTAATTACAAGGAAACATTTATTTTTCTCATTTCCTTGCTCGTACAAACCTTAGATATTCAGTTATGATTTTTAACATGTTCCAAACATAGATATATTGTGTTCACTTGGCATACACTGATATTAGAATATAGCACATGAAAACTTGCTCAATTTGTTCTGGATATGATCACAGATTTTGGATTGTGCAGAAATCATTGTCAGATTGACCTGTTTCATGCTGCTGTGACTTCAAGTATTGCTCCCAGGCAATGTGGTATCTCTTATGCCCCAGGTTCAGTAGCTCATACATGTTACTGTGATCACTTTTTTAACCTGCTCTGATCTTAGTGGGCTGTTGGAACTTGAGGTCCTATATTTGCATTTTGGATCAGTTTTTTTTTTATTCTATTTCAAATGGCTGTTTCTTTTTACTGGGTCACAGATGATATCCAGAGTTTATGGTCTGTGTCTTCCAGTTCACTCACCAGGTTTGTTTTCCTTGGTTAAATGAGCTGTAGTTTTTACAGGCCTGCTCTCTTTCCCACCAGTTGTAAGGGGAACGTCTTACTTTTTCTAGTCTGGATCTTTACAATTGTTCCTCGTTGTTATGTCTTGCATCCTTGGCATTGACCTCTGAGGTCTTCTTTCCTCACAGTTCAGGCTGAGTCCAAGCTGCTGATGTAAGTCCTTGGTCAACCAGATTGTTGGAGGCTATGGTCCACAGGCCTGCTTAACCACCACAGTCTAGCTCGGTCTATTAAGTGTAGTAAATACACTTCCAAGTCTTTGTACATTTCTTCACTATGCATCCCTTGGTGTTTCGTGTGGTTACAGAATAGTCTGAAGGCCCCAGATATTCAAGATGTCTCTTTTTTGTGCTTGTTGCACCTTTCAATTTCACTGGTATTATTTTGCATTGCCTTTCATGCTTGTTTTGACATTAGCAAATTAATTTTGAGTGTAGGTTGAGAGCCATGCTATCTAGGAGTTTCCAAGTGTAAATAATAATATATGTCTCCCATCAGACTTGCCCTCCCCCACAACCCCTTACCTTCCTCACTGCCTACTTCTTTAACCTTGCTGTTACATGCCAGTCCGATGCTCAGTGCATGTCCTAATCCTGTTCATACAGCTTACCAGGTACTCTAGAACACTCGCCTTTGTTCTCCTTGCCTTAATGCATTGGTACTGTACAGGCATTCTGCCAGATTTGGGGATAACACTATGATCTATACACACATTGAAAATCCTAACTATGCAAGCTCAAACACAGTTCCCCTTTCTGAAGAAATGCAACTGCATAATCTCATCCACTGCGGCTTGCCACACTTAATTATACGTAAGGCTTTCACCACCCGTTCCTTCTCTTTTCACCTAAGTACTCAACATGACTCTCTTTTAGCCATCCATGTTCAAAACACTCCACATAAGCCACGCTATCATCAAGTACACACAACAGTCCCTCAAGATACTCTCTCGTGTTCACCTCATCTCTGCCTGTTACAACTTTAACTTCTGCTTCCTTTACTGATACTCTCATTTCTTTTGTTTTCCTCACATGATTAAACTCCTTCCGTAACATTTCATGTTCTCCCTGAAGTTTGATACTTGCTCACCCCCAGTCTCATTTGCCCTGTTTAAATATATATTTTTTCAGCTCCTGCACCTTTCCCTTGACCAACAGGCTGTCTTTCATACATTTGTGACTCCTCACTGCATCCTTGTAAACAAAGCCCATAAACCTCTCATTTTCTTTCACTGGCAACTTAACTTTCTCATCCCTTCATGAATTACCTTTTTTCCCGTAATCGCCTTCCACATACCTCACACTTTTCTCGCACACGTAAGCATTGCATCATTGAATACCATGTATTCCTTACCCACTTCCATAACTCTATTTACCTTCACGTTTTGCCGGTCTGCACTCAATCTCTCGTGGTATCTCTTCACACAAGCCACTTTTCCTTGCACACTCACCTTCACCATCCTACCCCAACCCATAACATACCCATGTCCTCTTTTCTAAAGCCTCTACAAGTCTTCATCCTTGCGTCCACCAAGAACTGATTAGACATCACTCTAGCTGCCTATCTCAGCACATCCAAGAGTCTGTACTTTGCTCCTTCCAAAACACTTCCTCTCTTCATTCCTCTTGTGTTCAGGTGTATAAGCACTAACAGTCCTCCTCCTCTCGTAATCCACTTGCATTTTTACACACTTCAGTATGAGGCTAACTTCCTTACTTTCACAAACTCCTGCAGCTTTTACTTCAGCAGGAGTGTTACCCCTTCCTTATAGCTCTCGCACCTCACACTAATCCAGGACTTTACTCCTAAGACTTTCCCAAAACATTCTTTCCATCTTTCCCTTGAGCTTGGTTTCTCCCAGAGCTAGAACAACCAGTTTCATTTCCTAAGACATACTGCTTATCTCTTCTTTCTTCTCGTCCTGGTTACATCCACGCACATCTAGATCTAAGCCGTTGAGGAGAATGAGCACTCCGCTTCTCTCCCTCCACTTACAGTCTCCTTCGACATGCAAGGATTGCGTGAAAAGTATTTTTTCTCCCCATCCCTAGGGATGTGTGTGTTTGTGTGTGTGTGTGTGTGTGTGTGTGTGTGTGTGTGTGTGTGTGTGTGTGTGTGTCACAAATGTATCTCACCCATAAAACAGGAGAATTAACTCAAAACCTGGAGATAATGGCCATGACCACATGATTAGTGAAATCCTGCACTCTGTACATCACATATCCCTCAGCGCTGCTGCCCATTTGATGGTTGTGAAGGTCCCGGGAATATTCCCTCACGCCCGAGTAAATCCGAATGTTGCAGTCAGTAGGTGCAAATGTGTTAGGATGATCCAAACGATGCCGTCAGTGGCTTAAACTTGCACTCAAACCATCCAGTCTCACATCCCTGCTGCGCCACATTACCTTACCACTAGTCACGCTAACTAGCAACGTTCTCACTTATCATACAGTCCCAAAGTCCTACACTTCTAGCCTCTGGGGTTTTTGTCTGGAGTCCGCCACCATAAGAGCTGCGTCACCTTGAACATAATGTAGACCTGCCATCATAATTACCTCCCTCACCAACCTAACCATGAACAGATTAAACGGCCATGGTGATATTGGACATCCACAATGCCGACACACCTTTTCCGGGAATAGCTCACCATACTCCCATACCTTCAGGCATCACCACGCAAAAACAACTTCATTGTATAGTGACTCTGCGCACACATTGTGCTCACAGCACCTTCCACAACGGCATCTTTGACTACTCTAACTTACATTTGCTTCGGATCCATAAATGGCACATACCAGTCACTTTCACCAAGTACTTGGGATTTTTTTTTTTTAAGCAGACAAAGTCCTCACGCCAACCTCTGAAGCCATATGTTCCTCCCGAATTAGATGCTTCCAGGCCACAGTTTTCTGAGAAGGCGTGAAGAGGTGGCGGGAGTTTCATATCAGACGATCTTTCTTCAGACACAATAGTTTGTGCAAAATGTTCTCAGTGATTGGAATATGACTTCGTATAGCAGTGCAACGTGAGCGTGGGTGGATGAGCGTGATGTGGTTTGTTCAAGAAATATTTTATTTTTGAGCCAGAGATTTCCTCATACCTGATTTTTTTTTTTCAGAGATTGCGATGGTTTGGAATTGTTCGAGAAATATAAAGTAGCGTTTACTAAGCACGTTAGGTGGATGGAGCAGGTGTTACTACAGCGCATGCCTACTACGTACACGTCTGTGATTGTTTGGCAGTCAGTATCGTAGCTTGGAAAAACACGTAGTCACTGACTTTCCAGATTTATACAATTGGACTGAGTGGGCAGTACGTGCGTGTACAGTATTTCCACACTGTTCACTTTGGTGTAATACTGAGTCAGATATGTGAAGGGAATGAGTGACTAGGCCTCCTCCGTTGACGACCGGTTACCATGGCCTGGAAGTTACTGTTATGTTCTACTGGGAGAGTTTTACACTCGTCTGAAGTCCATGTAACCAACAAACTGTTTACTGGATGGGTATGTTCATCGCAGGCCACAGGTTGTTAGATTTACTTTACGTATGTTTACCGCTTATCTGATGTGATGATACATGGTAGACGTGCAACACTGCTGTATTTAGGGAAGCAATTTTTTTTTCATCTGTTGATAGTCTTCAAGTAGAGGATAATTTAGATAACGTGTGTATCATAGTGACTGGTACATTCCGACAGTGTGTAGGTTGTAATTATCTGTTTGTGCCGAACGGGGAGGCGATTTTACACTCGTGGGGCCCCATGTGTTTCCTTATACCTAAAGCACTTTGTGGTGTTGCTGACTTTGACCTATCCATGGTCTGCCCGAGGTCGAGTTCGCGTAGATTCGAATCCTTGGTTACGGCAGTAGGTCCACAGTCAACCGAACTGTTCATCCTCCCCTTGCGGGTGGCCAGTGAATTGGGTAATAAGGCTTAGGCCCCTTTACATATCCTGGTTCAGTCCATTAATAGCACGTCGACTCTTATATACCACATCGTTCCAGTTCCCCTGCAAGCCTTTCACTCTCCTGCATGTTCAGGCCCCGATCGGTCAAAATAATTTTTTTTTTTTACTCCATTCTTCCACCTCGACTTTGATCTCGTTCTCCGTGCTCTTTCCACTTCTGACATGTATATCCTCTCTGTCAGCTTTTCCTCACTCATTCTTTCCATATTTCCAAACCGTTTCAACACACCCTCTTCAGCTCTCTCAGCCAAATTGCTTTTTATTACCAGACATTTCTCTTCGCTGCCGAGTCCACTCACAGGAATCCAAAACACTTCACTACCGCCAGTTTTTCTCTCAGCCCAGCTAACGTAGCCCTCAACTCTGGTAAGCCTAACAACCTGCTTTTCTTCACATTTACTCCCAGGTTTCTCCTTTCTCACACACTTCCACACTCAGTCACCAACTACTGCAGGTTCTCCCTCGAAACAGCTCTTCATCCCCAACAGACTGCATACTCGCCCCTCTCTTCAAAACTCCTTCATTCATCTCCCTAACCACCCCATCCATAAACAAATTAAACAACCGTGGAGACCACGCACCCCTGCTGCAGACCGACCTTCACTGGGAACCAATCACTTTCCTCTCTTCCTAATTTTACACATGCCTTACATCCTTCATATAGAAAGCTTTCCTACAACACTCCATATTCTTAAAATCTTCCACAAAGCATCTCTTTCTCAGTCTTCCATATACTTTCTCCAGATCCATAAATCCGACATTTCTCCTAAATGTTTCTCACACACTTTCTTTACAGCATACACTTGATCCACACATCCTGTACCAATAATAAAATCACACATGCCTTCCCCCTTTCAGTCACTACTTTCCCATACAACTTCCCGGGTGTATTCAAAGAACTTATATCTCATTCGTTTTAACACTCACCTTTATCCCCTTTGCCTTTATATAAACATTGGCTCTGAACATATATTCCGCTAATCCTCAGGCACTTCACAATGATCTATACATACATTGAATATCATCACCAACCAGTCAACAACACGTTCACCTCGCTTACTAAACTCAACTGCAGCACCATCCACTTCTGCAGCCTTGCACCATTTCATTTTAAGTAAGGCTTTTAACATCTTCACCAAACCACTCTCCCTGACTCTCTCACTTCGCATACCATTCCGACCAAAACACCCTACATCTGGCACACAGTCAGCAAACGCATTAAACAAACTTTCAAAATACTCACTCAATCTCCTCATTCATCATTACCTGTTATTACTTCCCCCTTTGCCCCCTTCACCGATGTTTCCCTTTGGTCTTATGTCTTTCGCACATTATTTACCTCCTTTCAAAAAATTTGCTCTTCCTAAAATTTACTAATACTCGCACACCCCAGCTCTCGAAAGCCTTTTTTTCCTACCTTTTGTCCTGCTGCTTTCTCTTATACATCTCCCACCACCTCTCACTACCCTTTCTTATCTGCCCACCTCCCACCCTGCGCATGCCACATGCATCTCTTGCACGTGTTAGCTCTGCTTCCCTAAATTCGTCTCATGTATATTCATATTTTCATAAGGAAACGGAAAATACGAATAAAGTTCACTCTTGAACCTGAGACAGTACATTGGCATTCTAAGTCTTTAATGTTCATAGGAATGAAAAAAAACCTAAAATTTAGTATATATTATAAAACCACAAATGTTTGTTCATATATTCACTGCAACTCTACTCATCACAATACAGTGAAACGTTCTTTGTTTTCATCCATGTTTCTTAAAGCATTTCACATATGTAGTTCAGAATCATTGATGATGAACTCTGCAATACCTGTGACATAGGTTATAAATTACAGTATCCCAAACATTTCTTCGTTACATGCAGCTTATAACCTTGTTTAAAGTCTTTTTACATTGCTGAAACCAGAGAAGCATTTGTGAACAAAAGCATGTTAGTATTACCATATTGTGAGAACATACTTAATGTACCAGCTTTGTTTAAAAATGGTATATTAATGTAGTCTTAAGCAGTTAAGGAAAGTCTTCCCAGAAATTTTGCAACTTCTTAGGAGGGTTGTGTGTACAGTATCCCCTGTAAAGAGTGTGATAAGTTCTACATTAGTCAGACTGATAAGGTTATGAATATCAGAGTTAGACAACATAACAATAGTGTTAAGTATGGACAAGAATATGATGCTATATTTGTCCACCTCAGAGACTTTGGCCATCAAATTGACTGGACCATAATTATGTTATCACATACAGTAACTCTTAACGGATAGAATTATTATTCAATCGTCTATTGTCAAACATAGTAGATATATTTATTGGAATCAGAGTATTGGTTTTTGTAAATTAGATAACTTTATAAGTGACGAAATATTAAATGTGATAGCCAGAACCAAGGTTAACCTGAGTTTGTAACTTGAGAGAGGTCAGGTGGTGGAGGGAGGGTGACCTAACCCCTTCATGTGTGTCTTGATTCCTCTGTCGACCTGGCACAGTGGCGGTGGTGTATTACATTCTGGTCCTCTTGACCTGTCTGATGTCATTATACGAAAGCGCTTGATACTTGGCGTTTTCCGCTTCCTTGTGGTTTTACCTGAATCTTATGTACACTCGCTTATTGTGTACGTTTTACACACACACACACACACACACACACACACACACACACACACACACACACACACACACATGGAGTAATGTCACTTCAGTTGGAGTTCAGATGATTTTGTATATTGGAACTTTACATAAACTGTTCCCCGGGGGAATTTCGTCTCATCAGGTGTTAACACTTCACAGAGTTTCATATCCCAGCAGGATACATTCTTGTACATCCTGTTATCGTCATGGCACAGTAGACACTGACCTGGTAGTTGACGAGAAAGTGGGGGTGGGGGGGATAATCTGGCCTGGGTAGCGAGAGGCGTGGTCAACTCCTTGTGTTGTCTTGATAATTCTTGTATAATGATTTGGTTGATAATTGGATGTTTTAAAGTGACCTGGGGATAGGTTAATGATAGCAGTTATTACAGATTCAGTGCCATAACTGGTAATATAATCTGATGAGTGGTACAATGTGATTGGGTTGTTAAGGTTGACAGGATGATCGTTTTCGTAATAATGATTAGCAATAGCAATACTGTGGTCATCCCTGCGCACTGAATGACCGTACCAATAACATCTCTCACATACACTTTGACCCGTCTGGCCAATGTATACATTACTTACATTTGACGGTGTAAACACTCCCAGTTTTCTGATAATTTGGCCTACCTTTGTTTGAGGTCTCACTGATAGTGTATTGGAAGACAACATTATCAATACTGTATTCTAGTACACACACACACACACACACACACATATATATATATATATATATATATATATATATATATATATATATATATATATATATATATATATTTTTTTTTTTTTTTTTTTTTTTATACCTCGTCGCTGTCTCCCGCGGTTGCGAGGTAGCGCAAGGAAACAGACGAAAGAAATGGCCCAACCCCCCCCCCCCCCATACACATGTACATACACACGTCCACACACGCAAATATACATACCTACACAGCTTTCCATGGTTTACCCCGGACGCTTCACATGCCTTGATTCAATCCACTGACAGCACGTCAACCCCTGTATACCACATCGCTCCAATTCACTCTATTCCTTGCCCTCCTTTCACCCTCCTGCATGTTCAGGCCCCGATCACACAAAATCCTTTTCACTCCATCTTTCCACCTCCAATTTGGTCTCCCTCTTCTCCTCGTTCCCTCCACCTCCGACACATATATCCTCTTGGTCAATCTTTCCTCACTCATTCTCTCCATGTGCCCAAACCATTTCAAAACACCCTCTTCTGCTCTCTCAACCACGCTCTTTTTATTTCCACACATCTCTCTTACCCTTACGTTACTTACTCGATCAAACCACCTCACACCACACATTGTCCTCAAACATCTCATTTCCAGCACATCCATCCTCCTGCGCACAACTCTATCCGTAGCCCACGCCTCGCAACCATACAACATTGTTGGAACCACTATTCCTTCAAACATACCCATTTTTGCTTTCCGAGATAATGTTCTCGACTTCCACACATTTTTCAAGGCTCCCAAAATTTTCGCCCCCTCCCCCACCCTATGATCCACTTCCGCTTCCATGGTTCCATCCGCTGCCAGATCCACTCCCAGATATCTAAAACACTTCACTTCCTCCAGTTTTTCTCCATTCAAACTCACCTCCCAATTGACTTGACCCTCAACCCTACTGTACCTAATAACCTTGCTCTTATTCACATTTACTCTTAACTTTCTTCTTCCACACACTTTACCAAACTCCGTTTGATTAGGGCATAGGGTTGGCTATGTCGTCTCAGCTACCATACTAAATATTTCATAAGTTAACACAAGGGAATGTGTTAAATATAAACTCGAATATTTTAACTTGATTTTTTTTCTTTTTACGAAGGATTGTAAGTGGCATGTAGTTTTGTTGTCAGCTCTTGCGAGCCTTCACTTAGGATTAGGGAGGAAGCTTGGTATGTTGGACTCTTATTATTTCAAGTTTTCTTTCACATTGCTTCGTCGTCGTGTCTCAACGTAGTCCATCATTAATTCGTAATTCCTAAACTCCATTAAAGGGAATTTCAAGTGGCTGTCTGCGGCCTTACCAGCGTCCGATGACTGAGTGGCGCGCCACACGTCAGCTGTGAAGCTGATGCATTAATTTTCTGTTGGGATCAGTTATTCTTGGCGCGATAACTCCAGACCTGTCAGCTTGGAGAGTCGACTGAGGATGTGTTAGTTGTTCTGAACTTCGCAGGAAAGAGGCTGAGGTCAGCTAACTGTAATTTTCAGGTCCTTTTTTTTGTTTTTTTTATTCATTTATCGTCTCCGTCATTGTTTGGTACACACACACACACACACACACACACACACACACACACACACACACACACACACAAGCAGGTCCCTGCCAGACACTCGAGATGGCATGAACCCTTCCTGGTCACATGCAAACGTTCTGATGGTGTGGAGGTGAACAGTAGTGTCTGAGGGAGGTGATGGAGAAGTGCAGACTGTAAGTGAGAGATGGAAAATAGGATTGTAAGAGACAGATTGAGAAATAAGGTATGGAAGAGAGAGATGGGGAAATAAGGACTACTAGAGGCAGATGGAGAAATAATACTGAAAGGGAGAGAGAGTAGTTAGAGAGATAAGGAATGAGAGAAAGAGAGGATGTGGCAATAAGAAGTCTGAGACGGAGAGATAAGGAGGCTGAGACTGATAGAGAGATAAGGAGCGTTTAGAACAAGGACCAATAAGGACATGTTTGGCCGAAGTTTTTCATTACTCATTCATAACTTACTTCTGGTATTGGCCATCAAAAGCTCCTACGAGACTCGTAGACAGTTTCCTTTATTTCTTAATGTATCGTCTGGTTTTCTGGGTTCGGGATGTGGCTGTGACGAGCCTACGTAGATGATGGTGGTGGTGGCGGCGTTGCCTCCTTGTGCCCCAGCTGCTGCCACAGTACGCCTCCCGCCCCGGGGTTGACATGAAAGCCGTGCAGCTGTGGGTTGTAACTAGTACTGGTCCTGTATCTGTGAGGCCGACGTCACCTCAGTAACCAGGTGCCCCCCTGACCTTGTGAGAACAATGTACGTATGATGGTGGAGGAGGAGTTTCACTAGGCTTTGTCACCCAAGGTTTTGGCTGTGCCCAGCGTTGGTTTGTGGGCCCACGTAAACCGTCGGGAGGCTG